>NC_056725.1:967661695-967984195 GCF_019279795.1 Protopterus annectens | reverse complement strand
TATTGACCTCTGCATATTGTAGAAATGTAACAAGCTATCAAGTTGATTGTGACAGCCCTGGAAATGTGTGGTCTGCTGTTATTACCTTACAAATATACATGTTACTGCAGTTCTATGTGAACACGGGTGTGTTGAGGGGAGGGGTATACCTTTCAACTGTACACATCTTCACAGACTATCCAGATGTTTGGCTCATATTTTGGGTCCATTTTTCATAAAACCTGTGGTTGCATGGCAAATAATAGTGAAATCATTTAAGACTGAAGTTAGAAAGTAATGACAGACATTTGAGTTTCAGACGTTTTGCCCTTCTGAATTCATGCTACTGAAAAACCTGTTATTCTATCAACTTTCCATGTTTGTAAGAGCAATATTTAAGAGTTGTCCCTATTTGTGGGCCTTTGCACCACATTTCTTATGGCTTTGTACAGATTACCTGCTGTAGGAGGTTTAGAGGTATGTATGGGACTCCAGCATTGACATCCATGCATTTGTCCTATGACCCCGCTGTTTGTAAGTTCCTCACATAGTGCAGGGGATTTTGTTGGCTTGGGCCTACTGCATATTGTGGGGCAGTCAGTATTTGGGAAGAGTTCTTGTTGTCCCACATCGCTGTCCATTGTGTGCAGCTATCCCGATAACCCACTCCATTCCCATGCATACATGCAGCTATACCATACATATGCTATCACAGTCTACTACCCAATTCATTTATTATTAAGAAGAGTGACTTACCTTGTGCCAGCAGCAGTTGCAAGGACAGTGCTTCAGGCCTGACTCTGTTGGATGTACATAGTACATAGTCTATATATGGTAAGGTATAGGTAGTGTGATGTGGCTGGCATCCATTTTACCACATGTGAGTCGGAGTGAGGTGTCAGTTCCTGAGTCCCTAGGATGTCAGTGTATGTGCTATGTGTTGCCTCTTTGCCAAGGCCAGGGTGTACTGGGCATGCCTACATCTGCCTACAGGGACAGGCTCAGGGGGTTCCTCCTCCGAGTTCCCCTGTGCCTCTGGGGACCTTGGCAATAGTGGAGGGCTGTGTGTCCCTTCCCTGTGATGTTCCTGCCACAGCTGTTTCTGCAGGATCATATTGTGTAGCATGGCAGATACTTTGAGCATGTGTGCACATGTAGCTGGAGAGTACTACAGAGAGCCACCAGATATGAAAAGGCAGTGGAACTGTGACTTGAGCTGTCCAAGCACACACTCTATGATGTTCTAGTTTGTGCATGTGCCTCATTATGGCATTTTTCAGTTGGTGTGTGTGTGCATTTCTGATTTCCAAGGTTCCAGTAACCAGCATCCCTCACTAGATGGCTGTATGCAATGTCCCCACTGGCAAATGCCTGGTACAGCTGTGATGCATGCCAGATGTAGGAGTCATGATAACTGCCAGGGCTGCCAGCACACACATTGATGATAATGTCCCAGGCATTGTACATGACCTGGCAGTTGATGGAGTGATACCCCTTGCAGTTGACATAGACTCTACCCTCCTCACCGGGTGATGCTTTGATGTTCATATGAGTGCAGTCTATGGCATCCAATACCTCTGGGTAGTGTGCCACACAATGGAAGAGATGCATATTGCTGGTCCTCTCCTCAGGGGTGTTGGGGAAATAAATGTGTTCAGTGGCATGTGTTAGCATGACATCCAGGAACTGGTGGAGTACCCTGGATACAGATGTCTGTGAGATTCCCATGATGTCCCCAGTAGGTCCTTGGAAAGTACCTGTAGCTAGTATTCTTTAGGCTATACATACCTCTGTTTCCACTGGGATGGGTTCCCCTCTGTTGACTCTGGGTCTGAGGTGAGGCTGGCAGAACTCAGTGAGTTGCTGCAGTATGTCCCTGTCCACCCTGTAGTGCTCTACTATCTCCAGCTCATGTAGCCCTTGAAAGTTTACCCTGGGCCTGAAGTCTCTTCTCCTCCTCAGTCTGGGTCTATTGTCAGCATCATCGTCATCCCTGACCTCAGCCTGTAGTGCATACAGATGTAGCAGAGCAGCAGCAGCCCCTATCATTTTGTCAGTTAAAATTCCCAGGTGTGTACTCCAATGGTGCAGAGTATGTGGGAAAAATCAGATTGAAGGGTGTATGCATACTTTATGCTGGTTTGCTGTAGATGCAGCCTGTGTGATTGGCTGACTATGATACATTCCACCCGTTAGGTATATCATTGAGGGGTTTGATTGAGCCAGTGTGAATAGAACAGGGCTTATCAATAATTTATGCTTGATTGGCTTTCCCAGGCTATTCCCCCCCCCTTTTTTTCATTTCTTTCAGTGCTAAGCTCCATGGCTCTCCATGCAAACCCGCAGAGCTAGTGTAAACATTGCTGAGAAGAAAGAGCCCTTCCCTGTACACGGTCACGCTTAGCTTTTCTTCAACCTGCTAAGTAGTCTCAGACACACTCCCCCCTGTTTAGCTGTGCTTAGTTGAGTGCAAACAGAAGTCGCTGAGCTCCAATCTGCTTACACTAAACATGACACACCTTTTTTTCATGTCAGCTGTCTCTTCTGCCTACACTACCATGGTTCCAGCCCTTACACAGTTAGTACCTGCGGACATGGTGGCTAATTTTGCTATTCAATAAACTTGCCTTATTTATATACACTTAATTGGGTATACCCTGGATACTGCTCTACACCAGGGCCTATGTCATTAGCAACCACTATTACCTGCCATTGTATGACTCTGCATGCTGGCCACTACAATGCAATAACTTTGCATACCTTTATATTTCCTATTTTATACTTTTTATTTTATTTATTTATTTATTTTAAGAAATAGCATGTTTGTGCGGCGCTCCTTGCTGCTTAAAAGTAGCATATGTATTAAAAAAAAAGATTTATTTTTCATATTTTTTTATCACTGGCCATAGATTTGTCCATTTGCATGGCCACTGTCACATATCCAACCTTTTATTTGAGCTGTCACAGCCCCTATTTCAATTTTATGGTCTGGTACATGGTTAGTAACTACATACATTTTTCCTGCAGACACGGCACCTACACGGATGCCTCTCTATTTTCTGGATCGCAAAATCACCTCATTTGTATGGTTTTCACCAGCAGATGAGGTGATTTTCATTCCGCGATCGCTTCCATGTCTGCACAGTGCTGGGAAGCTCGTGCACACCCCCAGCCTTTTTCCTGGATCATTCGGCGGACATGTTCCATTTCCAAGCATTAACACTATTCCTACATGGAGAATAGCTTTGTGCAGGCTTTACTGAATTACCCCCTATGTTTCCTGTTGCACTGAAACTGAAAAATAACATCTCTTTATTACGTGGTTATAAAATGATTTAATTTCAACTATTTTTTCGGAAGTTTTGCAAGTTAACCTTCTATATTCCAGTTCCCACTGTTAAAACCTATACATTTACACAGTTACAATAATTTATATACATTTCCAGTAGGGTACACTGTGGATAGATCTTTAATCTGAGTACTCTACAACATATCTCTTCAGCACACATGTCTGTACAAACCATCTTATATGATATACAGTTCTAGTACATTTATAATACAAGCATATGAATCATGTTGATATTCACAAATGACACATAACCATGTACAAAATTCCAGACAGCTGTGCTGGCAACATCTCCTTCTGTCATACTTCTATATAAATCATATTAATATTCAAATCACATATAATTATTTACAAAATTCCAGATAACTAGACTGACAATATTTCCTTTTGTGACATTCCCCACTCCGAAAACTCAAGCTAGTTTTTCAAATGACCCTTGAGACATGTTGCTCGAGAAGGTGAGCCTATCTGGGAATACATTACCCCGTACCCTGTCTTGAGAGTGCATCTGCCTTGGCATTGTTAACCCAAGTACAGTGCTTCATTTTTCTATCATATACCTGCAAACCTAGGCACCACCATAGTAATTTGGGATTTGGCTGCTGGGCTCCCTGTAGCCATAGATCCCTCTCAAACTCCTCCTGCTTTGTACTGCAAATACTTAGAACCAGGGTCTCCCTATCATGGTAAGGTTTCATCATGTTAACATGGTGCAGTTTGTGCCCCTGCCTCCTGCCTAGCAGTTCTACCATGTAGTTAACATCGCTGACCTTCCTTACCAATTTGAAGGGTCCCTCCCAAGCTCCCTGAAGCTTGTTGTGTCTGACAGAAATGAGAACCATTACCTGCTGCCCTACAGCATACTTTCTAGCTCGAGCACTCTTGTCACACCACACCTTTTTCTACTGTTGGGCTTCTGCCAGGTTCACCTGAGCCAAGCCCATCAGCTACCTGAGCCTTGTCCTGAGGTTTAGGACATATGCCACAACAGACTCCTTATGGGATTCACACTCACCCTCCCACTCATCTTGAATCAAATCTAGAGGCCCCCTCAGCTTATGTCCATACAGCAACTTGAAGGTTAAAATACCTGTGGATTTCTGGGGCACCTCTCTGTAAGCAAAGAAGAGATGTGGCAAATATTTGTCCCATTCCCTCTTGAACTGGTCTGCAAATGCCTGTAGCATGGTCTTTAGTGTAGAGTTTAACCTCTTCACCAGACCATTAGTCTGGGGATGGTAGGGGTGGTCTTTAGGTGCTTCACCCCACATTGCTTCCACAAACGAGTCAGCAGGTCTGACATGAAATTAGCACCTCTGTCAGTCAGTATTTCTTTGGAAAACCTAGCCTGCTGAAAATCTCTAACAAAGCATTTACCACCTTTTCTGCCTCAGTGGAGGACAGCGCCACCACCTCAGGGTATCTGGTAGCATAATCTACTCCCGCTAGGATATACATTTTCCCTGTGGAACTTGGGGTGCTCAGAGACCCCACAATATCCATAGCTACACTCTGAAATAGCTCCTCAATCACAGGCAAAGTTATATCAATGGAGCTTTGACCTTGCCCCCTGCCTTGCCTACTTTGTGGCACTGCTCACAGGTCCTGCAGTACCATGTTACATCCCTGGAAATCCCAGACCAATAAAAGTTCTGCATAATATGCCTCTTTGTATGCTTTATGCCTATATGACCTGCAAAGGGAATGTCTTGGGCTATGGCTAGAAGTGCCAGATGGTAGTCTCTGGACACTACCAACTGCTGTATTTTCTCACTTTCTAGCCCTCCTTCAGGAGTCCACTCTCTATACAGCAACCCTTTGTCTCAGTATACAAATTCCCCCTTCCCTTGTGAATCAGGTGCCTCACTAGCTACCTCTCTCAGGCCTTGTAATGTACAGTCTGAGAGCTGAGCCTGTCTCAACTTTTTCTTTGTAATCCTTCCCAGCTCCCCTTCCACAAGAAGTCTGGCATCCTCTGCCAGCGGTGCCTCACTGTCAGCCTGGGTACTACAACTTACTTCTGCCCTTACAGTCACTCTGTACAAGAGAACATTCAGTACTCACAAGCAGCCATGGCTCACCCTCAGTCTCATTGCTACAGGGTATCTCCCTCTTTGAAGTAACCACCATACCAGTCCCGGCTTCAAGTCTGCAAGCTATCTGAGTCAGCCAGGCTACCAGACCCACATGCTTATTTCCAAACCTGACTGCGTATCACTGCAAGCACACTAGGTACTGCATTATCAAAATAATTCTCAATCAGGACATGTGCAGAGATATCCTCAAACACACCTACTTGCTGGCTTCCTTTTCCACCCTCCCAGTCAAGGTGAACCCTAGACAAAGGTATTTGGAATGGGGCCACTCCTAAAGCTCTGACTAGAGAAGACTGCCCAAGAAAGTAGGGCTCCTCTTTAACCACTGCAGTCTTCACAATGGTTAGGTCAGACGCTGTGTCTCTTTTAGCAGTGGCCTGTTTCCCATTTACTAAGATAGGATATAACCTCTTGTGGTAGTTTGCTTCCCTTGTTGTCTCCAGACAACTTATTGCTGGCATCTGTCATTCCCACTTACTGGCTCTTACACCTTTTGTTTCCCACCTTTCCTATGTGGACATCTATATGCTACATGGAACAACTGGTTGCATTTAAAGGGTTCCTATTACGTGATCGAACTTCAACAAGTTCAAACCCTATATGGTTGAAACCATATAGTTGAACGTGCAGAAGTTCGAACACGGAAAAAAAAAAAACACATGCAAAAGTAAACTAACTGTTGCAAACAGGAGACCAAGCTACTCTGCATCCCCCACACTCCCTGCTCTTTAAATATACCAACTCTGAGACTGCACTATAGTGCGGAAAGGGAATAATTCCCTTTACTGCACTGTAGTGCAATCTTGGAGTTGGTATATTTCAAGGGGATATGGTGGGTGCAGCCCATGTTGCTTGCAACAATTAGTTTACTGTTGCATGTTTCATTTTTTTTCTGTGTTCAAAGTTTTGAAACTTCGAACAGACAAGTTCGATATTGTCATGTTCGAAGTTTCAAAACTTTGATCACATAATAGGAATCCACATTTAAAATGTTTAAGCCTTGGCTTCCTCTGCTACTGGCAGACTCTGTTGGGGCAGTTTAGGCTACCCACCATGGATTCCCTTAGACCCATAAGCAGCAGTGGGTATCCCTTTCCTGTGCAGTGATGCTCTGCTTGCTAGGCATAGGTCCCCCTTCTTCTTCAACTCATCTGCAGTATTGCATTGCCTATCTAGTAACCAGATTCTCATGTCCTCAGGAAAAGTGCTAAGGGCTTGTTCCATTACCAAAAGGTCTGTCTGCCATTTAAAAGTGGTGACCTGACACCCACTCACCCACTTATGAAAATAAGTGCTTAACTCAGCAATATATTCATACACACTTTCATCTGCCTTGTGTCCATGCTCACAAAACTTTTTTCTATAAGCCTCAGGTGTTAACTTAAAACACTCTAACATACAACTTTTAACAGTATTATAATTTAAGCAATCATTATCAGATAATTTAGAAATAGTGGTTACAGCTTTACCATGGAGTAAGTGGGTCAGGAACCATACCCAGAGCCCTTGGTCAACATTATACTGTTTCCATACCCTTTCAAACATATGAATGAAACTATCAAAATTACCCCCCTTTGTAAGTTGTGGAAGAAATTTACTGACCTTTGTTGCTTCTGGGGTTTGCTTACTCCCTTCCCATTATCTCCATGACCCTGGCAAAGAGTCAGTATCTCCTTCTCATGTTGCCTCTGCCTCACATTCTCCTCAGCTTCCAGACATTGCAGTTTCTCATTTTCCTCAGCCTCCAGATATCTCAGTCTCTCTGCTGTTTCTATTTCCAAATATCTGGCCTCCAGTTCAAGTCTCTTTTAACTCCAGATGGATTTTAAGTCCTCTGTGGAAAGGTTGAACTGTCCATTTTCTGAGAGTTGTACATCTCCAAGGCCAGCCTGATTGTCCTCCTGATTGCTGGTCTGTGATGCAGCTGTGACTAGGGCTGCAATCATCTCTGCTTTAATCAGATTAGCATGCACCAGTCCTTTGTCTTGGCACATCTCAGCCAACTGGCTCCATGTCAGCTTGCCATACTCCTCTGCTGACATCCCTGCCTGCTCTCCCTGACTAAGTAAGCTAACAAAAAAATAATAAAACTATTGTGATATAAAACTCTGAATGTTCACTGTGTGGCTGACTGAGAGTACAAACACCTTCTTTAGTGATCACTGCTTACAGGTTACAAGAATTCAATATCCACACCACTGAATCCTAATATGTGGATATCCCATCACTGCCACACAATTAATATGTGACCCCCCCCCCCACTGGCCCAATAATCAAGGAGCCTCAATCCTCACCACTGGCAACAGTGGGGGATGTGCACATTGGAATTATGTCAAGTACATACACAATAAAGAGTAATTTTTCTTAAAAGCACACAGAGACTACAGTTAGTCTGGAGCTGATTTCTACCTCTTTCTCCAGATCCCCAATAAGACTCCCTACTGGCACAGCCATAGGGGTAAGATCTCAGCTGAGTGGCCAAGCCAAGACCTCCAGCACCCTCTCTGCCCAACCAGTGCTTTGTGTCCCTGCCTAAGTAGATCTCACACACACACACACACACACACACACACACACACACACACACACACACACACACACACACCTGGGAAAGTCTGGCACAGGTTTACTAGCTATGCCCCCTTCTCACCAGACTATACAATAGTTTTCACTGCCACCAGCCACTAGGCTGTGGCAGTCAAGGCTGTAGATGAGGGTAAGGCAGTGCATACAGCCTACCTCAACTTGACCAAGGCCTTTGATACCATTCCCCACTCAGGTATCACTGATAAACTCACCAAACTAAGCATCAGTCCTTACATCACTAGGTGGGTTGTAACTTGGCTCACAGACAGGACCCACAGAGTGAAAGTTTCAGATTCCAAGTCAGACTGTCGGCCAGTCACGAGTGAAGTCCCACAGGGCTTGGTCCCGGGCCCTCTCCTGTTTGGCATCTATTTTTCAGAAGTCCAGGCCAACACAGAAGGACTTTCGCTGACCAAGTTCACTGATGACTGCAAATTACATGTCATTATCAACTCCCCAAGTGATGCAGACATCCTACAAAAGGGCCTCTCTGAGACCAATGACTGGTGTCAGAACCACGGCCTGAAGCTTAAATCCAAAAAATGCGTTATCATCCCCTTTGGAAAAAAACTAATTTCCTATGAATTACTACATTGATGGGAGCCCACTGAACACTGAAGGGGCCATAAGAGATCTGGGCACCCAGGTCGACAGCCACCTCACCTTCAACCACCACATTGTCACTGTGGTCAGAAAGTCTTTCTATGTTCATAGGTTCATAGGTTCATACTAGGCTATCTGCCCTAGGGCATTTATAAGCCTAGCCAGAGTGTGTTTAGCTTTCGCCACCCATTTTAAATTAATTTTGCTATGCCCTTTTTCGAGGTTAGTATACTGTGCCTCTGTCTATCAGTGACACAAAAGTGATACCCGGGGTAAACCTATGATCTCCCATCCACTCATCAAGATTCCTCTTGAAGAGAGTCAATGAGGGACTCTGCCTAACCTGGACTGGGATTTTATTCCAGAGTGAAGGGAGCCTCTGGGTTATGAATCTGTCCCTCCAGCATGTCCTATTTATTTGAGTGCTGAGGTTCAAGTCTCTCGAGCGCGTAGCTTGATGGGATTTGGATTTTCTGAGGTGCAGCTTGTCCATTAATTCCGGGTTGGACATAGCTTTATACGTCAGGCACAGATCGCCTCTGAGCAGGCGGTATGCCACTGAGTAGAGCTGGAGTTTCTTTAACCGGGCAGCATATGGCATCTGTTTGAGCCCTTTGATCCTCTTGGGGTCTTTCCAGTTGCTGCAGTTATCTGGTAAGGTACATCCCAAAAGGGGCATTGTACTCAATTATGGACCTGATGAGGGATGAGTAAAGAGGCACGATGACCTCCCCTGATTTAGATGTGAATCCCTTCATGATTAGGTGGGCTATATAAAATGTTTTTCTAACCACTTTGGCCACATGGTTTTCAAATGAGAGATTGCTATCAACTTGGGTCCCCAGGTCCCTAATTACTTCTTCCATACTTAATGGATTACCACCTATGTGGTAATTTGTGGGCACTTTGTTTTTGTCAAAGGGGATGACTATATACTTTTTGGCGTTTAGCTTGAGGCCATGGTTCTGGCACCAGTTGTCTGTTTCTATGAGGCCCATTTGTAGGATGCTTGTGTCGGCTGGAGAGTCGATTATGGCGCCTAGTTTTCAGTCATCTGCAAACTTGGTCAGCCGCAGTCCTTCCATTTTGGCCTGTACCTCCGAGAAATATATACCGAACAAGAGAGGTCCCAGGACTGAGCCTTGTGGGATGCCACTTGTAACTGGTTTGGAGTCTGACATGGCTCCAGCAATTCTAGCCATGTGGGTTCTGTCCTTGAGCCAGTTTGCAACCCATCTAGTGACATAGGGGTTTATATTTAAGCTGGTGAGCTTATCTATAATGCCCGAGTGTGGTATTGTATCGAAGACTTTTGCGAGGTCCAGATAGGCTGTGTGGACCACCTTCCCCTCGTCAATGGCCTTGGTGACTGTTTCAAAGAAATCGACCAGGTTTAAGAGGCAGGATCTGCCCTTAACAAAGCTGAACTGGGTAGGATCCAGTGTCTGTAGGTCCCCAATATCTTTATTTATGAGGTCCATGATGATCCTTTCCATAGCTTTGCAGACCAAGCTAGTCAGGCTTATGGGGCGATAGTTTCCAGGATCCGTTGAGGCACCACCTTTATGGAGAGGGACCACTGTTGCTGTATGCCACTCTTTGGGTACATATTCTGTAGTAAGGCTGAGATTGAACAGTAGTTTTATGTTTGGGTTTAGCTCTTCTTGGAGTTCATGTAGGACGCAGCTCAGGTCACCGTCTGGTCCCATTGATGCTGTGTTTTTTGCTTTGGAGAGGGTAGCTCTTACCTGAGCATATGAGATGTCAGGGGGGGCAGTACTCTGTTGGGGTAGATATTTGCCCTTTTGTTGGGGAGGGAGGGAGAAGTTTACGATGAACCTATCAGCTAGGATGTTGGCAATGTCTGTGGGTTCGGTGTATTTTTTGTCATTTTGGACTAATTCTGAGCATATCTGGGAATTCCCACCCAGGTTCCTAACATAACTAAAGAAAGCCTTGTGATTATCCTTAGTGTCCTGTGCAATTTTTCTCTCGAAGCTGGCCTTAGATGATTTTATGAGTGCCTGTAGTTTTTTGCTAATACTGATCAGAGATGCCTTCCGTTTTTGGGATTTTGCTCTATCGTGTAGTAGCTTCCTTCTTCTGTTGTATAGTTTGTTTATGGCTGGGGTCCACCAGACAGGACGCCTGCCTTTGGAGGATTGGGTCTTGGTTTTATTTGGGATTGCATAATCCATGCATTCCTGAAGGTGTTCATAGAATGCGTTTATAAAGGATTCTGCGGTCTGGACCGTATTTTCCACAGGCCCGGGGGCTTTGAAGGATTCCACCTTGGTTTTGAGGAGTGTGAAATTTGCTTTAGAGAAGTTTTTCACTGTGGCTTTCTGGGCAGGGGGTGGGGTTGGGATGTGAATATCCAGTGAGATTAGTTTATGGTCTGATCTTACCAGTGAGGGATACACTTCTTATCTGGAGCATAGAGCCCCCATGTTGGTGATGATCAGGTCCAGTATGTTTCCCCCTCTTGTGGGAGTGGTAACAAGTTGTTCCATAGCATTTGAGTTTATAAATTCTAGGAACCTTTGGGCTAGGGTGTTGGAGCTAGAGTAATGCTCCCAGTCTATGTTTGGGTAGTTCAAGTCACCCAATATAATGGTGTTTGGAGAGACCTTCATATTTTCCAGTGCTCTCAGGAAGGCTGAGTGGGGTTCCTGGGTTTGGGGGGGTGGTGGTCTCTAGCAGGCTATAAACTGGAAGGCAGTTTTACCCACTGTTAGTTGCACATGGATAGTCTCTGATGCTTCGTGCTGTGCCACCAACCTGGAGGTGTGGGTATCTTTGACGAATATTGATACTCCCCCTCCTTTTGTGGTTCGGTCCAAGTTTTGGGGCCGAAAAGCATGGTATGAGGTATAGCCTGGTAGTGCTGGGGTGCTCTCAGGAGCCTTGAACCAGGTTTCTGTTACTGCACAGATATCGATGTTCTCCATGCTAAGGAGAGTTTCGAAAAGTGCATCTTGAGGTTTAGACTTCTGGCATTGAGTAGCATTACTCTTAATTTCTTATCCTTTGTGATACCTATGGAGGTGGGTTTGTCTTTTGAGCCTTGCCTAAAAAAGGCACTATGGGGTGGCAAGAGCCTTTGCCAATATCTGAAAGCCCAGGGGTGACAGGTGCAAGCCGTCCCTAGCGAAGCATCGTGGCTTGTCGAGCATGTCATCCCAGGCTGACAGGCATTGGATGCCCTTTGAATGACACCAATACTTCAGACAATTGTTGAAATTGATCATCTTGTCTTCATATTGTGGCATCATTCTTGGTGAGGGTAAGATGCTACTCAAGGTCAGTGTCATACCGGCCTGGGCTACATGCTCAGAGAGCTCCTCTATGTCTCTTTTCATGTAGTCCAGGGAGGTACGTCTCAGGTCATTCACACCAGCATGGACAATGACTGAGTCATATTTGTACTTGCCTTGAAGTGACCTCAGTGCTTGTGTTATGTGGCGGATCCTAGCGCCCGACAGGCAGCTCACCATGACCTTCTCCTTGTTCAGCCTGGTGAGCGGGACGTCAGTGTGCCTGATGATAGAGTCACCTATTACATGTGTATCAGGTGTGTTGTTTAGCCTTAAGGGCTGTGACTGTTCGGCACACTGGCTTTGTGAGCTATGTGTTGCACATGTTTTGTTTTGGGGTAGCGGTTGCTTGGGTGTCTGCTTTGGAGGTCTCTGCTGCTTAGGCAGATTTTAATTTAGAGCCTCTGAGTAAGTTTTTGTGTGTTTATGTGTTTGGTTTGCTGTCGTGGTAGGTCTATGTGAGACTGGAATTTTAGTGAGTGTGGTTTCCTTCTCCTCCTGACTGGTTATGCCAGTACTGAGTTGAGAGAGCTTAGCCTCCAGTTTGGCTATATGGTTGCATCTCTCACATGTGTTGGAATTTGTTGGGAGGAGGAGAGGGTTGTCTGTGTACATGAGGCAGTTGTAACATTGCCTCAAGATTCCCAGATTCACCAGCTGGACCGGAGAGGAGATTGACAACTGACCTTTGGACATCATAGAATAGTATTGGGAATTCCTTTATAATTGAAAAAAAGGGCCAGTGGGGAACAAGGTACTCAGGGGGAGTTTGTGAGGGTGTAGTGCTTTTAATTTTTTAGTGCTGACTTGTATAATTACTTTAGTGAGCAAGTGCCAGGCTTTAGAGTAGGAATAGGGTGTTTATTATGATAACTAGATCAGTTCTAAGGGAAAAAGTGAAGAGCAGACTTTGCGGAGCCGATAATGGTTTAAACCTAATTAAGCGGAGCTGCCCGATGCTGCGCTATGGGCAAAATCGCGCAAAGCCGCGCCAAAGCGGGTTTTATACAGGGGGACTTGAAAGAACTAGAAATTGGCCCAAAACAGCCAATAGACTACCAGAAACTTGTGCTGGGAACACTCCTCCAGGGATAGATAGGCTGCTCTAAGCTCCCCACTGCCACTGGTGAACAAAGAAGCCTCCCTTTATCCAAGAAAGGAAATGGGCAACACAGGAACTTTTCAAAAGTCCAGAATACAGCAAATTCTGTATTTGGACTACTCTAGGTCAGGAAAGATGGGAAACAAGGATAATTTGTTTTTTTTTTTTCTTTTTTGCAACAAACAGCAGGAAAATGCAATAAATATGTAACACAGGCTAGCGCATTTGAGTGTGTAGACTCAACAGGTAAATGCAACAAACAGGGCAAACTTTAAAAGTGCAGGTGCAAAAACAACTTTAAACAGTTTAAAACAGTTCAAGAAGCAGAAATACTTGCAGTTTAGCTAGACTGGACAGTCGCCCAGGTAGTAGCAGGAAGAAAAAAACACTTTTATCAGGTTATCAGTCGCTCTTTTAGCCTCTCTGCTGCTAGCACCACTCTGCAGGACCACGAGGAGCTTGGCTGAGTAGTAACAAACGCAAAAAACCCGCTAAAGCGGGTTTTATACAGGGGGAGTTGAAAGAGCTAGAAATTGGCCCAAAACGGCCAATAGACTACCAGATTCTTGTGCTGGGAACACTCCTCCAGGGATAGATAGGCTGCTCTAAGCTCCCCACTGCCACTGGTGAACAAAGAAGCCTCCCTTGGCACATCTTATAACCAAAGGTTTCACATCCAGGAAGAAAGAGGTCATCATCCCTCTCTACTCATCCCTCATTAGACCAGTCATCAAATATAATGCCCTGTTTGGCATGTACCTGACCAGAAGCCTACAGTAGTCAACAAAAGTACCTGACAAAAAGGATCCTAGGCCTTAAACAGATGTCCTATATGGACATACTCAAGAAACTTTGGCTTTTCTCAGTCTCTTATCATCTACTTAGAGGTGATCTCTGCTTGACTTACAAAGCCATGTCTGTCCCAGCCCTACTTGAAATGCTACACCTAAAGAAATCCCAATCCCCCTGCACCACATGCTCCAGAGATCACAACCTCATCACCAAAATTAACACAACATGCAAGAGGGACAGGTTCATTTTTCAAATACTGCCTATATTCTGGAATAAGCTTCCCATTCATGTCAGGCAGAGCACCTCATTGGCCCTCTTCAAGAGAAATCTTGATGAGTGGATGGGTAACAGAAAGTTCACTCCAGGGATCATTCCAGTTCCCCTATTGGATAAGGGTACTGTGAACAGACATCAGGTGACATGATGCCTGGGCAATTTTTTTGGGCTAGGCTTATAAAGGCTCCAGGGCCATTAGCCTAGTACACACCTATGAACCTATGAACTTATCAGCTGCTTTAAGTCTCTTAGCAAAGGGTGTCCAATCTTACTGTGTAATGCTACTATAAATCATAATTTATTTATTTATTTAATATTTGTTTACCGGGAAAGTCCAACTTGGAACAAAGCCAATTTTCAGCAGAGGCCTGGGGAGAAATGCTCCAGATGCATGTCTTTATAATGTGGGAGGAAGCCAGAGCACCCAGAGGAAACCTACATGGATGCCGGGAGGACATGCAGACTTCACACAGAAGGAACCCCAGCTGAGAATTGAACCAGAGAACCTCTTGCTGTGAGGCGACAATGCAACTGCTGCACCACTGCACCATCCAATAAAATGGTAGTCTGACCAAGAACAAGGTTATTGGGACTGGTCTGCACAGTTTCACCAAATAGATATGCAAGTACACTAAGAGCTTAAATATGTCTCGCACATATCATCCACAATTAAATGTTTAAATATATTTAATAATAAATAATAAAAGAACAAGAAAATACTCAGTAAACAATCATAGTTACATCAGAGTTCAAAATTGCAGGACATATTTAAAACAACATTGCGGGACATTCTCAAATAAATAAAGAAAACATCTACGGTATACTTCACTATATTCCTAACTGTATCTAAGAAAAATTACTGTACCCTATATTTACTTACTCATAGCAAGGCAAGACAGATGTGGTGAGTGGGTTTTCCAGCTGATGTCAGATCAAACACAAAATACAAAATGCACAGTCTCTGTCTCAGAGAGTTCTTAAATTAATATTTCAAATATTACTGCTGGGGTAGCTAGCAGCATGACAGCATTTATTGTCATCTGACTATCAGTTCCCAGGCTCACAACCATTGATTTTAGCATCTCTCTGTGAAAATGCACAGGCCTTAGGTCTTTTGGCATGTGGTGGAAGCCATAAAATAATTTACATTCCTCCACATTTAAAGACAACACAAAAAACTTCTAGTTCTAGACATCATGTCTCCTGTTGCACTGAAACTTAAAGATAACATCTCTTGTATTATGTGGTTATAAAATAATTTAATTTAAACTATTTTTCAGAAGTTTTGCAAGTTAACATTCAATGTGCCAGTTCCCACTGTTAAAACATATACATTTACACAGTTACAATAGTTTATATACATTTCTATTCTTTTCCAGTAGGGTACTCTGTGGCTACATCTTTAAGATGAGTACTCCACAACATTATCTCTTCAGCACACATATCTGTAGAAACCATCTTATATGACATACAGTTCTAATACATTTGCAACACAAGTATATGAATCATGTTGATATTCACAAATGACACATAATGATTTACAAAATTCCAGACAGCTGTGATGGCAGCATCTCCTTCTGTCACAATTCTATATAAATCATATTACTATGCAAATGACATATAATTATTTACAAAATTCCAGATGGCTAACCTGACACTCTTTCCTTTTGTGATCATGTATCACTGAGTTCTAGTTTTCCCCATCTCTATTACTACTTCAAGGGCATATGACACCTACTATCACTAAGCTCATATCTACAGAATGGTAGTTTCCATATTCTATCATCTTCCTTCCTATTCTTTTGCAGGGAAACATTTTTTGCCTTCTTCTGGACTCCAACAAGGATTCCTTCTTTCCACGATTTGTTAAAAAATTATAGTTGTTTATATTATTGCTTCTCCCCTCAGCTCACTAAACATTATGGGACAAAATGAATCAAGCCCCATTACATTGTTCATATTTGCATTTTTGATTTTTCACAATTATTTTCTGTCAAAGAAATCGGGACTAATGACTTACTACTAACACTTCTAATAACTTGTTACTAAATCTCCTTTGTCTTCCTTCAAATAATATTGAGCAGAAGGACTTATTTCTTCACTGTCCTTCAGTGAATTTCTTCACCCCCTCTCACTATTTTCTTTAGCCTCACTAGTTTTCTTCCACTTTTTCTCTGTTCACTTAACACATCCTGAACAGGAGGGTAGCACAATATTTCTTCTGTAGTCTTTAGCTTTATATTATTTCCTGTCATCCCCTCCTTACCTGATAATGAAAACAAAAGCATGCAGTCATCTCTACAACTACTGGCCTCTACACTGTTAAGAAATATATTTATTTGAAACTTTAAAATGTATTCATTTGTTAATGGGTGTGCAAACTAATTATGCATCACTTTCAATTGATGCTGCATACATCAGTAAAGCTACCTTCTTTTCAGGTGCTTGATGAACTCTCTAAAGATGATGTGCATGGATCTATGTCAGAGGCATTACTTTAGATAGGCAAAGGCTGCTTATTTTCTATGGAATTTACAATGCCTGAGATATGATAACAACATTGCAGTTTCTTGAGTATAAATAATGTACCTGGCTACTGCTTTCTCTGAATAAACTTGCCTCACAGCCTAACTGAGCCACATTATTTCCTCAGCTTAGACATTTGTTTTTGTAAATGAATTTCCTGTTTTGTTTTGCTTTAGTTAGTACTGAGGGGCTTCATACTTTCTAAATAATTCACTTAATGTTTCGCCCTAATCTTTAATAGCACTTGTTACAATTGCAGTCATCTGCCCAAAATGTCCAGAGTGTTGTGTATGCATTAAAATATGCAAATAAATCAGAGATAGTCCAACAGTCATATTTCAGTTTCTGATACCCCTTTCCTTCAAATTCTCATGATTTCAAAAGGAATGCATGGTATGTAATCTCCTATTGTTTCTAAAGTGTTTCTCACATCGAAAACCTCACTGAATATGTTAAATAATTGCTTTAAAATGGCACGTAGGTCTTTGGATCATTCTGAGTTGTATTTTTTTAAACTGGTGTGCATTGAGTAGATGTAACGTATATATTTTTCTGATGTAAATACTAAAAGCACAAAAGGAAGGTAACTGAATCCCAGGTGCCTTAGAAAACACAATATGATAACTTATTTCATGGACCATATCTGTACACTATCACATAACATGCAGATATTGTAATCTCAGTGAAGTTTTTTAAGTAGGAATCCTTTTTATTTCTGGATGTGTTTGCGGTTACAGTTAGTCATTTGGTCTGTGTTTACAGAGTGTAGGCAGTCAGACTTTCTGTACTTATTACCATTCGAGGGGACAGGGATCATCTGAGCTTATCTGCATATAACAGCACCCGTGTTTGGACAACAGCCAGCATACAGGACTTTTCATTTGTGCTACAGCTGTCAGAACACTGCACCACTTCATACTTGTAAGAAATAACCTCAGTCATTAACAGTGTTAGTAATAAATTCGAGTGTACTTATTATTAGTGAGAGGAACAGCATTGTAAGTAAATTCAGGATAAAGCAACAAAACACCTGCCTGATAGCACAGGACCATTAAATGAACAGTTTTCACATAATCCTTGCTTTAAAGTCTGCTTGATCAAATTTTATTTAGGACTAGTGCTGTGAGGCTAATCTAGTCTTTTTTTGTTTGTTTGATTTACTTTGTAACCGTTCCTGCTTTGTTAAATTTTGTTATCCTTTGTAACAGTTAAATGTCCATACTGTGACTCACTAATCAGTTTGTGATGCTAAGACTTCTGCCTTTTACACTTTAACTGTTGCACTGTGTGAGACAGCTTGGCCCTGTCCAGTCTCACATCATGCTCACAAAAAGAAATAGATTAGTTTAATTTTCAAACCAAAATGACATTACTCATTCTCTGGTTAAGTATTAGATAGCACTATACTATAATGCATTGAATTTAAGGCGTTTATGCTGTTCTGAGGTTTGGCTATCACATCATAAGACTGAGTCCATAACATATTATGATCATTATAAGTTGAACATTAACATATGGAATTCATGGACATTTAGCACAATGTGCAATGCAAATTAGCAAACAAACATATGTAATTGTGCTGTTTTCCCCTAACACATACCAAACATGCTGTTTACCCTGATGGAGCACATTACCAGGTGGGTTTCCTGTCTTTAGTATTCATATAACCACCTCCAGAGAGTTACTGTGTAAAGCCCTGTATTCCACTGAAGTCCATCATTATGCGTTCTCATGCAAGATGGTACTCAAACATCATATCACACTAATAAGGATCTCTTAGTTTGGTCATTATGCTAATCCATCAAATTAAAATCACTGTCTCTAAACCAGCTCAGATATGGACTACACATAATATCCTTCCATCCATCCATCCTCAACCCCTTTTCCCATTTTGCACATGGGGTCGAGGTGTCACTTCAACAGTGACAATCATCTTGAGCCAAGGTTTACACTGCCAGGTGACTAGCCTTGCCGCAACCTCTAAGAAAAACTCCTCCACACTACATTCTATAAAAAACAAAATTTGTGGCTTCATCACTAACTCCCCCTCTCACAAGCACCACTGCCTCACCCTCAAAAAAACTAAATGGCCCCCAGTAAATCACAAAGCAGACCTTCTGCTAGGCTCTCTCATTTTCAAACACCTTCAATCTAACTTATTTACACCACTAGCTGTCAAGCATTATACTACATACACGCGCACACACACACACACACACACACACACACACACACACACACACACACACACACACACACACACACACACGGACCTCTGGTGTTTCTCCCAAACAACCCCTCCCCACTCCAAATCCTACACACCAGGTTACACTGCACTAACCACTCTTTCTTGATCATTGCTCTTAAAATATGGGAATACCTCACTAAGGAACTACAATCATCCTTCCCCAATTTCAGAGCTGAACTTAAAAAAAATTCCTCCCCACCAAATCAAACTATACATATTATATAGCAGGCTGCATCATGTAAGGGCTTTTCAAACTGTAGCGTTCTTCTCTCTCAACTACTAACACCTCTTAAATCCATCTCCCCACCCTGTCCTGCCCTGACTTTCACTGCCCCATTTTTTTTTTAATTTCTCCAAGTCTTTTGGGTTTCTAATACCATGATGAGAATGGACCCCATTCCTAAGTCAAAATATGATTAAAGTTCATGAAATTAGTATTGTTTCAGTCTCTGTTAGCCAAAAGTGCTCTTTGCAGCACCCATGATGTGCCCACTAATGACTTCTTCTGCAATTTGTATGGAGTTACATGTATTGGTAACATATCCAAGTAGGATTTTAAATTCTTTTATATAAGACCTGTTGCCCTGTTTGGGTATCCTTTTTCCACATTGCCCTCATTTCCATCTGCAAATCCTGGTATTTTATGACTTTGTGTCTCTCTATATGTAAGACACTATAGTCACTGGGTGTAGCAGTTTTAATAATCAGTGCTACTTTTGTCTTCTTTTCATGGAACACTGTATCTGTTTTTTTCACATCTATTTTTTGAATTGGTGGTAGTGGGTGATCCCATATCAAATGAAGTTGATCATTTTCTATGATGCTTTATGATTCATATTTCCAATGTTTTGCATCCACTCCAATGCAACAGTCTTGCCACATTATTATGCCTTTCAGTATACAGTCCTTCTGCCATTAGTATATCATAACCAGCTACAAGATGTGCAACTGTTTCCAGTTCTGTTTTACAAAACCTACATTTGTTCATTTCTCCCACATGTTCAATGGACTTTGTAAACCAAAGTGTACATAGTTCACTATCTTGGGCCGCCAAAATTAACCTTTCATCTTTTGTTTTAAATTCACCTCTCCTTAACCATTCCTGCATTCAATCCTGATCAACATAAGGTTGTTCCAAGAGTTTCCTATACTTGCAGCTGTATTTATGCATTTCCCACATTTCTTGCCTTCTCATCTGATCCTTCACCTTATATTCTTTCTTTTGTTTTTTTGGCACATTCAGTCATTGCCTGATTTTTATCTACTTCTGGTGTGATTTCCATTCCTGCTCGACACTGATAATGCTTCTGCTAAACTAAGCAGGGAAGTTGTCTTAGACTTTTCCTCCTCATGCTTAAGAACTTTCACTACATTTGGGTCTTGTGACATTAACAGATATGTGTACAGTCCCATGATTACAGATCTATACATGTAATCAATTTTGAGGAGGCCCATACCTCCTCCAGAATGTGGGATATATAATGTTGGTATGAACTTGCGTCTTTCAGCTTTTCCCGGTTAGGGGTTGCCACAGCGGAACTCTGGTCCGCTAATGATTGGCAGTAGATACTTACGTGCTGAGTTGTCGGCCCTGATGCACAACCTACAATGAAGGTACACCCATTCACGCATGTCTCCACACAGAAGACGGTCTAGCTGAGAATCAAACAGGACAACGTCTTACTATGAGGCGACAACGCTACCGCAGCACCACCACTGCAGTATATAATGTTGGTATGAACTGATTTTTATAAATCATTTGATGAGCATGAAACATTTTTCTTGTTTTCCTGTCTAACCTGTCCAACACATTTTGGGGTCAAGCAATCACTCCAAAGCTGTACGTTAAGACAGGAAGAGCAAATTGGGTTATAGCTTAGATTTTATTACTGTTTTTAGTATTAATTTAAGCCTTCTAAAATATTCCTGAGTTTTATTTGCATTTCATCAATTCTCAAATATTTATACACTCCCTCTTGCGCAAGTTCTTTTATATCACATTCCTGCCCCGAACTGATGTTTTCTTGGTGCTGCAGCTTTCCTGCTTTAAAGGTTGCTTTTGCACATTTAACAAGGCCAAATTACATTCTTATATCATCTGAAAAAGTTTAACCACTTGCAGTTGTGCTGTCATTTCCTCATCTGATGAACTATACAGTTTTAAATCATGCACAAAAAGGAGATGAAAGGTATTTACACTTTGTTGTTTTCTAGAAGCCAAATTATAGCCATGGCCTAATGTGTTTGACAGCTTAATGAGTTAAGGGCAAGACAGAATAGCATTGGTGACAGAGAGACCCCCTGAAATATCCCCCTTTGAATTTTCATCTCTGGAATAAAAATGTATCCTTAATTGCAAAGTGGTCTGCCACTGTTTCATGGCTGTTGTACTGTAACGATCAGTGTAGGGTGTATCTTATACATTTTTAAGTATTCTTTTATCCATGAATGTGGGATACTGTCAAATGCTTTTTTGTAGCTGGGGTGCTTTCTGTGTGGAGTCTGCATGTCCTCCCTGTGGTCACGTGGGTTTCCTCAGGGTGCTCCAGTTTCCTTCCACATCCCAGAGACATGCAGTAGGCAGATTGGACACTCTAAATTGGCTCTAGGTGTGAGTGTGTGCATGTGTGTGCCTTCCATGGAAGGTTGGGTGCCAGGCTGGCAACTCGACACTGTAAAACTCCACTGCCAATCATGAGCGGACAGGTGATCTGCTGTGGTGACCCCTAACCGGGAAAAGCCGAAAGAAGAAGAAGACTTGTTCAGAACTTGTTGTAAGCACTAAATAACCTACTAATTACTACAGCACTCAACCTTCCTCATTACCTAGAGAAAAACAGTTTTGGTACTTACTTTCCTCACTTGCTTAGAGAAAAATAGCTCTTGTACTCACTTTCCTCACTTATCTAGAGGAAAATAGTTTTTTATTCAGGCATGTCCAAGGGTCAGCTCCCAGTGTTCTCTCCTGTCTATCTGATGAATCTGGGCATCTTGGGGCAATGTAGAAATTGCCTCATGTACACAGACAACCCTCTCCTCCTACCACCCAACACTACAACCTGTGAGAGATGCACTTATCTAGCCAAACTGGAGGTAAAGCTCTTTCCAATCAAGACTGAACTTGACAGTCAAGAGGAGAAGGTAAACACTTGCACCACACCACACTCATCACATAGTCTCACTACATCTACACCACCAGAATCCACACATAGAAACACAAAAACATTCGTGGAGGCTCTCAGTAATAATCTGCTCAAGCAACAGAGACTTTCAAAGCAGAAATGCAAGCAACCTCCACCCCCCCAACACAACCCAAATGACACATAGCCCGCAGACTCAGTGTGCCTCTCAACCACAGCCAATAAGGCAAAACAGAGTACCCAACACACCAGTCATAGGTGACTCTATAGTCAGGCACATTGATGTCCCACTCACCAGGCTAAACAAGGAGAAGGTCACTGTTAGCTGCCTGTCAGGTGCCAGGATCTGCCACATAACCCATGCACTCAGGTCACTCCACAACAAGTACAAATATGACTCTGTCATTGTCCATGTTGGTGTGAATGGCCTAAGATGTACCTCCCTGGACTACATGAAAAGAGACATGGAAGAGCTCTTCAATCTTGTAGCCCAGGCAGATATGACCCTAGCCCTGAGTAGCATTCTGCCATCACCCAGAATGATGCCGCAGTACAAGGACCAAAATGACTGACTTCAACAATTGGCTAAGCTTCTGGTGCCATTCTAAAGGGATCCAGTATCTGTCTGCCTAGGATGACATGGTCGACAGACCACGATGTTTTGCCAGAGATGGCCTGCACCTGTCACCCCTGGGATTCTGGATACTGGCTAAGGTTCTTGCTGCCCCTATAGTGCCTTTTATAGGCAAGGTTCAAATGACAAATTCACCTCTGTAACAGGAACAGGCAAGCAAAAACTGAGGGTGATGCTGCTTAATGCTAGAAGTCTAAATCTCAAAATGCACTCACTCGAGGCACTCCTTAAAATGGAGAACATCGATATCTGTGCAGTGACTGAGACCTGGTTCAAGGCTCCAGAGAGCACCCCTACACTACCAAGCTATAACTCATACCACACTTTTAGGCCATGTAACCTGGACCGGAACACCAAAGGCGGAGGTGTGTCCATATTCGTTAAGGATATCCACACCTCCAGGCTAGTTGCTCAGAATAATGCAACTGAGGTTATCCAGGTGCAACTAACTCTGGGCAAAACTGCAATCCAAATTGTAGCTTGCTACAGATCACCCACCATGCCGCAGGATTCCCACTCCTCTTGTCTTGATGTACTGGAAAATAGTAGGGTTCAACCAAACACCCTAATAATGGGCAATTTCAACTACCCCACCATTAACCTGGAAAACTACTCATGTACCAACTCCTTCACTCAACGCTTTCTGGAATTCATAAACTCCAATGCCCTGGATCAACTTATCCACATCCCCACCAGGGGCAACAATATCCTAGATATAGTCATTACCAACATGAGTGACCGGTGTTCCACACCTGAAGTCAACGCCTCACTGGTCCGATCCGACCATAAGCTAATTACTCTAGATATCCACATCCTGCCCCACCCCCCATTAAGGAAACCATGGTAAAAAATTTCTCCAAAGCCAACTTCATGCTTCTTAAGACAGATGTTGTGAACTGGAAGCCAATCTGGTGGACCTCTGCCATAAACAAACTGTACAACAGAAGGAAGAAACTGTTGAAAAAGACAGTAAAATCCCATGAGTGGAGGAGCTCCCTGTTCAGCCTCAGTAAGAAGCTGCGATCCCCGATAAAATCCTCCAAAGCTAGTTACAAAAACAAAATCACCACTGATTCTAAAGACAACCACAAAGCATTCTATAGCTATGTCAAGAATCTCAATGGCAACACTGAGATCTGCTCTGAGTTACAGCACAATGGCACTAAATATACAGACCCAACTAATATTGCCAACATCCTGGCAGATAGGTTCAGTGCTAACTTTACCCCCCTCTCACTCCCTTAAGAGCCCATCTCTGTACTGGAAGAATGCAAAATTCCTGTAATTATGGCTGCACAGGTAAAAACCACACCCTCCAAAGCCATGAACACAGCATCCATGGGACCAGACAACATCCCAGGTTGCGTTCTACATGAACTACAGAATGAACTGGCACCCCACCTAAGTACCATGTTCAATAATAGCCTCACCTCAGGCTTTGTGCCTGCTAAATGGTGCACAGTGACGGTTATCCCACTCCACAATGGGGGAGCCACCACGGACCCTGGGAACTACAGTCCCATTAGCCTGATGAGCCTGGTCTGCAAGGCCATGGAACGTATCATCATGGAACTTATAAACAAAGACATTGGTAATCTCCAAACTATGGACTCCACCCAGTTCGGGTTTGTAAAAGGCAGATCATGTCTCCTAAACCTGATATACTTCTTTGAAGTAATCACCAAAGCAAGGACAAGGGTAAGGTGGTTCCCACAGCCTATCTAGATCTTGCCAAGGCTTTTGACACCATCCCCCACTATGGAATTATAGATAAACACACTAAACTAGGTATAAATCACTATGTCACAAGATGGGTTGCCAACTGGCTCACTGACAGAACCCACACTGTGAAAGTAGCAGACTCCAAATCCGACTTCAGACCAGTGACAAGTGGAGTACCACAGGGTTCAGTCCTGGGTCCTCTCCTGTTTGGTATCTACTTCTCTGAAGTACAGGCTAACACAGAAGGTCTTTGGCTAATGAAGTTCACTGATGACTGCAAACTAGGAGCCATAATCAAAACTCCTAACGATGTGGACATCCTACAAAAGGGCCTCACTGTGAGAGATGCCTGGTATCAAAGCCATGGCCTCAAGCTCAATGCCAAAAAGTGCATTGTCATCCCCTTTGGTAAAAACTCTGTACCCATGAACTGCAACATAGGCGGTAGTATACTTAACACCGAAAGTGTGATAAGAGACCTTGGGACACAGGTGGACAGTAGTCTCTCCTTTGATAATCACATTGCCACAGTAGTCAAGGAAATCCTTCTACGTGGCACACCTCATCACAAAAGGTTTCTCATCCAGAAAAAAAGAGGTCATTGTTCCCCTCTACTCATCACTCATTAGACCCATTATAGAGTACAACGCCCCTTTTGGTATGTACCTCACAAGACATCTACAACAACTAGAAAGACCGCAGAAATACCTCACAAAGAGGATTACCGGCCTCAAACAGATGCCCTACACAGACCGTCTCAAAAAACTCCAGCTTTACTCCATATTGCCTACTCAGAGGTGATCTCTGCCTAACATACAAAGTTATGTCAGACCCAGAGATGTTGGACATGCTCCACTTAAAGAAATCCCAATCCTTCCGAGCTACACACTCTAGGGACCTAAACCTTGTCACCACAATAAACAGAACATGCCGGAGGGATAGATTCCTGTCCCAGAGACTTCCCATACTCTGGAATAAACTACCTATCTATATCAAACAAAACTCCTCATTAGCACTCTTCAAGAAAAATCTTGATGATTGGATGGGAAATAGGAAATTCACCCCAGGGATAACCTCTGTGGCTCTGCTCGACAGTGGCACAGGAAAATAATTTTCTTGGGTGGCAAAAGCTAGGGTACCTTTTTGGATGGGCTTGTATAGGCCCCAGGGCTGATAGCCTCGTACCTGTCTATGAACCTATGAACCTATACAAAGATGTTAATACTTTTAACAAGAAGTTAGGTGCTGCATCTGGGCCTGGGGTTTTCCAGTTGGAGGCTTTACTTAACTTTATTTCAATCTCTCTGGCTGTTACTTTACCCCATTTTATAGCCTGTACATTTTAATTTCTTATTCTCTCTTTTACGTCTTCTATCCATTTAGCATCTTTGTTGTGTTTCACAGGATTTTCACAGATACTTCTCAAAAAATGTTTCTATTTCTTTTTTCCTTTTGCCTTGTTTCCCAATTCTCTGTAGAACATTTTGGGGTCATGAATAACTTGCTTATTTTGTATATTTCCCTATCTTTTCCTTTATCTGCTTACCTTCTAAGTTTTTCTGCCTGTGCTGTGATTTTTATTTTGTTTTTTGCAATAGTACATGATAGATCCTGATCTGTTCTAATAATGTGCATTGCTTTTATCACATCTATCTTTCTTAGTATGTTTGTTGATCTGTTCCCTTTTTATACACTTCTAACACTGACACTTCTTGTCTTAATTGCTTTATAGTTTTCTCTGTTCAATACTTCCATGATAGTATTTGATTTCTCCCCTTCCTTTCCCTCACTACTCTGCATTCTTGTGGGAGAATTTTATCTGTTATTAATTTAGCTGCACAGTAATATATCCTCACAGCATGTCCACCATGATGTAAACCCAAAATATAATAATGTAAAATGTACATTTCTCTCAATATTGTTGCTACATCTATTAAGTGGTACAGTATACAGTTTGTTATATATTGTTACTTTCTGTTTAGTTTGTTTTTTTTGGAAAAGTACAGCTTCCTGCATCTCTTTTTCACTTTTTTTTTCATTTTTCTTTGTGTTGATCAGTGTATTACCCTGCTAAACAAATTTAAAATAGAAATAAAATAAAATAAAATAAAACTATCAGGAATACACTACATTACTTAGCCAAATTTGGTGCTAGCTTTTCCTTGTACAGCTCTGTGAGAACATGTCATCAGTAAGTTCATGTACATAGCCTGTGTGGACCTGTAGCATTAAGACACTAAGGCACTGTCCCTGTGCTTCTTTTCTGATTACTGTGCTATGTTGGTATGGTAGCTCCTGGTTGCTGTACTGCAATGCACATCACATGAAGTCCCGATATGTATCTGTGGCCACAGGTCTACCATTTTGATCCTTGAGTGGACCTGTGTAATAATTATGACCTCCTCAGGTACTTTGAAATGCAGGGCAGTGGCAGGGAGAAAAGGCAGTATTGTTCTTCCTGCACAATGATTTTTATGATAACCTGCTTGGGAGGTAAAATGGCCGCTTCTCCAAGGTGAGTGCCTGATACAAGTTTGCCAAGATGCTGAGTGATGCCAATGGCATCACTTACTAATTCTGCTGAGCAGGGCCAGCATCGGTATAGTGATATGCAATGGCACCACCATTATCCGATTCAGAAGATAGGATGAGACTGTCATACATGCATAGTAAACATTTTGTTCCTCCTCCTAATGTATTATCACTTGTACCTGTGTACTGAGGTGTGCATACTTTATTTTATAGTAGGTGGGGAACAAGAGATGAACATAACAGGATGCTGCAGCAGGAAGGTGTGACTCATCCGGTGGTGGTGTGCTTATGCCACGTGTGGCACTTCACTGTGTTAAGAGCCATTGCATGTGTGCCGTATGTGTGTACTAGTGTGTTCTTATTTTCTTGTCCTTCTACGAATCCATTTGTGTTGCAGGTTGTGGATCAGCAGCAGTCACCTCGGCATGATTCAGCTTATGTCTGTGATTCCGGGGCATAAATGGTTGTCAGGTCTACTTCTTTGGGGGCTGGGTGTGGTGGAGGTCACCCTGCATTAGGTCCCCTTGAGGGATTGCTGGTGGTCTCTGTGAGTACTTCTCACAAGGAGGGGCAGAGGCACCTCTTCTCCCCTCATCTCCTGATGTCAGTTGTAGAGGCAGATGTTGTCTGACAGCTGCATACCCATCCAAGTACTGCGGAGCACATCCTGATGTGACGTGCTAAGTCATGGGGCCAACAGATCCTAACCATCTGGACACCAGAGGAGCAGACTAATGGCTTGATGTTGCTCACTGAGTTGGGTTGGCCTTACATCTGGATATGGCCCCTATCATATTGTCTTTCATATATTCCCCTCCTACTGTGTCATTTGCCATACTTTGTTCATTGTCCAACCTTCCCCAACACCAGATGTCCGCCCTCTGCCAGACTGTGTTCAACTGTCATCCTCACCTGTGGTGTGCATATCACCCCTGTCTGTCTATCTGTGGTTGTGCTTTATGTTTGTTTACCCCTACTGCATTCCTTTCTACCTTCTATCCCTTCCACAGCTGTACTATTGTATGTTTGCTACTAACCCTTCTTCATTACATTTTGTAAATTATGCTCTCTACCCAAAAAACATGGTTGCCCTTCCTTCTTCCCACCTGTCATACCTTAAGGTTATTCTTGTTTTCTTCTGCTTGCTATATTCCTCTCTTCTACTTTCCTATTTCTTCATATCCTCCTCATTTCAATGATGAACTGCATTGGCACATTGTTGTGCTGACCCTCTGTAAGCTGTGGAGTGCTTCATTGTTGACGTGGACATGCAAGTAATATGCTGCATTAGCCTGCTTTCGTAGTGACAGCTGCCACATCAGTCATGCACCTCTCTGACACACTACTCATCCACTGTGCCACGTCAGCATGGCCCTTCACCATAATGTGGCCTTTCTCACTTATTATGCAGTTCTATGCTTGGTATTACGCTCTGGTGCTGACCCTAATACATACCTGAATAGCTTTGGGCTACATTGCAGTATTCATTACATGGCGTTCATTGATATGCAAATGCACGCTACATATTTATGAATCCTGATGTTCAAACATGCATCTCTGAATAAATATTTGTCTGTGAAAATTATTTCCAGTATTGATATGTAAAATGGCTTTAATAAAATATATATTTTACACGTACAAAATGGACTAAATTGGTCATTGTTTATACACACACACACACACACACACACACATATATACACCCACAGACACACACACACACATATATATATATATATATATATATATATATATATATATATATATATATATATATATATATATATATATATACACACACACACACATATATACACACACACACACACATATATATATATATATATATATATATATATATATATATATATATATATATATATACACACACACACACACACACACACACATATATATATATATATATATATATATATATATATATATCTATATATACACACACACACACACACACACACACACACACACACACGCACATATATTTATACATACATATATTTGTGTGTATAACACTTAGTTTTTTTATATTTTCTTGTACACGACAGTGTCTTACAAAGTATATATTAGTGTCATTCAGTGATCTTTAGTATTGCTGATTAACTAGTCATAAATTGCATAGTACTCGAGTGATGACTGACAGAACCACACCCATGTTAGTAACACCCAGCTCATTTCATTGCAGAAAGACTATAACAAATACGGTGCATCAGTGATGTTACAACATGCTCATGTGCTGTACTCAACTGAATAAATTTAAAAGCCTGCATTTGGTATAAATGTCACTTAACACTCTTAAGAAATAAACTGATGGTTTCCTGATTCAACTAGGATGCTATGCTAAAGAGACATCAGCCGTTGGGTTACTCATTGACAAATAAATCAGGAACAACTTTTTATTTTCTTCATCTGGTAAGATGTACAGTCCACGTATCTCTATAGCCTGGAACTGTAGAATAAAACGCTGCTGCTATAAACAGGAAGGACCATGGTTCCGGGAAACATTCATGGACCACAAAGCTGTACAAGATATTATATACAATGCACTGCATCAGAGACTGGAAATGCTACAGAAGTCAACACATAATCAGCGTGTTTGTGAGAGGTGGAGCTCTCAGCTTTAGAAGGTAGCACTCTGTGATTAAAATAAACAATGGGGAAATGAGCAAACTAGTGCCACTGAGTTCCATGCAGTTCTTACTTAATATGACAGCTCACTGGCTTTATTCTGCTGTGAATAACAATGTCATAACATCACACACTATCTTCTATTTTCTTTGTGTGCACTCTCCTATGTCAACAAGCATGAACACGGAGTACAGATCATACAAGAGGGGAGTAAGATGCTGATTTACTATTACTACAGAGGTAGGTAGGACACTGTTTATACATTTGATTTACTTTCTTGCCCCTTTCTTTCTCTGTCTCTCTAAAGTGCCCTCTAAGGTATTTCAAAGGTGATTCCCATATAGTGATGAAAGGCAGTTCAGTGTGTGAAATCATTAGAAAGCTGAATAGTTATGCTCTTAGCTATTTTTACTTTCACAGTCAGTTCTGTTTTTATCTGTTTAACAAAAGAAAAAGGAAATAATGCTAAAAAGGAAATGTTTACTCCATGCTGTCATTTGGTTACAGTCTGGCTAGTCAGTTCACAAAGCATTCCTTTGCAACTCTGTGCAGTGGAAAGCTTTTGCTGGAAAATATTGACAGTCATTGAGGTAAACAATTACAGCAGAAGTAGGACATTAGTCTACCATAGCTGCTTAAATGAACACACTGTGGCAGATAGATTCTGCTGTAGTAGGCAGGAGAACCTTGGAGACGTATCAATATGTGTTTCAAACCTGCTTCATACACTGTTAAAGCAGAAGACACCAGGTAGAATAATTTGCAACAAGACTCAGACCCATATAGGTTATTTTCATTGTGCCAGACAGATTTTAAAACATACACTTTCTGAATTCAAGAACAGCCCTACCGCAATGCTTGTGCACTCTATTCACTCAGAAAGGTCACAGCAACTGTACACATAGTGTACACTTTGAAGTAACCCATATGAATCCAGCCTAAAATATTTTTACACGTACTGAAACCATCAAATAATAAAGGTTAAACATTACTTTTTCACTAAAGTTAGGCAAGCATTTTTGTGCCTTTAAAATGTGATGACAGACATGACGTTTCCTTTCAAAAAAGTAATGTCATTGCACCCCTGCTTGGAGTTCCACCAACTGATGCCTGCTAATAACATTGGCAAGTTTAGATTTCCCCTAGTCTACAATCTTCTTTATTACCTAAATGGCTTTCTTTGAATTGCAGGCTTCATTTTTTCCCCTCTAAAGTACTGAACAGTGTTAAATTCTGTTCAGACTTTATCTGATACAAAACATAATGGAAAGCAGAATGGATTCATTGAACTGCACCCCAGAAATACTTCTGCTTAGTTCACCATTAATAACAAAATATGCCTTAAGTAGTGGCCTCCTTGATCAATTTTCTTCGATAGATCACTGTGTGAATGTTGGTGTCAAAATGAGGTTGACACAGAAAAAACGTGGCAAGGAGATGGGGTCAGTCTTCATTCTGGTCTCCAATAGTGGCACTGTCTGCAAAAGTTACGGATCATTATGAGCTTTTTCATGGAGCTACCAGAGTAAGGGCTTGCAAATATTTGAGCATGACTGTTGCAAAAACAAGGACCCCCCCATTCAGAAAATCACACTGAGGCATGCACTTTAAAAATGCTTTTTGAGTTGACACTTCAGTATAGTCAGTAACAGGGGTAGTATTTCAACTGCTTTAACACAGAGTGCTGCATAACAGACATGTACAACAATATGTGTACAAGAATGCAGCACAACTGACATGCACAATATGTTTACACAGAGTGCAGCACAACCAACATGTACAAGATGTATACAACAATGCAGCACAACAGACGTACAATATGTGTACAACAATGCACCACAACCAACATGTACAATATGTATACAATGCAGCACAACAGACATGTACAATATGTGTACAACAATGCACGACAACTGACATATAGAATTTGTCTACACAGAGAGCAGTACAAACTACATGTATGATATGTGTATAACAATACAGACTAGAGCACAACTGATATATAGTATGTGTACAACAGTGCAGCACAACCAATATATATGCTATAGCAATGCAGTACAACTGACACTGTGTTTATAACAGTGCAGTACAATTGCCATGTACAATATATGTAGACAAAGTACAGCACAAATGGCATCTACAATATGTGTACAACAGTGCAGCACAACCGACATGCACAATGTGTATAAAAGTGCAGCATAACTGAGAAGTACGATATGTGTATAACAGTACATCACAACAGACATGTACAATATGTGTATAACAGTGCAGTACAGCTGACATGTACAATGGGTATACAGTGCAGCACAACCAATATGTACAAGATGTGTATAACAGTGCAGTACAGCTGACATGTACGATATGTGTATAACAGTGCAGCAAAACCAACATGTATGATATGTGTATACAGTGCAACACAACTGACATGAACGATACGTATAGAATAGTGCAATACAACTGACGTGTATGATACATGTAGAACAGTGCAGCACAACTGACATGTATGATACATGTAGACCAGTGCAGCACAACTGACATGTATAATACATGTAGACCAGTGCAGCACAACTGACATATACGATATGTGTAGAACAGTGCAGCACATCTGACATGTACAATACATGTAGAACAATGCAGTACAACTGACATGTACAATATATGTAGAATAGCTCATCTCTGACATATATGATACATGTAGAACAGTGCAGCACAACTGACATGTATGATACATGTAGACCAGTGCAGCACAACTGACATGTATGATACATGTAGACCAGTGCAGCACAACTGACATGTATGATACATGTAGACCAGTGCAGCACAACTGACATGTATGATACATGTAGACCAGTGCAGCCCAACTGACATGTACAATACATGTAGAACAGTGCAGTACAACTGACATGTACAATATATGTAGAATAGCTCATCACTGACATATATGATATGTGTAGAACAGTGCAGCATAATTGACATGTATGACACATTCTCTTTGAATCTTTTATTTTCATTTTCATTACCAAATGATTCCATATGTGCTACTGTGGCTTTTTGGCATAATCTCCTGTGTATCACTAAGGTAGCTTCATATCTAGTTTTGTATCTAGTAAGTCTGCTACACATATAGGTTCATAGGTTTATACTAGGCTAACAGCCACCAAGGCCTTTATAAGCATAGCCATGCAACTCAACCCAGCTGTATCCCCTTATAACAGGCCATGCATCATGTGCCTAGGACAGAAGGTTATGATACAGTAACTTGAAAACCTGTTAGTTTGTAAAACTTCACCTCTTAGTATCTCTCATCTTAAAAAATAACACATCTTCAGTCTGCACTACTCTGAGCATGTGTAAGACTTAAAATAGTTGGTGTGGTGAATATGCAAATAGATATCTATTCCCTGGCAATTCTACAAAGAAAAACTGTAATCACTGATTAAACAAGTATACATGTTTTTGTAGGTGGCCTTGGGTACCCACTCTGCTACCTGTGATGTAGGAGGCAGTATCCTCAGACCTCTGCTAACTATGCAAACTAACTCTTAAATCACTGTACCTTTGTGTAAGGTAGGTACTCTAGGGAAGTGCAATGTACAAATTAGTATATATTCCCTTATATTTATTAAGAGTATTTTAGTATTCTATGGTTTGCAGCTGTGATCCTCAGAATTGCAATGGATACCATCTCACAAACATTTCACATATTATTCATATGGGTGGTATTGCAATAACTTTATCATGTTCTTAATATCTCAGAAGTGTAGCATATGCACTTCGGGCAGTATGACATAATCTCTGCCAGCCACTACTTTCTCTGAATCCCAAGAAACTGACAGCAACATTTTGGCCACATCCATTTGTTGTCAGAAGGATCATGTCATCCTGTACTATTGCAGCTGATGATGAAGTCAAGAGAGAAACTGTTTGACTGTGACAGAGCAATATGACAATGCAGTTTAATCAGTATAGTGTATACACTGATACAATGATTTAATCCATGTTTTTATCAGACCCTGACAAAAGAAACATGCCAGGACTTTGGTTGAGCAGAAGGAGACTAGATTACGTATAATTCAGCCGGCAGAATAATATGTGAAGTTTGTCACTGTGTATGTCCTACCTCAGAGTTCATTACACATAAAATATATGCTAAAGAAAACAACTGTTATGCTGTTGAAATAATAAAATAAAATAATATTCATCATAAAAAAGGAAGAGCTGCCCATTTTAGCTAATTTTATACCTACATTTCTTATAGTACAATCCATTATCGGAGGTAAATTTCAGCACTCACTTTGCTAGCAATCTTCTCACCAGCAACACACATTAAACATTAATAATAATTAAATAATGTTAAGGGACATTATAATCAAGGACCCATCTGGCTTCTGTGAGACATGTAGTGTCCACTATCCATTTTCTTAAATGTTTAAACTTGTGCAGTTTTTCTTATTTAACTTTCTTTCTTTGATAATCACTCAGCCTGCAAAGAAATCCTGTTTTTGCCCTGACTAGTAATACTAGCTATGATGCTGGAACCTTTGATCAGCAAACTTACTTGCAGTCTATCTTTTTAAGATAGTTTTAAAGCTGAAATGTTCACTTTTCTGTTTATTTGTCTCTCTCTCGTTCTCTTTCTCTCTGTCTGTCTCTGTCTCTTTTTGAGGTTGCTATGTGCTACTATCTTTTCTTCTAACTTTCAGTTTCAAATCCTTTGCAAGTATATTTGCCATTTTCATGGGTTCCCTTTCTGCTAGGCATATACACACCTATAAAACTGTCTAACAACAAGATAGGAAATGCATTTAGCCTTTGAAGATTTTTTTCATGAACTAGTGAATGCAATCATCTGTGGAAATGTCTTATAAAATATCCACACATTCACAGTGGGTGTGCAGATCATCATGTGAGTCTGATGACACTCCCCACCTTATATTAGAAGGCAAGCTCTAATGTACTTTCACTTACAACTACTGCTTACTACCAAGTGACATTAGCTATCTAGGACACCATGAGTTCCAAACCAGTAAAAGTTGGTATTGTTGGTGCTCCCTTTTCCAAGGGTCAGGTAAGAGGCATTTCATGAATCAATCAATTACCTTTTGCTGAACTTTCTCAGAAGTTATGTTTAACAGTGCTATTTTTAATTATATTACCAATGTCTTTATTCAAGTCCTTGCAAAGTTATAAACATTTTTAAAGATATTGCAGTAATGCTAATGATCATTGAAAGGTATTCTTATATAAATTCAAACTAAAAATGTAGAGCTGCAGTATAGCTCAATCATAATTCACATTTACATACAAAAATTTGTTAAAATGAAAAGTGGAGTTATTGCTAAGATTCATTTTCAGTATGCAATGTTCTTTTTTTCAAATTTTGATTATATGATAGCATAAAATGGAATAGTGGTAAATATATATTTTCACAAATTGTTTTTGCCAATAAAATTGTAAATTCAAATAAATAATTTTGCCATAAAGATTTCATACTAATTTGTTAGCTTTTTATAGCATACTGTACTATTCATCTTAAGTTTAATATAAATTAAGGAATACCCAGTTTAATAAAACAAATCAGTTTTGAGCTATGAATGCTTTGGTTACATTGGTTAAGCATCCTAACTATATAATTGAAATATGTCTGTAGATACAGCCCAGCTTATAAAAACATTTTTTTTTTATTTAGAGCATTATACCAAGCAAGTAATATGTTGTTAGCATACCTCTGTTAAGAAATAGAATATTAAACATAAATGAAGTCATAACACAAACCACAATACATGCTTAAAATGTAGTTACTTATTATAAGCAAAGTACTAGCCAACAACTTTCATTATTAAAAATTCTGTGCTTATCAGTGAAAGTTCAAATGATTCCATAAAATGTATTTCATCAGATACAATACAATGCAATATAACACAATATAATATAATAATGAAAAATATACCATATAAGTAAGTTATACAGAAATAATAAGACTAAAAAATCTTGGTTGCAACACCAACACATAACTGATATGTTTGACCTGATTCCCTAAAATGTTTCTTTACTAATGCTTGCGTAGAAAAGCATAGCATAAGCTGCCTTTCAGTAAAATGACATAGTTTCTAGATGATCTAAATATTCAGAATTCTCTAACTTCAATTATTTCAAACATAACACTCCCAGACTTTATCCGACAAAGAGGTAAAGATTAGCTTTGATTTAAAATTAGCAATTATAGAACATACAGTTGATTTTTATGAAACTAATTTGGGGTGATTTTTCCCCAACCTAATAAGATATAAAATACTTAAAAATAATTTAGGAAAGATAGACAACTGCTTAATTACCCATTTATTAAATGAAACTGGTAATAATTCAGCACACTGAAACACAAGTTGTTGATGTCTAGTTTAGTTAAAGGCATTTACTGACTGTACATTTCATGACATTTTTCAAATTTCTTTCCATGATTTTTCTTAGAAGACTCAGGGTGTGAATGACCACTGCTTCCTACACAGAGACAGTTGGAGTTCACTAAACTGTTTTTGACAGAATGTGCTTAAATGAAAAATTTGTAGTGCTTGACTAACTTGATGTTCTACTCCTAAAGTTCACGGCATCTGAACCTGTCATAATAATCCAGTACTCTGAGTAAGACAAAAGCACTCTACCCCCCCCCCTTTTTAATCTCTCTCTCACTCCCTGTCTCCTCTGGAAGGTAATCTGGATTAATTTTTTAAACACCATGTTTTATGAGAGTCAGGACTAGATGCAGTAATCCGATACTTTATAATAATATAGTGAAGTAAATTACAATAATTACTGTAGTTAAATGAGGCAGTTACAGCAACTAGATGCATGTATTTGATATGTACTACACTGACAAATATGTGGTGCACCTGAATCCCTAATTCACTGGGTTGTCTGACCTGTTTTACACCATTGTCCAATCTTTTTATGAATTACAGACTTGTCTACTGAGGACACTGAATGTAAACAACTTGCACTGAGCTACAATCTGCGTACAATCAGTACTCGGTAAATCAGTGAATCACAACTTACCACTTGCAAGCATGCATGCCCACAGCTCACCAAGGATGTAGCCAGGCTCACACCATTTGCACCACTACTGTATTTCTTTATACTGTAAAAAGAGATGTGCTAGAATCCTGACTGGCTCTTGTGGATATGCACAAAAATTTAGAATCTCACCAGAAGTCTGTAGCTTTTCAGAGGAAACAAATATTTCACTTCTGAAGCAAGAGTGAAGTCAGAAATGTTCCCTACATTTTGTTGTGTTAAAACTCAGCAAAGATTTAACCAGATGAACCTTCCACTCCATTAAAATTTTTCCAAAAAATGTTATTTGCATGGGATGCCGAATGCACCCCCTCCAAACGGGTGCAAGCTACTCCCCCACATTTATGTATCCCAACTCTACATTTGCAGAACCACAACAATGGTATGACCCCTCCCTCAGTGGAAGGAATCACTTGCGGTGCAGATGGAGAAGCGTATCTGAGGTGATTTCATTTAGAAAACAGAGAACAGGGAAGTCAACTTCATGAAGCTGAACTCCACCAAAAATGTCCTCATCCATTTTAAGTTTGACAAGGTATAGGGCAGCCAGCTAGACATTCTACTTTGTAATGACACACATTAGCTTCCTGAAATTCTAGTATGCATACTTCAGTATTAACCTGCTGATTTTATGCATGTTTTTAGTTCAGTTAACTGAAATATTTGAAAGAGAATTTTGCATTACTGAAGTGACACACTAAAATGCCTTGTTGGAACAGAAATTAACACTAAGCTTTTAATGTAATTTTTTGCATTTTCAACATGGTATATTTATTTTTTTCTTTACTGTTGCATACTTTGGCACCATAATGCCCATATTTGCTACTAATTAAGGAACGTAAAGTACTACCACTTACTTATTTGCAAAATGTGTTTTTTTTTTGTTTCTGCCAGTCATAAATGTCAGACAGTTACTTGTATCTCGGGCAGATCTTGTAACATATCTGACTCTTTAAAATGGAACTTTTGATGGCTAGTTGCTGGAATGGACTAAGAATCTACTTGAGAATTTGATATCTGACTACTGCAAAAAAAGAGATTCTCTATTTTTGGACTGTGTGTCCTTCAGATGAGATGTTAAAACATGGTCCCCTCCAATCAATCATTGTGCTTGATACTGTAAAGGTAGATGCCCAGGTTAATGCAACAGATTCAAGGTATTGTTCAAATAAATAATGAGGTTGTAGTTATTCAACAGCAAAACCAACATAAAAAGGATATACTGCACTCCTACTTTACGGTTATAGGTACATACAAACACAAATGTATGGACACACACACACACACACACACACACACACACACACACACACACACACACACACACACACACACACACACACACACACACACACAGCCACAGCCCTTCTTACACCTACACACACACACGCACACACACGCACACACACACACACACACACACACACACACACACACACACACACACACACACACACACACACACACAAACACACCCACACACACACACACACACACACACACACACACACACACACACACACACACACACACACACACACACACACACACACACACACACACACACACACACACACACACACACACACACACACACACACACACACACACACACACACACACACACACACACACACACACACACACACACACACACACACACACACACACACACACACACACACACACACACACACACACACACACACACACACACACACACACACACACACACACACACACACACACACACACACACACACACACACACACACACACACACACACACACACACACACACACACACACACACACACACACACACACACACTCACAGACATGCATACACAGAAAGCTGATGCTCACATTTACTTGCTTTGCAAACATTGCATAGACTCTCAGAGATATGCATGCATATATGCATATGTGCAATACTGAAAAGATGCTTTGCATTTCTTCCCATTTTAGATATCAGAGAGGCAATTATGTATGTATGTGATGCAATTAAGTATTATCATTGTTAAATTTGTTACAAACAGCTTGTTACAGTTTCAGAATATTTTTCATCCTTATCTAAGACCTTTTTTCTTTTGCTCCTCAGCTAGTTGGGGGAGCTGCACAGGGTACCAGATGAGTTAGCACAGTTCTGTGCACAGGGTACCAGATGAGCTAGCACAGTTCTGTGCACAGGGCACTGGATGAGCTAGCACAGTTCTGTGCTCAAATCTGTAGTGGCAACTGGCACATGCTGACCAAAAACCTCTGGAAAGTATTAAGAATTTCTGGTATGTGAGAATCTGGTATGATCATTGACTTGACTTTTGGTTTCATTTAAGCTATACCAAATTTAAAATAAATCAGTCATATTCTGGGCCAAATGATTGCTTACTTCTACAAATAAAGAAAACCTTCAGTCAGTACACAGCTTGAGTTTGACCTTCCCATTTGCTGCTGCCTCCAAAGTAAATAAATAAATTAACAAACAAACAAATACATCCATCCCACCAAAACCCTCTTTCCCATTTTTTTGTACATGGGGTCGGGGTGTCACTTCAACACTGACAATCATCTATAGCCAAATAAATAAATATTTCTGTAGACATTACAGACCAGCAGTATCTACCATTCTATTCAATTGCAACCAACTAGGGAAATCGCTGTTCATTTCTCTTAAAGCTAAATTGTTACCAGGTCATTCCATTCATCCACAACCCCTTTTTCCCATTTTTGCACATGGGATCAGGGTTTCATTTTAATGGTAACAATCATCTAGAGCCAAAGTTTACACTACCAGATGGCTAGCCCTGCTGTGGCTGTTCCATACCACATGGCCTAAACTAAAGCTAATTCCCTTTCTAGCTGGTAGACTTACAGTTAGACCAATCTCTTAGCAGCTCAGCTCTTTTACCTTTGCTCTCACTCTTTACATTCTCCTTTCAGCAGACCCCACCCCAGAAATAACTATAGGACCTATGGAACTCTTTACAACCTGCCTGCAATCAAAGATCTTACCTCCTACCCTGAGTTCGGATTCTTTCAAAATTTGCACCTCACAGAAACTGCAAAGTATGAATGCTTCCTAAAGAACCACTCAACCCAACTTACATATGTTTTCCCTCTCTTTCCACCTGACCTTCATCCCATTTAAAAGCTTTTTGTAACAAATGGTTATGTTGTTCCTATAGGCAACAAGTTGTTCCTTTTCCTGCTGACCTTTCAATTCCCAGTCATTCTATTGCACCTTCTACTTTTTTCTGATCTACCTGTCATCTCTATTCCATTTAGTTCTTAATAATTGTTTCTTACTGCAAATATTGGCTTTTGTATTTCTTTTTTATTTGCTTTCAAGCTCAATGCCTGTAGGCTTAGCCCTCTTCTGATGATCTGTAGCACTCAATATCCTCCCAAATTTTGTATCTACCTAGGAGAAAAAGGAGTGGGGGTGGATAGTCAAATTGGGTGCTTTGTTCCCTGTGGGTCTAAATGAAGTGCTGTGATTGGATGTATAAGTGTTTGGGCAGGTTTCTTTGCCCACAATGTATTTATCTGCTGTTGTGTTGATTGGCAGCTATTTTGATATTGCACTGATGAAGGTTTTGGCTGAAACTGGTCTGCTTGTCATTTAATACATGAATGTTTGTATGGAATAAACTTTACTTGCCCTTTTCATACTGGCAAGAGCGCTGTCCATGTTTCATTGTTGAGTACTTTGCTGGCTGTTGACTCTGCTCTACTTGAGTGGAACTGGATTTTGGTGTGTGTGTCTGCGCTATTGGCTTTGTTGTTTGCATTCCTGATATTCTATATCATCCACAGATATGGCGCTATCTGGTTTGGTTAGCTTTTTGGTTGCCAACAAGGGTGATGTGCACATTTTTCAAGAGTTGGGAACAATGTCCTTTATTACTACTGTTACAGGTACTGTCCCTGAACATTCTTTATCCTGTGTACAAATGTTTAAACAACTGTCCGATCTGATGGGAAACGTCTGTTCGTAAGTATGGCATGTTAAATTACTTAAGGCTTATGAATGAAAGGGTTTCTCTTGGCAGTTTGCGAGTTAGGATACAGCCTATGGTCAAGGAAGCTGATGAATTATTGCTAAATGATTGGCTCAAGATACAACAGGTGGCCTCCATGATATTCGTAAAGGTTCTCATCTCTTTTTATGAAAGACACATTTCCAAAGTAAAACCGGAAGTTAATCGGCTTTGTGATGTGGCTAAGTCATTTTTTTCTCATGTGAGTTACAAGGAACAGTTTGGGTCACTTGTCACTGGTTTAGCAACTTTAGAACAAGAACTTAAACAATGTAAAATAAAAATGATTCAATGGGATGCTACCGATTTTGTCAGAGACAAGCCATTTTCTACTAGTCTTTTTAAGAAAACTGTTAAGTTTCAACAGGGAGATGAAAATCTTGGCAATTATAGAAAAGATAAAAGGAAGAGAGGTTGATCTATTTTTAAGAACGTGGGTGATGTATCAGGGACATCAGCCGATGAATCTTCTTCAGCTATTGAGACAGATAGGGAGGTATCTTTGAATTTACCAGTGGATAAAAAGAAGCATACAATCAACCCTTTAGACCCATGTGAAGGGTGGGACGTAAGCATCACAACAGACACTCACTTTGGATGGCTGTTGTGATTAATGACTCTAAATCATTACTATGTCATATTGTACATAATATTTCATCTAATAGTTTGTCTACTGAAGGGCCTGATGTTCTAAATAAGAGTTTAAATTTTATTCAATCCTTTCCAGTTTCTGAGGAAAGGTTTGTTCAAGATGTAATTTCTTTTTGTCAGAAACTGAATTTACTATTATTTTTTGACCACAATAATAATAATAATAATAATAATAATAATAATAATAATAATAATAATAATAATAATAACAACAATCACAAGCCTAAAATAATGAATTTATGTTTAAGCAATCTAGTTTTGCCCCCCCCCCATGAATAAGCATTTTGCAACTTTCCAGAGAAGTATTTTAAGAGACTTACATTTTAATTTCTATTATGGTTTTGGACATAAGAATAATTTTTCTTGTTCACAAAGGAAAGCATTACAAAATTTGAAATCAGATAGAGACATTGTCATCAATTACTGCTGATAAGGATGGGGCAGTAGTTGTTTGAGATTGGGCCACTTATTTACAGGGAGCAAATTATTGGGCTGCTGCGTCTACGAGAAAATGGTTTTAGAGCTTACACTTGAATTCAAGCATGATATTTATGTTTTTCTGTCATTAGACATGGATGAAGGTATTATATCTGGAAATGAGGTTTATCATCTTACAGTTCATGACTCTTCTCCAAAATATTTTTACATGCTTCCAAAAAACTCTTGCTGTCCTCTGGGTTACAGGATAGTTTTGGAGCATGCTTCTTTGACTGAACCTTTGTCCTCCTTTTTGACACATTATTAAAACCCCTTATTATTAGGGGTTAAGGCAAGGATACAAGACACCACTCAATTTGTAAATATTTTTGTAAGATGCACAATTAGAAGATAGTTGGTACATGTGTATCCTTGTTGGCAAAGCACTATATACCAATATTCCATATTGGGCTGGACTTACTGATTGGATAAGATATCTTTATGTAGCCCTGGCTTTTTGATATGTTTGACAGAACATATGTTGATCAAAAATGTGTTTTATTTTAATGGTGAATGTTTTTTTACAACTTAAAGGTACGTTAATGGAAGGTGCTTTTGTTCCCATTATGTAGACTTATTTATGGGTTTTTGAATGAGCAACTTATATATGATACCAGTCATAACATCTATTTAGATGCCATGGATATATGGTGTAGATATTTGGATGATTGTTGGATGGTTTTAAAATCTGGTGCAGTTTAGTTTCAAGAATTTGTTCAATATTTGAATGACAACAAGTGAGGACTGCAATTTAGTGTTAATTTTGATCTTAACAGAATATTTTTCTGGATGTAATGATTTCAAAAAATGCTGACGGAACTCTGCAAACTTCCTTATTTAGGAAAGAGTTCCATTATAATTCCCTTCTTGATGCTACAAGTTGTCACCCTCCATATATCATTACAAACATTTCCCAAGTCACAATTTCTTAGAATCAAATGATTTGTTCTTCCCTTTATGAGTTAGATTATCATGTGGAAGATTTATTTCAACACTGTTATGCCAGAGGTATAATTTTTATGATGTACAAAAAGCATATAATTCCACCAAGTCTTATAGTAGACCAGAATTATTGAGATATGGGGTATTCTTTGGCAATAACTCTTTGGCTTTTCAAAATTTAATATATAGGCATTGGGATATTCTTTCATCAGATAGTAAATTGTAGAGCTGATGCCACCAAAATGTAAATTTTCAATTAGACATGGTAAAACAATACAAAATGAATCATTACAAAAGTATTATATCTGTTGACTTGGATGGACAAAAAACATGGATGGTACATAATTAAGGAGATGTTTTCCATGTAGTCATTGATGTCCCTACATTCATGACTGCAGTATTCATAACTTATGCAATTCTCTGCCATGGAAGCCCATTGCCCGGCCAGCCTACCAAAGCCTTCCATTGCTTTAAGGTATACTGAATATCATCTAAATGCTCCTCGCATAGCACAGGGCATAAAAGTGATGTTCAGGTGTACCATCCTCAGAACTTCTTTGCCACCAGTCCGAACGTTGTTTTTTTTTTTTTATTTTAGACATTGCTACATTCCTTGTAAATAACTTAATGCTAACACAATTTCTCAAACATATTGTTACTGTAGTCTCAAAATACTGTACTTTTGCCTTGTATATATTCATATTGTATATTTCTCTCTGTTTTTGAACTGTTAAGTACCTTACAACTTGAATTGTTAGGCTTTTCTTATTTTTTAATTACTTTCCTGAAGCTTTTCTCCTTGGGTCTCTGCTGAAAAAGGGCCCAGTCAGACTAACCCGGTTAAAAAATGTAAAAATAAATAAATAAAATAACCATCGGTCTGTTTGCCTCTATCCGTTTTCTGCAGTTTTTTATTGTTTGTATTCCAGTGATCACTCCTAGTTGCTGAAGTCCTCACCATTGCAGATAAGTGCCCAGTTGGGGTTTTGGTTTTAATCTTGAGTTTATTTGTTTGTTTAGGGGGTTAATGTCAACCAGGAAGGGTAAATGCCAGTGTGGGAGACAAATTTCCCATAAAGACCACCACAATAAGTACATTTTTTGCCTAGGAGCTTCTCATGACCATACGTCTTACTCAATTTGATAGGCATCTGTCCCTAATACCCTTTGCAGTAGGCTTTCTTCCCTTTCTTTGTATCTTGAGAATTAGCATCTTAAGCTTCTTGCTAAAGACACTGTGGATGGAACTTCCCACCCCAAGGGTCAGCTGTCAGTCAGGGAAGAAGAAGGTGAAAAAGGTAAGACAGGAATCTTCCTCTGTTCAGCCTCTGCTGGGTGTTTCTCCCAAGGCTGTTACAAACCCAGAGGCTCGCCTGGCTGTGTTGTCCGTTTTCTCTGCTGTGTCTGGGTTGGAGGCCAGATATGATCTGGCAGGCAGCATGTCTGATGAGGCTTTGCAGGTGGCCATTTTGAACGTTGAGAGGGAACCAAGTTGATTGTATCTGAGGGGTCTAGGGGGTTCTGCAGGTTCTTCTTAGGGAAGAAGTAGCTATTACAGTCATGGAATGCTGCCCTGAGTCAGAGCCTTCTCAGTTCTCTAGGATGGATGTTCCCTTAAAAAAGAAACAGAAAACTAAACATGTTCCTCTACTAATAGGGATCCACAAAGTAAGTAGTAGGCCTTTACTCAGGGGTTATTTAATGCGTTAATGTCATTAAGGGCTCCTAAAGGGGTTTCAGTCCTCTTCTACACTTAAAAGGCTCAAGGAATTGTATTCTTCTGAGGAAGAATTGGATTCTGATGAAGAATCCCTTACTTATTCTACCCAGATTCCTTCTCTTTTAGACTACAAGTCTGAGGAGGAGGAGGAGGAATCTAGTAGTCCAGATACTCCTTCTGAGGAAATTTTCTTTGGGGACACAATCTCTAGGATGATGGAATTTTTTAAGTGGGATTGTGCCTAGGTTTCTGATATCCATAAGAGGTACTATGAGTTATTGCAGATGGAATCTCCTAAACCTGCGGCTATTCCTCCTGTCTTGGCTGCTTTACTAGATATTTTTTCCAATGCTTATAAAATACCTGATTCTCTGCCCCCTGCTCCCAAGAAGTCTGATAGGTTTTGTAGGGTGCTTGAGGATTGTTCCTTTTTGATCAAATGTCCTGCTGCTGACCCCTCTATGGTGTCTGTAGTCTCTGATAAGCCATCTCAATTGCTTCCTTTGTCCAAGTTACTGCCTTCTGATAAGGACAGCAGAACCATGGACAGGCTGGGAAAGAAGGTTTATACTTCAGCTACCCTAGCTTTTAGGGATATTAATTATAAGACCCACATATTTAGGTATGTGTTGGCTCTTCTTTCTCAGGCTTGTTAGCTTTTTTTGATCTTCCAGACTCAGAGTAAATCTTCTGCTCTTTCCTTGCTTGGGACTTCCTCTGAAGTAGTTTGTCATTCTGTCAAATGTAATTATGATGCAGTGGACGCCTCTTCTAGGGTTACTGCTTTTGGTTCAGTACTGAGGAGATATGCTTGGCTTAGGCTTCAACCTTTACCCGATGATATTAAAGCTATGTTGATGGATGCTCCTCTGGATGATAAACTTTTGTTTGAGGAAGCAGCTGCTGGTTTGTTTAAGTCTCTTCAGGATAAGGGGAAGGCCTTACAGGAGCTTAAACATGTCTTTGTTTCTCCTGTGCCTACATTTCAGAGAAACTAGGCAATCTTGCCCTCCTGCTAAAGGCAAAAAAGGTGGTTAACAGGCTCCTCCTGCTAAGGCCACTATGACTGCAGACATTCTAAAGCCTTCCTTTCCTGACAAACCAGATACTGTCTGACTATTGACCTGTTCACAGCCACATTCCTCTTTCACTTTGCCTTTCTCTTTCTCTTCCTATTTGGCTTTGAATCACCCAGGATTTTTGTGTTCTATCAATCATTCATCAGGGGTACTTCATGGTGTGGATTTCCCGTCCTCCTTTTATGGGCATTCCTCAGCCTCCTCAAGAGCAATTTCATTTTTTCCCAGAGGTCATTCGAGATCTCTTGCTCAGGGTACGATTCAAGAGGTGTCTTTGTCTCAAAGGGAGAAGGGGTTTTATTCAAGAATGTTTCTAGTGCTCAGAAAAGAAAGTACTTGGAGACCGATTCTAGACTTGTCTCATCTAAACACTTTTCTGAATGTGCCTTTCTTTTGGATGTTGTCCCCTCAGACCTTTTTTTCTCTCTTGCTCCCTCAGGCCTCTCTGGTGTCTCTGGATCACAAGGATGCTTATCTACATATTCAGATCCATCCTCTTTTCAGGAAGTTTTGCATTTCTCTGTTGCTTCCTGGCATTTTCAGTTCTATGCTTTGCCCTTTGGTTTTCCACTGTCCCAAGGGTGTTCACCAAATGCCTCTCTCCTGTGACTGTTTTTTTTTCAGCCTTCAGTTGATCTAAATATTTGTTTTCTTGGACAACCTGCTGATTCAGGCATCCTCTCTAGAGGTCCTTTTACAAAATCTTTGTTTTACCATTTCTCTTCTTCACAGCCTGGGGTTCATGATAAACTTCAAAAAGTCTTCTCTGACTCCTTCTCAGGATCATGTCTTTCTGGGTTGCAGGATTAAGATGGTGCCAATGCTGGCATCCCTGCCTCCTCCAAAGGCCTTAACTCTCATTTCTTACTTTCAAACTCTCCTTCCTCTGACCTCCATTACAGCCAGAGAGTTTCTGAGAGGTCTGGGGTTCATGGCTTCTACCAATCCAATGCTCCCTCTGACCAAACTCCACATGAGGAAGTTCCAGTGGTTTCTGAAGTCAGTGTGGCTTCAACATGTGCATCTTCTAGACTTCATGGTTCTTCTTCTTCCTTGTCTCAAGAAGGAACTTCTGTGGTGGATTCAGATGTTGTCTCTGAATCCAGGGCTCCCTTTTTATCCTCCTCTTCCCTCTCAGGATCTGTTCACAGATGCTTCAGATGTGGGATGGGCAGCAATGTTTGGGTTCCTGAAAGTTCAGGGAGTGTGGTCACCTCATCAGCAGAAGAAGCACATCAACATCAAAGAGATGAGAGTTATTATGCTGGCTGTTCAGGCCTTTCATCCTCTTTTCTCTCCGGGGCCTCTCAAGGTATTCGCAGAGAATACCACAGTTATGTGGTATATTAACAAATGGGGGGAGAAAAATCTTACCTTCTTTGTCAGATGGCACTTCTGGTTTGGGATCTGACTGTCAAGTATCAAGGGACTCTTCAGGTAGTTTATATTCCTTCAGATCAGAACATTGTGGCAGACACTCTGAGCAGGTCCTTCACTTAATCCCATGAATGTATGGTTCACAGGGATGTGTTTCTGGACATTGTTCACCAGTGGGGTACTCCTCAAGTAGATCTTTTTGCCACCCCTCTGAACAGGCAACTTCTGTTTTGTGCCATAGTCCCAGGTCCTTTGGTATGGAAGGTGGATGCCCTCTCATTTTCTTGGAAGGGGATGTTTCTCTATGCATTCCCTCTCCTTCCGCTCATTCCAAGAGTCCTGTTCAAGATACAACAAGATGCTCCCAAAGTCTTGCTGGTGACTCCCTTTTGACCATGACATCACTGGTTCCCTTTACTTCTGCATCTAGCCAAGGGCAATCATTACAAGTTAACTTACAGGGTGGAGCTACTCACACAAGACAAGGGATCTATCATCCATCCCCACCTGTACATTTCAAGTGACACTGTGGGTGATAGGGTTTTGATCTGTCACAGAGACCTTTTTTCTAAGGACGTACTGCAGGTCCTGCAGGAGGCCAGGAAACCTACTACTAAAAATCCTACTTATCTAAATGGAAGAGGTTTTTTATTTGGTCTCTTTCCCATGACCTGGACCCACTTACTGTGGATGTTCCTTTGATTCTCTCTTATTTGTGTGAGTTGCTCAATGATGGTTTGGCCTGTTCTTCTATCAAGGCTCAGTTATCAGCTCTTTGTACTTGTCTACCTTTAACTCTCCCATTACCCTCTAGATTTGAGGCTAAGCAATTTCCTAAAGGCCTCCTTAATATTAGACCTCCCAGGATGTATGCTCCTCCTCCCTGGGATGTTAATTTTGTTCTGTAGAAATTGACTGTCTCCTTTTGAGCCTGCTGTTTCAGCTTCCTTGCAGCATTGGTCTTGGAAGACAGTTCTTGTGTTAGCTCTTACTTCTGCCAGATGGGTGTATGAGTTGCAAGCCCTTATGGCTTCTCCACCTTTTTTGATATTTTATGAGGACAGGGTACCCTTACATACTAATCCTTCATTATACCCAAGGTGGTTAATGAGTTGTCACTTATCAGTCTATTAATTTGCCTGCTTGTTTCCCCTGTCAACAATCTGACAGTGAGAGGGTGCTGCATTCCTTAGATGTGCGCACACACAGCTCAAATTTTATTTGGATAAGACCGAAGCTGTCAGAAAATCTGATCAGTTGTTTATTTCCTTTCATCCTAGGTCATTAGGATTGGCTGTCTCCATACAAACTATTTCTACTTGGATTTCAAAGGCTATTTCTTTTTGTTACACTTTTCATGGAGGGAGCCTCCCTTCTTCTGTAAAGGCTCATTCTACTAGAGCTGTGGCTTCTTCTGGTGATTTTTTCAAGGGCTCAGACACTAGTTCTACTATTGAAGCCGCTACGTGAACTTCTTTGCATACTTTTACCAAACACTACAAGTTGGATGGTATCTCCAGAGCTGGTTTTGCTGATGCCATTCTTCATGGCTTGTTAGAGGGCTCTGCTGCTGCTTCCACCTCCCAGGTTTCTTCTTGAGCTTTGGCACTCTCCCACAAGTAATGAATACTGCAGCGGTGAATGTAAGGACATAGTTGTGTAAAATCGTACCATAACAGTAGATGTCCTTGCCGTCACCACTGCAGTATTCACTCCCTGTTCTCCTCCAGCCCCAGTCTTTGTTCCTTCCTGGATGTGCAGGTTATCTTTGCTTTTCCTTGGACTGCTTTTCCTATTAGGACAATCAGTTCTGAGGATAGTACATATGAATGTCACCTTTATGCCCTATGCTACGCAAGGAGCATTTAGGTGACATTCAGAGTACCTTAAAGCAGCAGTAGGCTTTGGTAGACTGGCCAGACAATAGGCTTCTATGGCCGGGAATCCCATAAGTTATGAATACTGTTGTGGTGAAGGCAATGATATCTATGGTTATGATCAGATTTTGCACAACGGTAATTTCTGCTTGTAAGACAATTATGAAAACTAAACAGTTTTCGTCCGCCAATACTGCTTGGGTTTGTGATGTGAGTAAAACTTCTAGACAATTCAAAACATGTATCTTTCAACATTGAAGTAACATTAAAAAACTGTAAGTCCTCTGGTGCTCTGTGTAAATATGCTATTAAACATTCTGTTGCTAGTTTTAGATTTACAGCCGTAGACAGGATATCTTATCATTCTCTTAATAAGTTAGGATGGCATGATGTTTTAAATAAAAAGGAACTGGGGTGAATTGTCAAATTAGGTGTTTTTTTTGGTCAAAATGAAGTGCTGTGATCAGATGTATAAGTTTTATGGGTGGGATTCCTTGTGCACAATTCATTTATTTACTGTTGTGTTGATTTGCAGCTAATTTGATATTGCACTGATGAAGGCATTGGCAGATAGTGGTCTGCTTGTCATTTAATACATGAATTTCTCTATGGAATAAATTTACTTGCTGTTTTTAATTCGACAAGCGTGCTGTCCATGTTTCATTGCTGTGCATAATCAAGGCGGCCATAGAGAATTTTATGCTCCTGCCCATTCAGTTTCACCTTCTCATCTTTGAGAGGAAAGGGAACATGTTCATCACAATGGCCTGATTGCATGGCTTCTTCACCCAGTTTGGAGGGATCCATATTTCAAAACTGAAACTTAATTTTCTTAGTCTAGGAAAATAATCCACATACCCACCCCTTCTATCTGTATTAGTTAGGTATAGACAATGTGGCTATTTCTGTACAGCCATATTTCCCATCAACGGTGGTGGACATGAACACTAATAGCAGTGTGATGGTCTGTTGTACTCTCTGGTTATGCATAAGTGTACTTACACCCACATACTACAGGGGCTGCTGTCACTATTTTGGCAGTACCATGTCCACATCGACAGCTTCTGCTGCTGCTTTCTGTTGTATGCTATCTTCCACTTAGCAGTCACAAATGCAGCCAACTGGTACCACTTTTCCCTTCCTTCGGGATGGGCAAGCAGGTGTCAGATGGATTACTATCAAAAGATTGAAAGTCATAATGTCGACATTCATTTGGTCGAAATCATTACATCTAAAGTTCATAATATTGTATTCATAACATCGATATTCAAATGGTCGACAGACATGCAAATAACACTAGTGTTTATGCAGGGGGCTGTGCCCCCTCACCCTGCCCCCACACCCCCACTACTTATATATTACAACTCTGAGGCCACACAACAGTGCTGACAAGGGAAATCCTTGCCTGTTGTCAACATAATGTCGACCAAATGATCTGTCGATCAAATGAACTACTTAATCTTCATGTGTCGACCATATCTGTCGACCATATGAAATTTAGACCATATGACTTTCAATCTTTTGATAGTGAACCGTGTCAGATACTCACTTCCAACCCCCCCCCCCACTTAACTCCTACTCCATGCTAACCATCTACTTGAAATTTGGTCAGCTGGTCGTAGTCATTGCTTTGTTCTTCTCTGCCACTGTTATATTGTTATCATATATATCTACATATTTGTTTTAGATTTTGATATATATATATATATATATATATATATATATATATATATATATATATATATACACACACACACACATAGACACACACACACACACACACACACACACACACACACACACACACACACACACACACACACACACACACACTCACAATTTAGTCCTGTTTTCTAAACTGTATACTTATATTTTATTATGCTTGTTTGCTGAACAAAATACTTGTCTAAATATCCATTTTATATCTGAGTGTACACTACTGTTGGACTGGATCTGAAAAACTTAAGATCAATGTCCTTCCCTGGTACATAAATAAATAAAATAAATAAGCATTGCCACTGTAGTTGTAATTAATAGAGATTCTTAATATATAGACAGTTGATCCTTTCTAGCTATAAATGCTAATTAAAGTGAACCATCACTGCATGGATATCCATTCCTGTAATCATAAACTGCGTTAGGTAATTTCTGGTTTCCCTCCGAATAAGGCTATTTGCTTCTGTGGATGCTAGTATAACAGACAGCTCATTCTGTACTCTACATGCTCTTCCTGCTGTTTCACGTAGTAAACATGGCCATCTAGCAGTGTCATCATGCTGTTTTACCCTTTGACCTCAGCATCACAGGAGCATAATCATAGGAAAAGTAACTCTTGCTACATGTCTATTTTGGCCACCAACGACAATAATTTTTCTGGATTACAAACTGATATTAAAAGCAGTGATTCATTAACAGTAAAAATTATCTCCATAATATTACTGGAAGAACATTTTCCTGAATGCCAGACAAAGTGCTTCTCTGTGAACTTAGGTATAATTTGTCAGTGGTGCAGCAGGTACCACACTTGTCTTTGGTGCTAGAACACCAGAAGACTGTGGGTTTTATTCCCGCTCCAGGTAACTGGATTGTTGACTCTAAAGTACAATGCTAGGGAGTGCTGCAATCCTATGTGTGGCATTCTTTAAATGTGATGTTAAACTAGGATCCCATCAGCTTGAGTCAGTGGTAGCTCAGGTGGATGCAAAAAATCCAGAAATCACCCGTTGAATTGAGTAGGGGAAATTCCCAGATGCTGTAGCCAAATCCTACCTCTCAGTAGAAATATTGCCTTGAGTCTCCCCTATAAAGAAGCCACTAGACTAGTGGGACTTACTTGGACAACAAAGGACAAATAAATAATTGCAGTCAGGTTACTTGATTTATTTTTGAAAGATATGCATGTATGCTTGTGTTTGTGTGTGTGTGTGTGTGTGTACACACACACACACACACACACACACACACACACACACACACACACACACACACACACATGCACATACATACACAGTATCTAATAATTCTGTCCAGTTGGGCTGAGGCCCATTTTCTCTTGAAACCTCAAAGCATTTTTGGCAACTGATCCGCTTAGAGTCATGGAGCAGGGAAACAGTGACAAGTGGATTCAAACCCAGGACTACAGGATAAAGCTCATTAATAGCTGATAGCCTTAATCTTCTGTACTGGACTGTCAGAAATCAGTGAAGTAAATACATTCCCTTTCTCCTTGCATTCTATGAACTGTGATGAAATGATGGTATGTCTTTAAGGCAACATATCATATTCCAGTCTAATAATCAAGAATGGGTTAAATAATTTAAGCAATTCATCCACTGTTTTTTACATTCTGATTACTAGGAAGGGCTGTTTGCAGCACTCCAACAATTTCTTGGTAAACCTGTCCTGTAACAATGCTCTCAGTAAATTCATAATCACAAAGAAAATTCAAATAATCTACTGATATCAATGAACCGGTCTTAAGTCTGATATCATGAATGATATGTCATGACAGCTGTATGCTTTCAACACAACCTCCATTGTGCTTTAAAATTTGCCATCTGTTTTTTGTCAATCAAATACTCACAATAAGAAATCTCCCTCTTGAAAGTCTCATAACTTATTTCTGCTAGTGAAAGTCCCTTTTTATCCAGTCTAGAACCATCTATAGCTTGTTCAACTGGTATCTTTTATCAATGTCTGCTATAAGAATTCAAGGTAACAGTACATTGGGAATGTCCTAGAGCACATGGACTATTGCTTTTATTAAATGGCTGGTGTGTCATGTTAAAGACAAGACAGTTGTACTGAAACACACCATTGTGCATATTAATAGTTGAAAACTGCTTGTCAGAATCTTCTCTCTTCAGATAAGGTTGTGATAAAGCACTTCTGGTACACACATTTCCTCAGTTCATGATTATGGATTCTGCAAAGAACATAAGACTAGGGTATAAGTATATTTGGAATATTTACAAATACAAACATCTCCTGTTTTGCCTTTTTTTTACAAAGTACTATAGAAAAGGCTCACTCATGTTATTCCATCCTGGACAACATTACAGCACTTACCAGTTCCTGTAATTTCAACTCTAACTTATGCCAGAGTATAGGTGGCAATGCATAACCTTTGTAAAATTTGAGACCAAAACTTTTACCTAGGTCAGTCCTGGCATTCACATCCAGTTCACTGATTACAGTTCTCTGCCAAAAACTTGTTTTGTATTCACTAGAAACTGACTTTCTTAAATGTGGAATGATTGCTAGTTTTTACTAATGGAACATAAAGTTTCTTAACAGAATACCACTTCAATTCAATCTTCTCTATCCAGTCTTTTACACATATTTACATCTGTTCTTCCCCGTTACACAATTACACATCACTGGAGTGTTGATTTTTATCTTTAGTGGCCACTTTTTTACCTAAATACATCTTTGGTAATTGAATTGTCTTATGTACCCCTACTTTATGTTGCTTGACTGTGCCATGTATGCAGTAAAAATTTTATACAGGATTGGTTTAAGAATCATGTGCAGGCTAAATTATTCTGTTTGTTTTCTGTTTTACTGAAAATGTGCTGGACGCTAAACTTCATGTATTTTTGCTGTTGCTGCTATGGCTCATCTTAGAGCTTGGATTATGAATTAAAGTTTTTAAACAATTAAAAATGTCTGAGTTCTTTTTTCCTGAGATTTTTTTTTTGATTGTGAGATTTCTAAACATTTGCTAGAGTTTCAGCGTTTGAAAGAAATGCGAAGGATGGCTGAAATCAAAACAAATCCTGGGCTGTAAGTACGTTGACTTTATTTAATGCACAAAGCCAGAAATGGGAGAAACATTATCCAATAGAGAATCACTTTTTTATCCACTATAACTGAAAAAAGACAGAAAATTGTTGTAAATGTATATTAATAACCAACAAGTAAAAAGGAGGCTAGCGTGGGGTGGCACACTGATGCAGCAGTTAGCATTCTCTCCTCACAGCAAGAGGTTCTCCAGTTCAATTCTTGGCTGTGGTGCCTTCTGTGTGAAGTCTGCATGTCCTCCCTGTGTTCACATAGGTTTCCTCCAGGTGCTCAGGGTTTCTTCCTACATTCCCAAGACATGCTGAAGGTGGATTGGCCATTCTAAATTGGCCCTAGGTGTGAGCATGTGCATGTGTGTGCCTTCTGAGAAAGGTTGGGTGCTGGGCTGGCAACTCGGCACCAGAAAGAGTCTATTGCCACTACTTGTTCTGTGGACCAATGATCTGTTGTGGCAACCCCTAATGGGAGCAGCTGAAAGAAGAAGAAGAAAAAGGAGGCTAGAGTGTGCAACTGCTACAGATAACAAAAAAAGTGCTGAAAGCAGCATAAAGCACAAACTATGTTGATGATCTTTTAATTTCTTCAAATACTATACTCTTTGGTCTTTTTATGTGTTTTTTATAATAAATAAGTGTTTGGAATTTTCTTTGTGAAGGGAAGGACTCCCTTTCTGGATCATCAGGATAGTGTGTGCTTTACACTTTTTTCAAGTGTGTATTAATCTCAGAACCATAGATTAACAAGGGATGTTTTAAGTCTGGAGAAACCCAGTGGAGAAAAACATATATAGAATTGTCTTTTGAAATATTTTTATATACTATGTTAGGTCTATTGAAGTTGAAAAAAATATTATTATTATATAACTGAAAAGTCAAATGTGTTTTGCTGATATTGTTCAATTGTAAATAACGAGCGAAAAAAAATAAAAACTAAAGATAAAAAATCATTACAACTTCAAACCTAAGTACACTGAAGATTAAGGATTGATTCTTGTACAAGAAAGCTTGATGAGTACAGAAAATTAGTCCAGGACTATGGAGACATAGTATAAAAATACTGAGAAACAGAACTGTACACAGAAGAAATGGTGACTGTACACAAAGAAAATTCTTGTGTGAAACTAATTTAGCATTCTTTAATGCCTTTGCATGTAAGAGCACTGTGGCATGTTAATGTGTGTATTTAAATGTAATGGAGACTGTAGCGTATGCACTATCTTGGAGAAATATGACAAGTAAACATTGTAAGAAAGCCAGTATTGAATGAAATGAAATGAAGTTTAGTACTTCAATCTTATATAATGGACCTGTTAAGGAAGTCAAGACTGAGACTGCAGGACAGGCCTTCGGTTTGCATGGTGCAGTAGGTCTCATTCTGCATTAAGTCAAATTAATCCTGGTAGTAATTAATCTATAACAGAACTGTCTGAGTGCCAAAGGTGATACTTGGAGCAGTGTCATTTTAAGGAGTATATTTAAATTCAAAGACACAGGAAACATAGTTTGGGAACCCAATGATATTCTGAAAACCAGTATAAAAAAACATTAATATTTGGAGCTTCTAATGTAATAGTTTCTTATAAGGCTCAAGCATTACCTTTTACAACTGTCAAAGGCAGTGAGGCAAGTTTGCTGAGAAGAGGCTAGCTAAACCAATTAAATTTGTACTTTGGAGAAAGAAAGCACGCACATTCTGAAACTGAAGCTTTACCATGAATCAGTGTTTATAGAAACATGCAGTACATCACAGCTACTATGCATATTAAATTGGATGTTAAATCTAGGTTCTTCAGATAAGGCTGATGAAGAAATAAACAGACTCTTAGAAGAAAACATATTCCTAACTCTTATGATATGTTTAAAACTGACTAGTCCTGTGGTCCCTACATTAAAACCTGAAGGTGCTATTGGGTTGTGTGACAATTATGAATTAGCTGGTAACAACAAGAAATTTTTGGAATAGTACACTATAACTTAAATGGAAGAACATTCTTTACTGCTGGCAGTAGACCAGAATTTTTTAAAATAGGGAAAACAATGTTTAAGCAACAGACCTAGTAAGTGGTGGGGAGGTGTTTGCCTTTCTACCCAAATGAGCATTACTAATGGTGTCATAGAGGGTCATGTGCTGGGACCAGTTACTATTGGTGTCATAGAGCTCTGTGTGCTGGGACCACTTACTACTGGTATCATACAGGGCTGTGTGCTGGGATCACTTACTATTGACATCACAGAGACCTGTGTGCCAGGACCACTTATTACTGGTGTCATAGATCTCTGTGTGCTGGGACCACTTACTACTGGTGTCATAGAGGGCTGAGTGCAGGGGCCACTTACTACTGGTGTCATCGAGAGCTGTGTGCTGGGACCACTTACTACTGGTGTCACAGAGGGCTGTGTGCCAGGACCACTTACTGCTAGTGTATTAGAAGGCTGTGTACAGGAGCCACTTACTATTGGTGTCATAGGGGGCTGTGTGCATGGACCTCTTACTATTGGTGTCATCGAGGCTGTGTACAGGGGCCACTTACTACTGGTGTAATAGAGACCTGTGTGCTGGGATCACTTAATAGTGGTTTCAAAGAGGGCTGTATGCAGGTACCTATTACTACTGGTGTCACAGAAGGCTATGTGCAGGGGCCACTTACTACTGATGTCATAGAGGGCTGTGTGAGGGGGCCACTTACTACTTGTGTCATAGGGGGCTTTGTGCAGGGAACACTTACTACTGGTGTCATAGAGCTCCTTGTGCTGGGACCACTTCCTACTGGTGTCATAGAGGGCTATGGGCAGGGGCCACTTACTACTGGTGTATTAGAGAGCTGTGTGCAGGGACTTCTTACTACTGGTGTCATAGAGACCGGTTTGCCAGGATCACTTACTACTGGTGTCATAGAGGGCTGTGTGCAGGGACCACTTACTACTTATAGGTTTATAGGTTCATAGGAGGTTACTAGGCAATTGGCCCTGAGGCCCTTATAAGCCTGCCAAGAGTTTAGCTCATGTTTAGACAAGTCAGCACCCAGTGCTCCTGTCCAGGAGGGACACAGGTGGAATCCCAGGAGTGTATTTTCTGTTTCCCATCCAGTTATCCAGGTTGCACTTAAAAAGGGATAATGAGGTACTCTGCTTGATTTGGAGAGGCAGTCTATTCCACAGAAGGGGGAGTCTCTGGGACACAAATCTGTCCTACCAACAAGTCCTATTGATATCACAGACCAAGATGAGGTCATGCATATGAGTTGCTAGAGTGGAGCTTGACTTCCAGATATGCAGCAGTCCCATCAAGATGGAGTCTGAGATTGCTTTGTATTCCAGACAGAGGTCACCTCTGAGGAGTCTGTATGAAACTGAGTAGAGGGACAGGTATTTTATTCTATCTGTGTAGGGTAGGTGTTTGAGACCCTAGATTCTCCTGGTGAGGAACCTCTGTGGTCTTTCCAGCTGCTACATGTGATTTGCGAGGTACATGCCAAAGGAGGAATTGTACTCAATAATTGGCCTTATAAGGGAAGAATACATGATCCTATGACCTCTTTGTCCCTAGATGAGATACCCTTACTTATGAGGTGGGCTATGTGGAAAGCTTTCTGTACAACGGAAACAACATGGTGGTCAAAAGTCAGATTGCTATCAACCGGAGTGCTCAAATCCCTCACTATTGATTGTTTACTTAGGACATTGTTATTAATGTGATAATATGTGGGGATGTCACTCTCCCCAAAGGGATGATGATGCATTTTCTGGCATTCAGCTTGAGGCCATGTTTCTGGCACCAGTCATTTGTTTGGGAGAGACCCTCTTGAAGGACATCCACATTCCTTCGGGAATTGATGACTCCACCCAGCTTGCAGTCATCTGCAAACTTGGTCAGCCATAGCCCACTGTTTTTTGCCTGTACCTCAGAGAAGTATATCCCGAATAACAGAGGCCCGAAGACCAATCCCTGGGGTACACCGCTCATTATGGGTCTACTGCTTGAGGTGGATTCCCCTATTTTGATTAGGTGGGTTCTATCAGTGAGCCAGTTTGCTACCCATGTGGTAACATATGGATTGATGCCTGGTTGAGAGTTTATCTATGATGCCCGAGTAAGGAATAGTGCCGAAGGCTTTAAGCCAGGTCAAGGTAGGCGGTGTGCACCATCTTTCCCTCGTCCATGGCTTTGGTGACTGTCTCAAAGAAGTCGACCAAATTTAACAGACATGACCCCCCCCCTTGACAAAGCCAAACCGTGGCTTTGCATTAGAGGGCTGTATGCCAGGACCAATTACTACTGGAGTCATAGAGGGCTGTGTGCAGGGGCCACTTAGTACTGGTGTCATAGAGGGCTGTGTGCAGGGACCTCTTACTACTGGTGTCATCGAGGGTTGTGTGCAGGGGCCCCTTACTAGTAGGGTCATAGAGACCTGTGTGCCGGGATCACTTACTACTGGTGTTACAGAGGGCTGTGTGCTGGGAACACTTACTACTGGTGTCATAGAGGGCTGTGTGCAGGGGCCACTTGCTACTGATGTCATAGAGACCTGTGTGCCAGGATCACTTACTACTGGTGTCATAGAGGGCTGTGTGCAGGGGCCACTTGCTACTGGTGTCATAGAGGGCTGTGTGCTGGGACCACTTGCTACTTGTGTCATAGAGGACTGTGTGCCAGGACCACTTACTACTGGTGTCAAAGAGGGCTGTGTGCTGGGACCACTTACTACTTGATGATTCTTTTCAGATAAAAAAGTAGTAAATGAGTTCTGGATGGTCAAATATGTTTATAATTACAAAGGTGCGAAAGCTTTCCGTGATGGTATGCAAAATATAAGAACCTCGTGTAGTAGCAATTACCTCACCTTTAATATCCAATAATGAAGTAGTATGGCTTGACAAAAGAACATAACTTATTATTACAAAAAATTGACTGAATCAAAAAACTGACACCTTCATTAAATATCTATGGACAAGCATTGGAAACAATTTAAAAAAATGTAAGCAAACACTACTCAATATTATTTAAAATATATTGCATGAAACCAATCAGATGAAAAGCTGTTGGATACCTTCTAGTTCAAAACAGACTATACTGAAAAAAAATATAACATATTTATCTTCTCAGCAATAAAAAACTTCCTCAAACTGACATCAACCTTAAAATCACAGGTTAAATACTGTGCAAGATCTCATGATAAAAAACATGCTATAGAAACTTTAAAAGAACTTAACATTTAAAACAAGATTAAAAATACAAGCACTCAGAGGACAAAATCAGTAGTTCATAGTCTGCATCTCAAGGCCCTTTTTGAAACTGAGTCATTCCAGTCTGATTGGGTTCTAGGATGTAATAATAACTGCCATGTGTGCTCTTTATCGTCTAGTTTTGTTTTCATCATCCCCTTCTCTAACATAATTCTCAACAGCATCCAATACAAAACAAAAACAAAAATATGCTGCAATTAATGCATCTTATTATGTGTTTATATAATGTACTGTTGACATTTTTTGCTCTTACATGTTTGTCGTGCTGGATAGATTTCATCTTATTCTTCCTGCATAAAACACCTTGCTGCACAGATGTCTGCATACAAAGATTCTGCTGAAATGCATGTAAAGTGATGAGGTGCAGCACAACTTCTGCTGAAATTTATGAAATGTGACCAGCTACAGCTCAGGTATGGTTTGTTGATACTCAGTAAACAACGTGAGCTGACGACCACTTATTTATACTCTTTACACAAACCACGTTTGTAAGTGACAATCCTCTTCTCTTATTAACAGTGTCACCTTGTAATTAACTGTTCACCATTGTGCACATACCAAAGCCAGAAGCTATATTTTGCAGATCATCAAAGTTTATGGGGCATGTTTAGTGACTCAGATGAAATCAATGCATCACTTTGTACCTTAGTGTTAATATCCATTGTTGAACACAATGCTTTATTTTGTAGTCTTTAAATACATCACCTGAAAAAGTTGAAAAAGTATAATTCCTTAAAAAATCATAAGGCTGGAGAACTTGAACTATTCAGAAAGGCTTCATGAAATTCCATGATAGTTTATTTCCTATGTGCCACTTATTTTGATCCCTACATGGTCAATAAGTTGATGCTTGATATGACTCTGTTTGAAAATGTAAGTCTGGAATACTCCATTATGGGAGCTAACACCAGATCAGGCAATCTAGAGACAAAAATAAATGTCAGTAATAAATTATATACATATACGTTCATGGAATATGGGTTCATGTCAACTGGGATTCCTGAAGTTCATGAAAGCCAGTATGTCATTAGTTTGACAATCAAAATTATGAACATTCCAACCATGATTTAATGATTCATGTTTGTGAGACAATCCCAGTGGATGATCTGTTTAAGAAATGCCTTTGCATATGGTCTTAACGAAACGTTAATGTCTAACTATTTCTCTTCTTGAGTGTCATCTGCACCTTATACATTGTAGAGGGCTGCAGTGATTTATTTTTTTTTACAAGGTTATGTCACAGGTTGTCTAGATCATATAATAAGTACTGTTGTTGAGTCTACATGTAGACAGTTGTTAACAAACCAGCAAAGTAGCATATTTAATGTGAGTACACTAAAGAGGGCGCCACCCCCCCCCAAAAAAAAAGCCTACAGAGTTGGACATTCCTGAACAGGTCTTTTCTCTTTCAGTTCTGCTCGGACTGCTTCCCTTTGTCCATGGTGTTGTGCGTGAGCTAACTGAAGTTAAGGACTCATTTCCACCACCTGATGTCAACTGGCTCACCATTCCTGGCCACAAGGAAACAGGCTTCTCCCAAGTCTTGGACCCCTGAAGGTCATTACTACATGCGACTTACTACTGTGTTTATGGGTTTTGCTCTATAACCCATATTTGCTCTATACCTCCACATATCTTTCCCGCATGCCAGTTTTCCCCTTTTTCCTCTATATTTCTCCCTTCTTTCCACATACAGTTTTTGGCACCTTTTCAAATCCTGTCTTATCAAGCTATTCTATAGTGTACTCTGGTTTTACATTCACCCCCACCATCTATCAAACTGCATTTATTTAGCTGACTTGCTTTCACTAACTTTACTTCTACCTATAGTTGACTCTGTTTTCTACTTAACCCCACCATCTTTTAAACTTTATTTATTTATTTATTTAACTTACTCTCTTTTTTTTCCTCTTTAAAACCCAGTCTTCAGTACTGCTAGACTCCTATCTGCAGTAAATCCTCTCTGGCAATAATATATTAGCAATAGCATTTTTTCCTTCAGTTAAGTAATAAAAGCATTCCAAGAAAATAGTGCTTCCTTGCTGATAGTTTTGCAAGAAAACATCCATTTATGACTGCTTTCCCCTTATTGCGTCTTTCTTACGATATGAAATGCTCAAACTAAAAGTGAAACAGCATCACATAATTACTTTTCGTCTCACATATCCCATGATGCATTGTGAAACTTAAACCTTCACTCTACTCTGCTGTGCCATCTTGTCTTTTTCAGTTTTTCTCAGACTCCTTCCCTTTGCCCACGGTGATATGCATGAGCTAATTGAAGTACTATTTATTTGTATTTTTGGTATTTTTTTTTATCTAATTTTAACTGTTAACAAAAGTGGGACGCTCATTATTTCAAATGCTTTTACATTGACATCTGCTTTATCTGCTTTAATCTAAATGCATTTTCATTGTATTTTTTTTTTGTTTTTTACCCCACAGAAGTTGCAATATAAGCTGAATGCTCAATATTTTAAAGCTTGTACTGGGAAGTTTGCTTTGTATGCTGTAATCTAATAGCATTTCACCATATTTCTTTCAGTTTTTTTCCATAACAGAAGTTGTTATACAAGTTGTATGCTCAATATTTTAATAGGCAGTTACTGCTACATCTGCTTTATGAAATTTTAATCTAATGGCATTACATTGTATTTGCTGTGCTTTTCCCAATAGACATTTTATCACTAGTTGAACGTTCATTATTTTAAAGGCTGTTCCCCAGACAGCTGCTTTATAAGCTTTAATAAAAGTACATTTATACTGTATTTTTGATGTTTTTCTCAAATTGAAGTTATTTAGCATAAGCTAGACACTCAATATTTTAAAAAGGTGTTACCCTGACATCTGCTTTTATCATCCACATTCCGCATTCCACTACCTTTCTATCATCCCCTCTAGTTCTCTCCCTGTTTTTCTATCTTTCAATCTACTTGCGTTATCTGCCCTAAATATGCCAATAATATTCATCTCTGTTCCGTCCCTTTTTCTTTTCTCCCTACTAACCTGCTATCATTTAAATATTTCACCTATCAACTCACCTCCCACACTTAACCACTCACTATACAACACTGATAAATACCACCCCGTCACACCTCTACCCATCTTTTTAATCTCCCAAACTTGCTCATATACCAATAAAATACAACCCACCTCAACAGCCATCACCATTTTCAGCTAGCAAAGTTCAAACAACACTCTAACCTATATACACTACCTTCTATATCCATTTGCTTTAAAAAAATGACCTTATGTGGAGACATTCATCCTAGCCCTGGCCGAATGCCTCCACCACACATAATTCTAACCCCTTTCCCTCTACATGCACTCATAGCAAACCACCTACTAAGCACCTAACCATTATCTCTATCAATTTAGGCAGTCTACTTAACAGAATCTGCAAAATCCACTCTTTGGTTGCTCTCTACTGTCCTGACATAGCAATTTTTACTGAAACCTGGCTTAAACCAAATATTACTGACTCTGAAATACTTCCACCTGGCTATAATATTATCTGCTCTGACAGATTACACAAAAAAGCTGCTGCTGTAGTTATATTATATTCAAACCATATTTCCTTCTGTTCACTGTCTACAAGGCCCTCCCCCAACTTTCATCATGCTGAAATTATAATTGCGAACTGCAAACTAAACAGTCATAGAAAGCTATGTATTATAGTCATATATATTCCTCCAGGAAATAACATTCCCATTCTAGAATATTTTCTCTCCTGGACCACCAACTTTATCTCCAATTAAACTATAATTCTTGGTGATGTTAATATTAACTGGAATACCATAAGAACTGATTTCCCTTCTTCAAGTACTAATCTTCATGGCTACACTCAACTTATAACCTCCTATACCCATTACAACAAATTCACAAATGCAGGCAGGATCCTAGATTGGATCCTAGTATCCAATCCTAGTCTGTACCAAAACCGAAAAACACCCTCTGATTCTATCAGTAACCACCTCCCGATTTATGTTCAAAGATTTTTCCTCCATCAAACTAGACAACACAAATATAAAGAATGCCCAGGTCTCACCAACTTTAATCCTAATGTATTTAACAGCTTACTCTCAGCTATAAACTGGTCCTTCCTCTTTAGCCTGTCACTAGATGATGCTGTTCTAAAATTCAATTCCATATTCCTAGATACTCTTAATAGCCTCAGAAAGAGAAGAATGAAACCTCTCCATGCACCTTGGCAATCCCATTCCAACCGAGCCCTAATGCACAAAGGGGACATTGCATGGAAAAAATTGGTTATCATCTCAGTTTCCTAGCCATCTGCAATCCTACAAACAACTTCAGAACTTAGCAAAAAACAAGTCAACAATGGCAAAAAATTTTTCTATCTTGAACCACAAATTAACCAAAGAATAATCCCAAAAAAATTCTTGGCGACCATAAACAATATTCTTCACCATGGTTCTCCTAGCATACCAAACCCTTGCCCTAATGATTCTCCCTCTGCAACCGCCACAATGTTTAACTCCTACTTCAGAGACTCTGTAATCTCCCTAACTCAAAAACAACATACCTCAAATCAAACTCCACCTTTCTCATCTCCCCACAATAATGCTACTTTTTCTCTAAAGTCTGTCCCTACCTCATTTATCAAATCCTGTCTAAACTTAAGCCCTGTTCCCCCTCGACAGATAGACTACCAACTAAATTTTTAGAACTCGCAGCTAACTCCATAGCCTACCCAATCTCCAGACTGATCAACAGGTCAATCCAAGAATCTATAGTCCCGTCCATCTGGAAACAGTTCTATGTTATTCCACTTCATAAAGGTGGAAACTCTACTGAACTTACAAAACCATAGGCCCATAGCTATACTGTCCCCGCTCTCAGAAATACTTGAAAAATGCATACACAGACAACCTCTAGATTATAGGTTCATAGATTCATAGGTAGGTACCAGACTATCGGCCATGGAGCCTATATAAGCCTAGCAAAAAAGGTTCGCTGTCTTTTGTCACCCAAGAAAATTATTTTCCTGTGCCCCTGTCAAGCAGTGCCACAGAAGTGATCCCCAGGGTGAATTTTCTATTTCCCATCCAGTCATCAAAACTTTTCTTAAAGAGGGCCAATGAGGAGCTTTGCTTGACATGAATGGGTAGTTTGTTCTAGAGTATGGGAAGTCTCTGGGACAGGACTCTATCCCTCCAGCATGTTCTGTTTATTGTGGTGACAAGGTTTATGTCCCTGGAGTGTGTGGTTCAGAGAGACTGGGATTTCTTTAAGTGTAGTATGTTCAACAGCTCTGGGTTTGACATAGCTTTGTATGTTAGGCAGAAATCGCCTCTGAGTAGGCGATATGCGATGGAGTAGAGCTAGAGTTTTTTGAGACGATCTGCGTATGGCATCTGTTTGAGGCCAGTAATCCTCTTAGTGAGGTATTTCTGTGGCCTTTCCAATTGTTGCAGGTGTCTTGTGAGATACATGCCAAACGGGGCATTGTACTCTATAATGGGTCTGATGAGGGATGAGTAGAGAGAAACAATGACCTATTTTTTCTAGAGGAAAACCGTTTTGTGATGAGGTGTGCCATGTAGAAGGATTTCCTGACTACTGTGGCAATGTGGTTATCAAAGGGGAGACTATGTCCACCTGTGTCCCGAGGTTTCTTATCACACTTTCAGTGTTTAGTGAGCTACCATGTGGTAGTTCATGTGTACCAAGTTTTTCCCAAAGGGGATGACAATGCACTTCTTGGCATTGAGCTTGAGGCCATGTCTCTGTGAGGCCATTTTGTAGAATGTCTACATCATTAGGTGATTCTATTATGGCTCCCAGTTTGCAGTCATCTGCAAACTTTGTTAGCCAAAAACCTTCTGTGTTGGCCTGCACCTCAGAGAAGTAGATGCAGAACAGGAGAGGGCCCAGGACCGAACCCTGTGGTACTCCATTCGTCACTGGTGTGAAGTCGGGCTTAGAGTCGGCTACTTTTACTGTGTGGGTTCTATCAGTGAGCCAGTTTGCCACCCATCTTGTGGCATAGAGATTTATGCCCAGTTTAGTGAGTTTATCTATAATTCCAGAGTGGGGGATGGTATTGAAATCCTTGACGAGGTCAAGATAGGTTGTGCGCACTACGTTGCCCTCATCTATGGCTCTAGTTACTGCTTCAAAGAATTCAATCAGGTTTAGTATACATGATTTACCTTTTACAAACCCAAACTGAGTGGGGTCCAGGGTTTGGAGGTTACCTATGTCTTTGTTTATAAGTTCCAAGATGATACGTTCCATGGCCTTGCAGACCAGGCTCTTCAGGCTAATGGGGTGGTAGTTTCCAGGGTCTGTGGTGGCACCCCATTTGTGGAGTGGGATAACTGTCACTATGCACCATTCAGTAAGCACATAGCCTGAGGTGAAGCTATGATTGAACATGGTACTAAGGCGGGGTGCCAGTTCGTTCTGTAATTTGTGCAGTACTCAGCTTGGGATGTTGTCTGGTGCCATGGATGCTGTGTTCTTGGCTTTGGAGAGTGCGGTCTTTACTTGTTCATCCGTGATTACAGGGGCTTTGCATTCTTCCTGTATTAAGATGGGCCTTTTGGAGGATGAGAGGGGGGTAAAGTTAGCACTGAACCTATCGGCCAGGATGTTGGCAATATCAGTTGGTTCTGTATATTTAGTGCCGTTGTGCTGTAGCTCAGAGCAGATCTGAGTGTTGCCATTGAGATTCTTGACATAGCTGTAGAATGCTTTGTGGTTGTCTTTGGAATCAGTGGTGATTTTATTTTCATAACTGGCTTTGGAGGATTTTATTTGGGATCACAGCTTCTTGCTGAAGCTAATCAGGGAGTTCCTCCAAACTTGGGATTTTACTCTTTTTTGCAACAGCGCCCTCCTTCTGTTGTAGAGTATGTTTATGGCAGGGGACCACCAGATTGGCTTCCTTTTTTTGGAGGATAGCATCTTGGTTCTGTTGGGGATGGCACGATCCATGCACTTGTGTATGTGCTTATATAGTGCATTTGTGTAAGATTCAGCAGTCATACCTCTATTTTCCATCTGCATGGGTGTCGTAAAGTTTGCCACTTTCTGTCTTAAGAAGCATGAAGTTGGCTTTGGAGTAGTTTTTGACAGTGATTTCCTTAACGGTGGGTGGGGGGTGGGGCTGGGATATGAATGTCTAGGGTGATTAGCTTGTGGTCAGATCTGATCAGCGAGGAGTTGACCTCTGGTGTGGAACACCGGTTACCCATATTGGTAATGACCAGGTCCAGGATATTGCTGCCCTTGGTGGGGGTGTGGACAAGCTGATCCAAGGCACTGGAATTATGAATTCCAGAAAACTTTGAGCGAATGAGTTGGTACATGAGTAGTTTTTCCAGTTGATGGTGGGGTAGTTGAAATCACCCATAATTAAGGTATTGGGTTGTACCTTAATATTTTCCAGTATCTTAAGAAATGAAGAGTGGTAATCCTGGGGCATGGTGGGGGATCTGTAACAAGCTACAACCTGAATTGCAGTCTTGCCCAGTGTTAGTTGCTCTTGGATAATTTCAGATGCATTATGTTGAGCAACTAGCCTGGAGGTGTGGATATCCTTAATGAATATGGACACGCCTCCATCTTTAGTGTTTCGGTCCAGGTTAGGAGACCGAAAGGTGTGGTATGAATCACAGCCTGGTAATGCAGGGGTGCTCTCTGGTGCCTTGAATCAGGTCTCTGTCACTGCACAGATGTTGATGTTCTCCAGTTTAAGGAGTGCCTCGAGTGAGTGCATTTTGAGGTTTAGACTTCTAGCATTCAGTATCATTACCCTCAGAGTTTGCTTGCTTGCACCTGTTACGGTGGTGAATTTAGCATTTGAACCTTGCCTAAAAAAGGCACTATAGGGGTAGCAAGAGTCTTAGGCAGTATTAGGAACCCAGGGGCGACAGGTGCAGGCCATCTCTGGCAAAGCATCCTACAAAAGATCCATTCTTATCAACCCAACATGGATTTCACCCATACCACAGCACAACCATTGCCTTACTCTCATTTGCTGACACCATCATAAAAGCCAGGGAAAACAATAATTTGGTACCCTCCCTCTTTCTTGACCTCTTCAAAGCCTTTGACACAGTCTCCCACACTAAACTTCTTTTCAATATGTCTTCTCTCAGTTTCTCCAACCCTACTCTCAGCTGGTTTTCCAGCTACCTTTCCAATTAACAACAATCAGTTCAGTGGCTTTCTTCCTACTCCCAGTACCTCACAGATTACACGGGGTACCCCAAGGCTCCATCCATGGACCTATTCTCTTTAGCATTTTTATAAACAATCTCAATTCATTCTGTCCTCAGTCCACACTTGTACAATACACTGATGACTTCACTATCATCTGCTTTTCCGACATTCTGCCACACCTCCACTCCATCACCCAGCAATCCTTTAACTTTATTGAAAGATGGCTTAATGACAACCAGCTTCAGCTTAACCCCCCCCCCAAAAAAAAAATTAATGTTATCTCCCAAAAACTAAATCACACTATAAACCAGCCTTTACTATCACATCTCTTGATAATACCAAGATAGAAGTAGTGCCACACACCAAACTGCTAGGTGTTATCATCGATAATCAACTTACTTATGATCTCCAGATCCAAAACTGTATTAAAACTCATCAGAAACTTGGCTTGCTCTACAGATCCAAAAAGAATAATCCCCACTAATGACTCCAGATTCTGTCTTGCTAATGCGTATCTGCTTTCCACTCTACTCTGTGTCTCTCCCATTCTAACCAACATACAGCCCACCTAAAAACTAAAATGGAACTATGCTACAATAACATTTCTAGATTTGCTGCCAGTCAGCTCTTCAACTCATGCCACTATCTATCTCTAAAAACCTTAAACTGCTCTTGAATATCTATAAACCTATAAGATCCATAGGCCATAGCCTATATGGCTGTACAGTGCCCTTAGCCTAGAACAGGATCACCTTAGAATATCAGATCCATACCGAACAGTCATAATTTCAAAAAACTATTAAAAGAAGGACTCCTTAACTCCTGGCTCTGTTCCTGCCTCAACCCCCACCTAGTGTCTCCACAATCCACTTCCTAGCCCTACCTTGTCTGTCAATAATCTTTTCTTCCTCTTTCCCTCCCTATCCTAGTTATATACTACCTCTCCTCCTATTTTTCTTCACTTCTTACATCTATACTGCCCTCCAGCCATTTCTTACTACTCAGTTTATCTTCCACCTCCTACTTACTCAAACACCACCTCTTTACTACTCCTGTTTCAATCTCTGCATCATCTTATCTATGTTCCCTAACCTATAAATACTTATCAATTACTTCATATTTTTTTACTTAATCTGTTCTGCTTCTTCTATACCATCCTTTCACCTAACTATCTACAGCTTTAAACTGATTTGCAAGTAAACTTGTCAGGACTTATTGTACAGTTAAGCTACTCTCGTTTTATTTTATCTTATTGTTGCTGAAACCTTATTGTATATGTTAACTCTTGTTTTATTGTACTATTACCTAGTTAATTGATGCTGAAACTTAGTCAATCAATACTGAAACTTAATTGAAATTTGATTCATTGTGTACTTCACTAATTTTGTTATATATTTTGAGCTTTTCTACTGTCTTTCCATTGGGTTTCTGCCCAGTCTGACTTTTCACAGTCAATAAATGTCAAATAAATAAATAAATATAATATAAACTGAAAAGTCATGGATGGCAATGCAGTAGTATAGAATGAACCCAATCCCAACAAGCAACTTTCAGTCAGGCTACATAACAAAGAAAAACTCGTAGATCTTTAACTGATCAATAGTTTTCATCTACTTGCCTGATTCTTTAAGACACAGCATATAAAACATGCTTCATGCCATTACTAAGAAGGTAATAATGCTTACTATTTTTTTAAAGTGGGGAGTATCACATATTCTAATATAAAGGGAAATATTGTACTTCTCTCTTTTGATATGGTGTCTCACCACTTCTGTTTCTTGCTTCCTAAACAATTACATAACACTTGTTTAAGTCTTGATAAGAAAAATTGTTAAATGACAATTCACGATACAGTGATGAAAAATTTGTGATTTCACAACAGCATGGATTCAGATTCACAGACAGTAAAACACGTGTGTCTGTGTGTGAGTGTGGAGGGTGTAGAATTGCTGTATAATGTTTACAGAGGTAGGGTATTACCCTTCCTCACCAAATGAATATACAGACTGTAAAATGTTCATACCTTACAGTGAGCTATTTTTATATTGGGAGGAGGTGTTTTGTTTATTGCAGAAGGTGAGTCATTTCAATAAGCAAAATCCTCATGCAAATGTCATGCTTCATTTGTCAAACTATACTCAGCCTAGTGTTAGGCCAGATGCTATGCATTTTGAGAACATAACATTTCACTTCTACTGCGCTATAAATATTTAGGCCCAGAGCCAATCAACAACAGCACACTTTTCTTTCCTTTACACAAACCTGGGCCAGAAAATGACTTAGCTCCCCTCTACTCTCACTAAAGTGGAACCCAGGCAGTTGGCAGATGAAGAACTGACCAGTTGTTTTCACCTGGTTGAACCTTCACTGTATTGTAACTTGATGAGATGCAGGCAAAATCTTTGATTTGTGCTATACAGATCTAAGCATATCATATCTCAGTATTAATTGTCTGTGTTTGCCCCTGTTTTCTTTAACCCTCATCATTTCTTGTATCTACATTTTCATGCCAATATTTTGACTTCTGTTTGCCATGCTAAACCCTTTGCATGTGACTCAATTCAGTTCAGGTGTCTTTCACCAGCAAACTCATTCATTATGGCCTTTTATAATATTTTCTATAGTTGTTTTGTTGAAGACTTTATAGACATTCTGTTCACAAAATGAACTGTATTTTACTGAAATTCTAATATCCATGTCTGCTATTTTCAGAATAACTCCTATGATTCATACTTAGCCCAAACTCAAGTCTCCTTAAGTAGTCCCTTGTATGTTTTCACATTAGACATCACCAACATATCTGTACCTTAATGTATCTGCCAAGCCTACTTCAAGATGGGCCAGTTTTTATAGCTCTGCCACAAATGCCAGAATGGTTTCATGTCTCTACCGATTCCTCTTAGAGGATCTAAAGCATTCTATATTTATCAAAAGTTTTAGGTTCAGATATTTTTGCCAAGTCTCTAAAAGCTCTTTGCATGTTTTTTTAGATATTTTAGTCTTATTTTTATTTATATTTTAGCTAATGTTATCAAACTGGATCATCTATATGTTTTTGACTTCATTACATACAGCAGTACTAGAATTCTTCATTTTTAGTACAGTTAGCTGTGAAATGCAGTTCTATCTTACAGTTATGTCAATCGTTTTCTTGTGGTACTGTCAGAAAGTATTCATATGCATAATATACTCATCTGCATCTGTGTTCAATCATAAGCATTTTCTATTAGCATTATGGGTCACATTCAAATCTGTATGTGATGACTTTTTCTTACACGGGCATGTAATGGTCATTATTTCAGGTCTATGTTACATTATCAAAGTTTCTAGTCTTCTACTCTGATGTGGTCGCCACCATATAATCGAAGTCTTGAAACATCGAAAATGTAATAAAAGACAACAACCTACAAAAACAAACCATTTAAATGTTCTAAGCAGGGGAGGCAAGCCCCCCTGTGCCCCCCACACCCCCTGCTACTTAAATATACCAAATCTGAGATCGCACTTGTCAGAAGAAAAATTTAAGCGAGTCACATCTGCCTCAGGTGATGAAAATTTCCTTTATTAACTGCTAACCAGATCACAGCAACATGTTGGCCAAGATGATCTCAATCTGATCAGCTTGTTTACTGACATCAACTTTTATACTTTCCTGCTGCTAGCCAAAATAGCTTTTGTTACATTTCTAACAGTTGACAGTTGGCTATGAAAAACATCTAGGATCACAAATTACCTCAGAAAAGAATGTTTTACCTCAAAACCACAGCTAGTGTAGAATGTTTACCTCAAAACCACAGTTAGTGTAGAATGTTCAAAAAGGTACAGAGTTCAACAGTGGTAGCTGGAATTTTCCAGGACACACAGCTTGCCTCAGTAAATTAAATCTTACTCAGCCGTGTGTCCTTTTACCAAGCTTTCATTTAACTGCAGTTAGCTTTCTTTATTCAGAAGTATAGAAAACAGGTGTTATTCAAGTTCATAAGCAAACTACATCTATCATAGATAAAGCCCATCTTTAATAAACATGGTTCAATGACCTTTTCTTACCAACACTTCAGCAAATAGCATATTCATTTTGCTAGATGGGAGAAACAGACAAATAACAGTATGTCTTAAAACTTTTTCTCTTAACATTTCCCCCCACAAAACACTTTTATTTGTCTTTTTATTTCAGCAATATATGGTAAAAACCAAGTTTTTCTTTGCATACATTACTTCATTTGCAAGACAAACTTTTAAACTTCAAAACATTTGCAAAAGGTCACATTTCAATGCATTCACTTTCACCAGTCTGTTGCAACTGCTGGTACATCGTCTTCGTAACAGCAGTATCAACCAGTCTTTGTAAAAGACCTCTGATACAGGGTATACAACAGCAACCACATACCACCACGATAGCCACAGCGACTCCGACGGACACCAGGAAACTGCTGATGAGATGACTCCATTTTCCAAACCACGCTTGTAGAAAGTCTGTGAAGGGATTATTTACCCCAGAGTTCTCTGCCAATTCTTCGGATAACATCTCCAAACCTTTCAAAGCTCGAGTGATGCTCCCATCAGGGGCAGTGTTATTCGGAATATATGTACAACAGAAAGTCCCAAACATCTTGCAAACTCCTCCTTCTTTGGCCAGGAGCATATCCAATGCAATTCGATTCTGCCATGCCACCTGCGAAGTGGCCTCCAGTTGTTCAGCAATACCTTTTAATGCATCTTTGGTATAGTTCACAAAACGCTGCTGGTTATAGTAAATGTAGTTGATCCAGTCCATATTCTTATTGGGTTGAATCCAGACAAAGATGGATGCAAAACCAGCCGCTATTTGGTTTATTGCTTTGTATTCATCAGGCACGCCTCTTGGTACACCAATGCTATTGATGTAGACACTGCTATCAAAGAATTGCTTCGGTGCCTCTCTTTTTCTCTTATTCAACCATCTCGGCTTTATTTCAGGTTCTCTTACGAAATTGCTTGCTGGAACTGGGAAAATGTAGAATGGCAGAATTAACTTTGCAAGTGCACAAGTTCCCTTCCAGGGAATCGTAAGCCTTGATCTGAGTTTGTTGTCTCCACATAACCACCATACATCTGCCAAACTATGAGTTTGGTTTTCCAGAAATGGATTTTCATTGCCATTCACAGTAACATTGCAATAATTCTGTCCCATATTGCCATAATTCTTTCCTGTGCCATCTCTGGAAATGCACATATATGAACCTGAATAAGAGATTGCTGTAGGCGGTTTTTCAACTTTGCTTATGATTGGAAAACGCTGGGTTTCATCTTTGCATTTATCTTCAGTTTTGTTGAAGAATAACTTTAACAGACACGTCAGATTACCTTCATCTCGCATCAATGGGACTGTCACTAATTGCTGTTTACCTTCAGCACAAGAAACACAGTTCTCACGATGTGCCTCTCGGGTACTATATCTAACCCAAGATAACCATTCGTTACGGTGTACGAATCCCATCTCGAGTACTTTGTTATGAATGCTTTCTAAACAAACGTGTGGAGTACCTTCTTCTGGAGTCGGCAAAAGTGTCGCCGGATTAAGAGTAGTACATCTTTCTATGGTCATATGTGGCTGTGTCAGCAGCACTGTCATACATGACAAACGTTGGCTAGGAGATAAAAAAGTTATCTTATCTTGCAAAAGTATAGTAGCTACTGAATGTGGAACTCGCAATTTTAATGGGTGGAACAAAACTAATGATGCTGAGGCTTGCACTGCCATGGCAGCTGCCACTACAGCTTGAACACAATGCGGCAATGCCCTTGCAACAGGATCTAATCTGGAGGAATAAAAAGCTATCGGTCTCTGTTTGTCCCCATGTACTTGTACCAGAACCGAAGTCATATATCCTCCCTTACAATCAACCATTTGTACAAACTGCTTAGAATAGTTTGGAAAAGCCAAAACAGAGGATCCTGCTATCAATTGCTTAATTCTATTAAATGCTTGTATTGCCTTATCTGTCCGCTGCATATTACTTTTAGCTGCCAAGGGAGTGTCATAGATCAGTGCGGTCAATGGCCCTACTTCTTCAGCATAATTAGGAATCCAACTTCTACAAAAATTAGTCACACCTAAAAACGACATCATCTCCCGCTTAGTCGTAGGCATAGGTGCTTCAAGAATTGCTTGTTTTCTTTTATTTTCCAATTGTCTACCTTCCTGCGAGACTAAGTAACCCAAGGACTTTACTTGTGCTTTCCACAATTGTAACTTCTCTTTATTTACTTTATGTCCTTGCTCAGCTAAAAAACTAAGAAGGGCAAGGGTATCCTTTTTACAACTTTCCTGCGTGGGTGAGGCCAATAAAATATCATCTACGTACAACAGGACCTGGCTTCCCTCTGGGGGAACAAACTGAGCTAAATTCACAGCCATTTCTTGTGCGAATATTGTCAGACTCTCACAATAACCCTGTGGCAATCTGGTGTATGTGTATCTTTTACCTTGGAAAGTGAATGCAAACCAAAATCTACTCTCCTTGTGTAGTGGTATGGAGAAAAAAGCATTGCTTATATCTATGACAGAAAAATATCTGTGCTGAGGTAGTAAATCATTAAGTAGTGTATAGGGGTCAGGGACCACCGGTGCTCTTGGGATCACAGCTGAATTAATTGCTTGTAAATCCTGAACCAACATCCATGACCCATCTGGTTTCTTTACAGGAAACAACGGAGTATTGCAAGGTGAATCTGGGCATTCAACAAGAATTCCTACCTGTTTTAGCTGTTCAATAACTGGTTTAATTCCCTCCTCCGCTTGTTTACTTAACGGGTATTGGTGCTTACGAGGTCTAAAACCTGACTTTGCAGTTATACAAACTTCACCTGCTGTTTTCATCAGTCCCACATCCCCTTTACCTTTTTGACCATAAATCTACAGGCAAGGCACTTAACACACTATCTTCCTCTTGAGTTAGGAGGATTTGTCATGCCACTTCTACTTTGTCATCCCTAATGTGCACGCGTGGTCGTGCCCAAGTCACCCAATTTAATCTTTGTATCTGGATCTGTTGATCTTTTAACTGACTTTCAGACATTGTGTCCCAAATCGTTACCTTTTTCGCCAAATCTACCCAATGTGTCCCCACTGCTTTAGTAACTGAAACATGCGGTCTATAACGTGAGCGATATAAAGAACTCATTTCCTTAGTCAAAGTACAGGTTACTACTGTATTACATTGCGTATCCCAAAACATATCATTCAAAATTATCCTTGCACACTTGTGCTTAAAGAATTCTTTTTCAAATTCTTTATCCGGACCAAGGGCCTTATAGAACATTCTACAATGTAAGTGCGCCGCAACCTGCGGTGACCCGCTCCTAGATTTACTTAGAGCTAGATTAATCAACTCTGTATCAACCCTCCCCGGGCCATCTGAAATCAAGTCTAGGCTATACCAGTAAAACAAGTCTTGTACTCCCTGTACTACTAAGCCATCCGCTAACCTTTTTGCCTCAATACCTTTAGGTGTGGGAATTGCCGCTATTCCAAACACATGCATCAAATCTGTTCCCAGCAAATTAACTGGACAAACTTTTGATATAATTACCCTACACCTAACAGTTTGGTTTGTTTGCGGATCTGTGAACAGTAGAGGATGAGACAGTGGTTCCTTATAAATTTTCCCGTTTGCCGCTTTTACAAGGACAAACTCATCTGTTTCGCAGTTCGGAGGCAGAACTGCTGGACCCAAAAGTGTACATGATGCACCTGAATCACATAAAAACTCCACTTTCTGTCCCTCAACCAAAAACTCTATCATGGGTTTCTGATCTAGATGCATAGCAATACCCAAATTTGCCAGGTTTATGACTTCACAGTCACAATCCCGCCCTTCCATTAGAGTGTTCTGACATTCATCGTAGAGAGTGTCTGCCTTTTCACTATCCCCATAATGAAGATGGCGCCTTTCTTTACTATCATATAGTCATGCGGAGCCCTTGTTCGTAAGCTGTGGCGGATGTTGCCACTCTTCACAGTCGGCAGTGAAGTGCCCATGTCTACCGCATTTAAAACATTCACCACGTTTTAACCTTTCCCTATAGGCTGAATGTCCACCCGGTTCATTTAACGTGTCCCATTGCGGGCCCCCACGTTTTTTTATGCCACCACGGTGCCCTTGCCCCCTTTGGTCCTGTACTAAGAATATCCCACCATCATCCCCTACTGCCAACACTTGTACTTTCTTTTTCTTTTTTTAGATTAAAATGTCACTCAGCATGCCGTGCATATTCAAACAAAGGTTGCAGTCTACATGTTCTGTGCTCTACCATGTGCTTAGTAATAAAACTACTTATCGGAGCCTTACAACCTTTAAGGAAAGCATTTTTCAATTGCTGTTCATATGGACTATCATTAGTCTGATCCTGCGGAATCATCATTCCACAATGGTTGTTGAACACTTCTGTCAGTCTTACAATATAATGATCTACAGATTCATCATCATTTTGGAGGCACTGATTTATTACTGTCCAATCTGCTCTTGGACGCCACTTATCAGAAATTCTCTTTAACAGATCAGTGACTCGCGTATCTAACACCCCAGAATTATGCTTTAATGTAGTGCTGTCATCTGCCTTACATGTCCAAGTACCACAAACTAAGTGCCAATATGGACCTAAGATTTGTCGCACTACTTGTTCTACTTCTAAACCATTTAAATGATAACTTAAACGCATACCAACTATGTCCTCAGAAAACGTTTGAAAATTAACCTTGGGATGAGGAATACCATCTGTAGCTCGTTTTATATCCTCTCTAGCCCAGGGACGATAAACTAAAATAGTTGGTTCTTGTCCAACATTTCCTGCTTGTGGGTTTGCAACTTGTATTAAGGGAAGAGCTTCTGAATGGTCAGAAAGTTTAATAGCCCAACGTCCTTGCCCTGCTGGTCCTGACCTTAACTGCATAGGTTGGTCTACCTGTTGCAAAGCAACTTTAGGTACTACGGGAATTTGTGGGTAAATTGGAGGGGTCACAACATTTCCTTGAGCAGCTAATAACCCACCCTGCTGTACAGATCCCACATCTTCAGACTGATATTGAGGAGGTTCCCCCGGTACGGCAGCAGCAATTTCACCATACGGTGGGGCGGTTGCCTGCCTTTGTACTGCACAAACTGTGTGCTAATCCTCCTTATCTAAAAATAAAGCTACTTTTCCACTTGGCACCAGTGATCCCTTTTGATTTATTTTCTCTTTTTCCTGACACTGTTTTTCTTTTATAGCTCATTTATTTGCTTCTTCTAACCATTTTTATGCCTGGGGAAATCCCAATTGTCTTTGCTTTTTAGTTCTAGTTCCTGCATCCTTTTTCAAATCTCTAACCAATTTTGCACAGGCATTCTTATTCAGTGTACCATCAAAACCATATTTCAACTTCCATTTTCTCAAAAATGTAACATTATTTTTGTTTAAACTTTTCATATACTTAGCGTCAACATTTAAACAGGCATCACTCTCACACTTGCAGCAACTTGAACCCATGTTTTCCTAGATCTCTTATTTTAGGACTGTATATTTTAGGACTGCATCAAAATTATTTTACAGGGCTTATTACAAAATGGGGCTATCTTAACGGGGATCCTAACAAAATAACAGGTAATCCTAACAAAATAATCTTAACAATTATTCCTACCCACCCTTAACTAAAAATAAAACCCTTGTCAACAAGGTTAAATTAAATTAAAAGAATAAAAGGTATTTTTCATCCTACCTGAACCAGATGAGACTCCGTTTCCCCTTTTTGGTTCGGAAACCGTCCCTCAGATAGGGATCAGAGAGCGGCCGGCCTCTTTCCAATGACAAATCAGTCAGAGGGCTTTCCGTCGAGGGAATCTTAAGATGAGAAACCCTCACCTGCGCAGGTTTTTCGGTCTCTCTGTCGGTCTGATCCGTATCTTCGTAGAGGTTTCCGGCTTGAAGGACCGAAATGTCAGAAAAAAAATTCAAGCAAGTCACATCTGCCTCAGGTGATGAAAATTTCCTTTATTAACTGCTAACCAGATTACAGCAACATGTTGGCCAAGATGATCTCAATCTGATCAGCTTGTTTACTGACATCAACTTTTATACTTTCCTGTTGCGAGCCAAAATAGCTTTTGTTACATTTCTAACAGTTGACAGTTGGCTATGAAAAACATCTAGGATCACAAATTACCTCAGAAAAGAATGTTTTACCTCAAAACCACAGCTAGTGTAGAATGTTTACCTCAAAACCACAGTTAGTGTAGAATGTTCAAAAAGGTACAGAGTTCAACAGTGGTAGCTGGAATTTTCCAGGACACATAGCTTGCCTCAGTAAATTAAATCTTACTCAGCCATGCGTCCTTTTACCAAGCTTTCATTTAACTGCAGTTAGCTTTCTTTATTCAGAAGTATAGAAAACAGATGTTATTCAAGTTCATAAGCAAACTACATCTATCATAGATAAAGCCCATCTTTAAAAAACATGGTTCAATGACCTTTTCTTACCAACACTTCAGCAAATAGCATATTCATTTTGCTAGATGGGAGAAAGAGACAAATAACAGTATGTTTTATAACTTTTTCTCTTAACACACTACAGTTCAGAAAGGGAAATCTTCCCTTTCCGCACTGTACTGAGATCTCCATTAAAAGATTCAAAGTTTCAAGACTTTGATCATACGGTGTCAACCATATCAGATTCGAAGTTTTGAAACTTCAATCTTCTGATATAGACCCATTATTCCTACCCCACCTGCATTTATAAAAAAAAATCTACTTTTTACTTCTAGGCTTTAAATTGCACATTGTTTTATTTGTTTAACCAGTCATAAATTACTTGCTATATTACCACGCAAATTTGCTTGTGCTGATACAAAAAAAAAAAAAAAAAACTGTTTTGCATTTACAAAAGTCATTAGTTCATAAAAAAATCACTCTGTTTTAGGACTCGGTCACTGTCCACTTTTTAATGCAAAATTTCATCATATATTATGTTTAACTTGACAATTTGTACTTATGGACATTGCTTGATGATAGCTTCTTTCTGATATTGAAAGTCACTGTGTATTATGGTTAACGACTGTACTCTTTACATGTAAACTGCTTAATACTGTCCATTTATAATGTGGGGTTACATGAACATTTTACTGTGCATTATTTATTACAGCATTTAGCCATTAATAACTACAGTTTATAGTTGGTGCCTTTGAAAACATTGTATACAATTCTTTCACATAGTTTCTTCTTGAAAAATCGCAGTGTATTTTCTTTAAAATTAAATTATACTGCAAATATCCCTTTTTTCTGCAATTTACAGAATCAGCTCAGTGGCTCCAGCTCCTGCATCCAGTTGACCTATTCTTTCCTCAGTTGGGTTAACAATCTTCTGGCCTGTTCATTCCTCAGTGGAGACTAGAGTTGGGTGTTATAGAGTGGGTCAGTCTGCTGATTCATAGATTCTTACTAAGCTAACTGCCCTTGCGAGCCATTTTAAGCTTAGCCAATTATTCCTTGTGAGACTCAAACCCTGCACCTTGTGTTTGTAAGGCAAACACCTTAACCATTAGGCCACCCGAATGTCCTACATCCACCCCCTCAAGACCTTGCCTGCTCCACTATGGCTGCCCTCAAGAGGTATATGCTCATTACTGCACATGTGCAACATCCTGGCTAAGTGACTTACTACTGTACAATGTGGGCACGCTAGGCTCCTTGCTACACATGATGCATCCACACTCCTGCATGTACCACCAATGCAGTGACACATACAGGAGTGTCTCACCAATGCAGTAACACATACAGGAGTGTCTCACCAATGCTGTGAGCTAAGCTGCCTACATCTCCCCATGATGACCAAGCTGGTGATGGACACCCAGTCACACCCTCTCCTGCTCACTGCTTCCAGCAGCTGTGCAACAAGTCAAATGCAGGTTGTCTGGGGTGCAGTTAGGGCTTTATCTTTGTGCCATGAAGCCAGGGAACTGCATAAATCATCTTTTGATATAAATGATTTTCAGCATTTTTTGTTATGCAGTTCCTTTTAAATTTTCCTTTCTGTGGATATTTTACTTCACCAACAGTTCACCATCTTTGTCAGCAAGAGGTATTCTTCTTATCTAATACACCACAGCTCGCTTTCATCCTTTGTAGACGGTCTTTATACACATGAACTGGCCTTGCCACCAGTTCACTAGGTATTTGGACAACATGATTTTCATTGCTAATGCAGAATAAACATTTAGAGTCAGAGATGCATTATATGTGACCTTTGTTTACCACTTATATGGCAAGTCCAAAGGGATGTTCATGCACTATACACTTCAGCATGCATATTCTACATAAACCTATATATATATATATATATATATATATATATATATATATATATATATATATATATATATATATCCATTTTCTTAACTCAGAGACTAATGAAGTATGCCAACTGCACTGTTTTAAACACTAGCAAAAAGAAAAAAAATCTAGAAGTACAAGACTGAACCACAACAATATACAGTAGCTATTCATTTATTTCCACAGATTGAAAAAAACTGATGATTAACATATTTTGTTGGTTGGGTATTATGTGAGGCATAAATGGATGAGAATGAATACAAAGATAAGACCAAAGCTAGTTTACATATTTTTGGGGGAGGCCACCACTTCTTCATTTATAGTCTGTGTTTTGCTTGGTTTTGCATTTTTATTATGCATTTTTAGGTAAGGAGGAGTTTCTTTGCATTGATTTGCTGATAATGTGAGCATGTGTGTATGCATGAGTTTTACTTCTTTTGTATTTTTATTCCCATATTTGTTTTGAATCTTCATTTATATGAGATAGACTGTAACTTCTGATATGATTATGGGTGTCTGAGCTACAATTTATGTTTGATCTTTATTTATATTGTTTTCTTGTAGCTGTGTGAGTGATTTGTTTGGAGAAAGTGAAGCTGCTCACATCACATGCTTTAATTTATTTCAATTTATTTAAGATGACACAATTTTGAGGTTTCTCTTAAAAGTATTTATTAAATGAAGGTGAAATTTAAGTCTTCCTACACAGGGTAATGTAGAAGCATTTTACTAAATTATTTTTCTTGCACACAGTAGACTGGGTGAAGTTGTAACAACAGGAAGTAATGTGGGTGTGATAGCTTGCATGCATGTGGTGTTTTATTTTGTATGTTTTCCTGTCACTCCTTGTATATAAATACTGGGTACTTAGCACTTACGCACAGGATGCAGCAACTATATAAATAAGGAAAGAAGTTATAAAACTAAGAGTATGAAAGGCATAGCTGCCAAGTCATCGTTACAAATCAGTATGTGATACATAATCAGATACCTGTCCCGTTGCATACACAAATGTTTATACAACAGAAGACTGTTTTTGGAGAGGCATCATCTTTTATAAAAGATCTATATTTTCTGAGTTAGTAGCTGTTGGTTTCTTCAAACAACAAGCTACATGAATTGTGTACCTTGTAATAGTTGGTGACTGAAGTCACTGGCATTCTTATAATGACCATAAGTGGCAGCACCCAAACTTGTATTGAAAGTGAGAGGCAGAGGTTATGGGTCATCTCCAGACATGTATTGTAATCTTTCTTAGATATTCATATTGTTTTGGTACTAGTTTGTTCTGTGATGTTACCTGCTTTGCATATCTATGTAGGAGTATACCTATGAAGGAGCATAGGGTGACATACAAGAGTGGAGGAAGATGCACACAGGTGGATTATATCGTATGTAGAAGGGCCAGTCTGAAGGAGATTGGAGACTATAAAGTGGTGGCAGGGGAAAGTGTAGTTAGGCAGCATAGGACGGTGGTTTGTAGGATGACGTTGATGATAAAGAAGAGGAGGATGAGTGTGAGGGCAGCACCAAGGATCAAATGGTGGAAATTGAAAAAGAGTAATTGTGAGGTGGAGTTCAGGGAAGAGTTAAGACAGGCACTGGGTGGCAGTGAAGAGTTACCGAATAGCTGGGTAACTACAGCAGATCTAGTAAGAGAGATGGCTAGAAAGGTGCTTGGTGTGACATCTGGAGAGAGGAAGGAGGACAAGGAGACCTGGTGGTGGAATGAGGAAGTACAGGAGAGTATACAGAGGAAGAGGTTGGCGAAGAAGAAGTGGGATTGTCAGAGAGATGAAGAAAGTAGACAGGAGTATAAGGAGATGAGGTGCATGGCAAAGAGAGAGGAGGCAAAGGCTAAGGATAAGGCGTATGAAGAGTTGTATGAAAGTTTGGACACTAAGGAGGGAGAAAAGGACCTGTACCAATTGGCTAGACAGAGGGACCGAGCTAGTAAAGATGTGCAGCAGGTTAGGGTGATAAAGGATAATGAGGGAAATGTACTCACAAGAGAGGAGAGTGTGTTGAGCAGATGGAAAGAGAACTTTGAGGGGCTGATAAATGAAGAGAATGAGAGGGAGAGAAGGTTGGATGATGTGCGGATAGTGAATCATGAAGTGCAGTGGATTAGCAAGGAGGAAGTAAGGATAGCTATGAAGAGGATGAAGAATGGAAAGGCTGCTGGTCCAGATGACATACCTGTGGAAGCATGGAGGTGTTTAGGTGAAATGGCAGTGGAGTTTTTAACTAGATTGTTTAATGAAATCTTGGAAAGTGAGAGGATGGCTGAGAAATGGAGAAAAAGTATTTTGGTACCGATTTTTAAGAATAAGGGTGATGTGCAGAGCTATAGTTACTACAGAGGGATTAAATTGATCAGTTACAGCATGAAGTTATGAGAAAGAGTAGTGGAAGCTAGGTTAAGAAGGGAGGTGATGATTAGTGATCAGCAGTATGGTTTCATGCCAGGAAACAGCACTACAGATGTGATGTTTGCTCTGAGAGTGTTGATGGAGAAGTACAGAGAAGGACAGAAGGAGTTGCATTGTGTCTTTGTGGACATAGAGAAAAGCATATGACAGGGTGCCTAGAGAGGAGTTGTGGTATTGTATGAGGAAGTCAGGATCGTCAGAAAAGTATGTAAGAGTGGTACAGGATATGTACAAGGGTAGTGTGACAGTGGTGAGGTCTGCGGTAGGAGTGACGGATGCATTTAAGGTGGAGGTGGGATTACATCAAGGAACAGCTCTGAGCCCTTTCTTATTTGCAATGGTGATAGACAGGTTGACAGACGAGATCAGACAGGAGTCTCCGTGGACTATGATGTTTGCAGATGACATTGTGATCTGTAGTGAGAGTAGGGAACAGGTGGAAGAGACCTTGGAGAGGTGGAGATATGCTCTAGAGAGATGAGGAATGAAGGTCCGCAGGACTAAGACAGAATATATGTGTGTGAATGAGAGGGAGGGTAGAGGAATGGTGAGGATGCAGGGAGTAGAGGTGGCTAAGGTGGATGAGTTTAAATACTTGGGATCAACAGTTCAGAGTAATGGTGAGTGTGGAAGAGAGGTGAAGAAGTGAGTACAGGCAGGATGGAGTGGATGGAGAAGAGTGTCAGGAGTGATTTGTGACAGACGAGTACCAGTAAGAGTGAAAGGGAAGGTCTACAAGAGGGTAGTGAGACCAGCTATGTTATATGGGTTGGAGACAATGGTACTGACAAAAAGGCAGGAGTCAGAGCTGGAAGTGGCAGAGTTAAAGATGTTAAGATTTGCACTGGGTGTGACAAGGATGGACAGGATTAGGAATAAGTATATTAGAGGGTCAGCCCAGGTTGGAAGGTTTGGAGACAAATCCAGACAGGGAAGAATATGTTGGTTTGGACATGTGCTGAGGATGTATGCAGAGTATATTGGGAAAAATATGCTAAGGATGAAGCTGCCAGTTAACTGGAAAAGAAGAAAGCCTAAGATAAGGTTTATGGATGTGGTGAGAGAGGACATGCAGGTGGTTGGTGTGACAGAGCAAGATACAGAGGACAGGAAAAAATGGAAACAGTTGATCCGCTGTGGCGACCCCTAATGGGAGCAGCCAAAAGAAGAAGAAGAAGTATACCTACACAGGTGGAAGAGTGGGAAATGAACACAGATGGGTGTCGCAGGACTGGTGGTAGAGGTGACTTTTCCTGGAGCAAAGTCTGTAGGCTGTATCTGCAGTCTACTGTACAACTACAGTTGTATTGCTTTCACAAGTGTTTGTGTATGTGTTTGTGTATGTGCAGTTTCCGTGAGCACAGTATATAAAGATCACCTTTAACTATACAGGAAACTGTAAGTGGAATAATGACAAAGGTAGGCTAGACAAAAACACAGGACTTCAAGACTTACGTGTTGAGGAAGAGATGTCTTAGCAATAGAGTGGTTCTGAATAGAACTCTCCAGAGGATGTTATGGTTATGTGATTTAATTGGTGATAAACAGTTTGTACTGGAGTGAAACTAATTAAGACTGTAAGAACTTAGTGTGCATTTTGATCATGATGATGATTTAATCCTGTAGTGGTCTGGAGAAAAGCACTTGTTGCAATTGTTTGAAATTTCTTTCTTCTCTGGGTACCACGTGTAACATTCTGCTGTTTAATTTCATACATTTAGGCTCATCTTAAAGATGCAGTCAAAAAGTGGATTGTTTTTAAAAGTTTACATTAGAAACTGAAACTCATAGTTCTGCATTTTCTTTACATCTGGTTTGAAAGGAATAGCTCTGAAGGGGCAAACAGACTGCCATTGTTAGAAAATCAATTTGTTGTTTATAGTTTAATTTTATATGATACATTGTTTTAATGTTTCCATTGCTAATATTATATAATAAAATATAATACTTATAAGAGATGTCTTACACATGAGGGTAGAGGCACTATGACTGATCAAGAACTATTTGTGTATCGACAAGGGAAGCCCACACAGGAGTTTAGGAACAAAAAGTGCTGAAGGCATACAACTGCCCATCAGTGAGGCAAGTTTATGCAAGCTATTTTTAGTTAACTTTAGCATACCTCTCAAGTGTACCTCATTAGGAAGAATGTTCCTCATTTGAGATCCTGAAACATTCACATTCCTTGAAGTTCCACAATGAAAGTATCTGTTGCACATTCAGCGTTAGGTATTTTTTTTAGCTGATATCCATGATAAAGAGAGCAGAATCATATTAATTCATTCATTAAACTGTGTGAAAGGGACTACTATGAATATTTTTTCAACTTTAAGTGTAAGAAAAGTGACCTATTCTATAACTTGGATACTAATGAACGCAATGCTTTGTTAACCTTGTCTAGAGATCCCAAATTGGTCTTAAAACCAGCAGATAAAGGTGGCGGAATTGTCTTGTTAGATACTACTTTATACACTGAGCTAATGTGTACTATGTTGAATGATACTGATAAATATGAGCAGATAAACAGTGATAGACATTAGAACAATTAGAATGGTTCATGACATCTTATATGATCTCCTCATGTGTAGACAGATAGCGAAAGAATTGTATGACTATTTTTTAGTGGCAGATCCACTGATTCCACTCATCAAGGGACTTCTTAAGATACACAAAGGTATCTTTCCTCCCCCTCTACGCCCCATAGTAGCAGGGGAAAAATGGGTGACTGAGAGAATTTCCTGCTATTTGGAGTCCAAACTGGGACCTCTGGTCAGGAATATATCCACAGTTATAAAAGATACTTATCAGTTATTAAACTATCTACAAGATCTTATGGATAATAATGTGGCCACCCCTTTCTATACGTTTGTAACACTTGATGTCAAAAACTTATTCACAGTGATTCCAAATGACTATGGAATTGAAGCAGTTAGGGAATTATTACTTAATGATGGGATGTTTGATAATAATACACAGTTACTTATTTGTACCTTATTGGATGTGGTACTAAACAATAACTTGTTTTTGTTCCAAGATAAGTTGTTCAAACAAACATGGGGGGTTGCAATGGGCACCCCCTGTGCAAATTCGTACGCGAATTTAGTTATGTACTACTGGGAGTCACTGTTCCTGTTTAGAAGTGTGTTCATGCAAAATATAGTGTTATACAGACGTTTTGTAGATGACATACTTATTATTTGGAAAGGTGACAATGAACAGTTGCAACAATTAGTTACTTTTTTAGAATCTACCACTGAATTTCTTAGATTTTCTATGGAGACATCCCCTTCTAAGATAGACTTTTTAGATAATCCAAGAAAAGTGCCCAGGTCCGCTTGTAGGTGTACCAAACAGTTTTATTTCACAGAATAAAATTGATCACTCAATGAAGTGAATCAATGGCAGCAATGTCTCAAACAAAATAAACGCTCTTATATGCACTTTGAAAACTGCGTTTTCGTCAAAAAAGACTTCATCAGACAACATAAAAACCATATACACACGTTTAAATACTTGAATGAAGTGATTGAAGGTTCTTAGACGATATTGTTATTTTTTGGATTGGGAGTGAGGCAAAATTCTTGGAATTTATGGATTATATCAATCATACTACCAATTATTTGAGGTTTACCTATACTATTAGTAGAGAATTTTTGAAGTATTTGGATATAGAAGTATACAAAAAATTAGGTAAATTTGAGAGTAAGGTGTATAGGAAGGAAACCTATGTCAATTCATACTTACATTATAATAGTGCCCACCCATATCACAGTAAAAAGAACATCGTCAAAGGACAATTTGTACGAGGTTCCCGAATGACATCTAATGACTTAGACTTCCAGGAAGAATGTTTATTGTTACATAAAATGTTTAGAGAACGTGGTTATCCAGATGAATTTATAAGCAAATTAAGAAAAGAAGTAGAGGATGGAAGACTGGATAGATTCAAACCTATTTTGGGCAAGGGCAATGAAACTAAAATGGGGTTTGGGCAACCTGCAGAAAGCAATAGTAATGAGAATAATCAAGCTAATTATAAGAGAAGCTTAGTTTTGGAATATAATAATTCCAACACAAAATTATGGGACATTTTTAGAAAAGAATGGAACAAATTTAGTACTATAACTGACATTGAAGAGATAACCAAAATGACACCCAAGATAGTGTTCAAAAATCCACCTAATATAGGAAATATACTTGAAAGAGGTAAGAAAAGAGACAAGGAAGGTATAAATAGGAGGTTGGGGACATATAAGTGTGGAAGATGTCATCAGTGCCCATACATTATGGATAAGTCGGAGATATATATTGACAGTAGGAAAAAAAGAATTACAAGTAAGGCCCATTATAATTGTGAAAGTAGGGGGGTTGTGTATATAGCTATTTGTCAAATTTGCCAGTCTTTTTATGTAGGAAAGACTGAGAGATGTTTGAAACGCAGAGTTTATGAACATTATTATGACATCTCCAAATCAAAAAGTACCAATGCATTATACAAACATAGCAACGTATGTTCTGGAGCTAGATATGAATTTTTTGTGTTGGACCAGGTTAAACCTGACAGTAGGGGAGGATTATGGGAAGAAATCCTCGAAAATAGAGAGTTATGGTGGCAGGTTTACTTGGATTCCAACAATATTCCAGGAATGAATGAGTTTTTAACAATTACACCCCTATTAAAAATAAGGGCCAATAAATTATAATGTAATTCCAACTGTGGAAACTAGAGGGCATTTGAACATTGTGGATCTCCAGCCCTTTTTTTCTATACATACATTATTTACTTAATCAGTGGTTAAAATGGTTTTTTTAAAACCGTCTTTTTAAATTGTTTTTTAATTTTTTGAGATATAAGTTATAATATATCCATATATATAATAATTTACAATAAGTATTTATTTTGGATCAGTTTTTAAGATAAAGGTTTGTTTTTAACACATGAGTTTTTAACAAAAGCACGTAGCACTTTATGACATAGTCATTATCATTAATATTAATGAATTAAATGATGTACCGAAATGATAGGTGTGTTTGAAATGAAATTTAGCCAATCAAGTAGTTTTCAATCACTTCATTTAAGTATTTAAACGTGTGTATATGGTTTTTATGTTGTCTGATGAAGTCTTTTTTGACGAAAACGCAGTTTTCAAAGTGCATATAAGAGCGTTTATTTTGTTTGAGACATTGCTGCCTTTGATTCACTTCATTGAGTGATCAATTTTATTCTGTGAAATAAAACTGTTTGGTACACCTACAAGCGGACCTGGGCACTTTTCTTGGATTTACTTGTTTGTTTTCGAGTGCCTACACCTTGTTCTTTGGTCTATAGTCGAGTTAGGAGGGATCGCTGTTATCGTGAACCGGACCCGGAAGTATGAGTGTTACAGGGCAGGAGGATTCGGGCCAAACACGAAGACTAATTGGCCAGTTGACAGAGTTGATTGACCTGTTAACTCCTCTATGTACCCACCTCATTGTTGGCAGCAAACGCACCATGGATATGGCCGAGGATACCGAGGAGCAAGACGTTCACAGGGGGAAGCGGAAGAGACAGCTTATTGGCGACGATAGCGGAGCCGGCGTTCTTCTTGAAGGGACTCAATTCAACCCAAATAACACCCCTGGTATGCTGCAGGACACTCCTAACGGCGATGAATCAAGCAATTTTCACGGAAGGGATAAGGGCGCTATCCCAAAGAGAAATGCAAACTCGTCAACTAGTTTGCAAGGTACTGTACATTCAAAAGTTACTCATACAAATAAACCTACGGAGGAATGGCTCAAAAGGGACATTCATTTTCATGTTAACAAGAATAGTGTTAACAACGTTAATAATGTTGATAATGAAACTTATGCTATGAAACTTGTTAAATTAGATAAAATGCTCATGAAACATAGAACTTTAAGTATTGAAAATGCATATTTAAAGGAATGTTTGGAAAGGGGAATAGTACCCAAAGGTCTAAGGGTTTATAAATTTCCGAACAATGTGCATATTGGGACCCATTTTCATGAAAGTTTGCTTAAGGTTTTTAATGAATGTGGGTTAGAAGTTATTAAATTAATTATTGAAGAGAATAATAATATTCAAAAGGAACTAGGGACTGCTATTGCTAATCTTGATGCATGTATCACTACTGATTTAGTTCATAACATCAAGGAAGAAAATGACAGGTATTTTTCTATTAGAAGAAATATCGACATTAAATGTGAGGATGTGATACAGAGAAAAATGGGAAAGCTGCAAAGGGATATTAGGGAATACGAAAACCACACGTGTTACCCAAAACCCAATAACCAGACGAGTTATAACACACGTAATGGGACAAGGAATAATTACAGAAGAGATGTACAATATAATAATAGACAAAAGTTGAATGAGGAAAATGGATGGTATACAACAGATTATGATGTTGATTTCCCTCCCCTAGGGAATAAGGGACACGCACAGGATAGTAACTATGAACATGGAGGAAATTTTCAGAGGTGGGGGGGGGTAAGACGGCAGGGGAGATTTTACTAGATACCCTGGGCTTGTTGGGTCATTTTAATGACTCTGATGAAACAATGAGCAACATTGTCAAACACACTTATGACAATTTTACTATATATAATTTTAGTGCATTGAAATTAAATTCAAACCACTTTTCACTATTAAGCAAAGGATTAAAATATATACCAAATAGAAAGGGAGACTATACACGTACTATATTAGATGTGAAGTTATTTACTAGGAAGATTAATTTAGAAGTAATGGCCTCTAAAATGGGCTTTAATCAAGATAGAAGGATTGAGAATAAATTGAGGAGAAAGTCCATATACAATCCACCCTTATACCCTCAGATCAAGAATTTTGAAAATAATATGGTTGATTTAGTGAGAAACAAACATAGTGGACATTGGGTCCATTATAACTTAAGTAAAGAGGAGAATGACATATTAATGGAATTGAGTAATAATGCTTCGCTGAGAGTTATGAAACCAGATAAGGGTGGTGGGGTCGTCATTATGGACAAAATACTGTACGAAAGTAAAATGAACACTATCTTAAGGGATGAAACTAAGTACACAGAGGTTTCACATAATGAAATTAATGTAGCGCATCATAGGATAGATTCTATTCTGCAGGACTTATTGACAGAAAAAACAATTGATGAAACAACTTTGAAATATTTAGAAGTAAAGAAACCAAGGGTGGCCACCATATTCGGCATACCGAAGATACATAAGGATATGCTGAACCCACCCCTCAGACCTATAGTTTCAGCTGAGGGATCCAAAACAGCCCCTTTAGCTAAGTTTATAGATGTTAAGACCAAACATATATGGATTAATAACAAGCTAATTTTAAAAGACTCTTGGGATTTTTTAGGTGAACTCAAACAGGACTTGTTTAGAGAGGATATTAGATTCATTACAATAGATGTCATAGACCTGTTTGGAAGTATACCACATGCAGAGGGTATGAGTCTTTTTGAAGAAGCAGTGTTTGAAGACGTTGATTTGAGTCTTAATGATAAAGTAGCAAGTGTGATTCTTATGGACACTGTGTTAAAATATAATTTCATTATGTTTGGCGGGGAGTGTTATCAACAGAAGGCGGGGGTATCTATGGGGGCCGCGTGTGCCCCCACTTTTGCCAATATCGTACTGTCGAAATGGGAAGAGCAGTTTATCATCAATTGTGAGTACAAGGAACTATGGACATTGTACCACAGGTTCTTAGACGATATTGTTATTTTTTGGATTGGGAGTGAGGCAAAATTCTTGGAATTTATGGATTATATCAATCATACTACCAATTATTTGAGGTTTACCTATACTATTAGTAGAGAATTTTTGAAGTATTTGGATATAGAAGTATACAAAAAATTAGGTAAATTTGAGAGTAAGGTGTATAGGAAGGAAACCTATGTCAATTCATACTTACATTATAATAGTGCCCACCCATATCACAGTAAAAAGAACATCGTCAAAGGACAATTTGTATGAGGTTCCCGAATGACATCTAATGACTTAGACTTCCAGGAAGAATGTTTATTGTTACATAAAATGTTTAGAGAACGTGGTTATCCAGATGAATTTATAAGCAAATTAAGAAAAGAAGTAGAGGATGGAAGACTGGATAGATTCAAACCTATTTTGGGCAAGGGCAATGAAACTAAAATGGGGTTTGGGCAACCTGCAGAAAGCAATAGTAATGAGAATAATCAAGCTAATTATAAGAGAAGCTTAGTTTTGGAATATAATAATTCCAACACAAAATTATGGGACATTTTTAGAAAAGAATGGAACAAATTTAGTACTATAACTGACATTGAAGAGATAACCAAAATGACACCCAAGATAGTGTTCAAAAATCCACCTAATATAGGAAATATACTTGAAAGAGGTAAGAAAAGAGACAAGGAAGGTATAAATAGGAGGTTGGGGACATATAAGTGTGGAAGATGTCATCAGTGCCCATACATTATGGATAAGTCGGAGATATATATTGACAGTAGGAAAAAAAGAATTACAAGTAAGGCCCATTATAATTGTGAAAGTAGGGGGGTTGTGTATATAGCTATTTGTCAAATTTGCCAGTCTTTTTATGTAGGAAAGACTGAGAGATGTTTGAAACGCAGAGTTTATGAACATTATTATGACATCTCCAAATCAAAAAGTACCAATGCATTATACAAACATAGCAACGTATGTTCTGGAGCTAGATATGAATTTTTTGTGTTGGACCAGGTTAAACCTGACAGTAGGGGAGGATTATGGGAAGAAATCCTCGAAAATAGAGAGTTATGGTGGCAGGTTTACTTGGATTCCAACAATATTCCAGGAATGAATGAGTTTTTAACAATTACACCCCTATTAAAAATAAGGGCCAATAAATTATAATGTAATTCCAACTGTGGAAACTAGAGGGCATTTGAACATTGTGGATCTCCAGCCCTTTTTTTCTATACATACATTATTTACTTAATCAGTGGTTAAAATGTTTTTTTTAAAACCGTCTTTTTAAATTGTTTTTTAATTTTTTGAGATATAAGTTATAATATATCCATATATATAATAATTTACAATAAGTATTTATTTTGGATCAGTTTTTAAGATAAAGGTTTGTTTTTAACACATGAGTTTTTAACAAAAGCACGTAGCACTTTATGACATAGTCATTATCATTAACATTAATGAATTAAATGATGTACCGAAATGATAGGTGTGTTTGAAATGAAATTTAGCCAATCAAGTAGTTTTCAATCACTTCATTCAAGTATTTAAACGTGTGTATATGGTTTTTATGTTGTCTGATGAAGTCTTTTTTGACGAAAACGCAGTTTTCAAAGTGCATATAAGAGCGTTTATTTTGTTTGAGACATTGCTGCCATTGATTCACTTCATTGAGTGATCAATTTTATTCTGTGAAATAAAACTGTTTGGTACACCTACAAGCGGACCTGGGCACTTTTCTTGGATTTACTTGTTTGTTTTCGAGTGCCTACACCTTGTTCTTTGGTCTATAGACTTTTTAGATATTACTATTTTTAAAGATGCAGAAGGCATGATTTCCACTAAACTATATCGTAAACCATGCTGGAGGAATGCATCATTACAATATAACAGCATGCACCCACGTCATATATTTTCCAACCTTGTGAGAAATCATTTTACAAGAATTTTCAGGCTCTGTAGAAATAGTATTGATAGGGACATTCAATGGGATATTCTATGTGAACTACTTCAGAGTAGGGGTTACCCCACTTGGTTGATAGAAAGTATGAAGAAAGATGTACAGTGTAAGAATGGTATAATTCCCAGTCCTATTGATAATAACAATGCATTACCGACTGATACAGAATCAAGGAATGGAAATAATAATAATAAAAATAATGGCAAAAATGAGAACAAAACTAAACATATTCCTAAAGCTAGTTTTAATAACAAGAAGGTAGCTTTCAATACCAGATATACGAATGATAACAAATTTATTATTGATATCATTAAGAAAAACTGGGGTGTATTATTAATAGATCAATGCATTAGCAACATAGTAGGTGATAAACCAACGTTCAGGTATAGAAATAGTAAGAATCTAAGGAGATTACTATGTTCTGAAAGAATCAATAGGGAAACCAATAGCATCATGGGTAGATCGACCTCTAGATATGGCACCTTTCCTTGTGAAAGGTGTAATATGTGTAAACATATTATTAGTGACTATCAATTTATTGTACCTGAACTCCATCATATATTCACGAATGATTTCTATGCCACTTGTGAGACTAAGAATTTGATATATCTAGCCACATGCACAGAGTGTGATGCATACTATGTAGGTCTAACATCTAGGAGGTTGAGAGATCGTATCTATAATCATATCTATGATATAAGGAAGGTGAACCTAACAAATGCTTTAGCTAAGCATATAGATACACACCCTAAACATAGTTTTAAATTTAGGGCTTTACAAGTTATAAATATAAACAAGAGAGGGGGTGATGGACAGAATCACCTGGAAACAGCAGAGCTCAACTGGATTCTAAGATTGAAGTCTCACATTCAACCGGGACTTAACCAGTCAGTTAGTATAAAACCCATATTAGCAACACGTAGATAGATATATTAAATCTGGATTTTTTAGTTAGTTATTATAGTTAGTTATTTTATTTATATGAATATGGCCATGGAATTATTTGATTATGATATCTAAATTAATTGGTATATATCTTTATATAAATACATCTGCATATTTCTATGTGGTTTATGACTGCATTTGTTATTTATTGTTTTTATCCTATCCTATATATTCTAGGACTGATGTGTTTTCAGTAGTCCTGGGTGTTTTGATGCTTCACATTTTATCTTATATTTATTTTTATTCTCATCTTTATTATATATATTTTAGTTAAGTACCATGTTTATATGTATATATCTACATTTATATAAATTTTCATTTTCATTCAATCCATATGCATGATGATTTTGTATAAATATATTGGTATAAAAAAGGGGCTTATACATACACATTTACTCTAGTAATATTGAGTTCTACCAAACCCTGTTGAGTTTGTTGAATGGATTGGTTAATTAATTGAATAAGTGTTTTATGTAATTGATTGATTAATTTGTTGGTCTAAGGTATATAAAGCATTCATATTGAGTCTTTTTGTAAACCTGAGGAAGCGTACCTATTGTACGTGAAAGTGCTTGTTTTTTAATAAATTCAGTTCATTTTACATCGTGGAGGTCTCCATTTGTTTTGTTCTGTGAAAATATAATACTTATAAGAGATGTCTTACACATGAGGGTAGAGGCACTATGACTGATCAAGAACTATTTGTGTATCGACAAGGGAAGCCCACACAGGAGTTTAGGAATAAAAAGTGCTGAAGGCATACAACTGCCCATCAGTGAGGCAAGTTTATGCAAGCTATTTTTAGTTAACTTTAGCATACCTCTCAAGTGTACCTCATTAGGAAGAATGTTCCTCATTTGAGATCCTGAAACATTCACATTCCTTGAAGTTCCACAATGAAAGTATCTGTTGCACATTCAGCGTTAGGTATTTTTTTTAGCTGATATCCATGATAAAGAGAGCATAATCATATTAATTCATCAAGATAAGTTCCTATATGTAAAAACAGCACATTTTAACCATCTTATGAGCTTCCTAGGTGAAGTTGTCAGTAAGCTGTTAGTAAGTGTTCCACATTTTGCTCATTTGTCACACATTAAAACAGGTAGTGCTCCTCATTTTGGAGATGGAAGGTTGAGAGCTATGAGCTTTAGTTAGTTTAGATAACAAAAGAAAGGGAAAAATATGGAAAGAAAGAAAGAGAAAAAGAAAAAAGAAACAAAAAAGGGAATGAAAGGAAGGTAAAGAAAGGAAAAGAAAAAAAAGGAAAAATAAAGAACTCACTACTATGGGCACTTGTGTTGCCTTCCCAGCCAAGCTACACTACAGATGGAAATTCTATGGTAGTGTGAGATTTGCAGTCCCAAATGAAAAGGATCTCCTGAAGCAATGAAAGTTCAGCAGAGCCACCTTGCACCACAACTGCAGCAATTGACATGTGACCCAAACTCCTTATCATACCATGGATAGCACATCCTACAAACAGACAACATTATCACAATGCTCTGCATCTTAGTTAGAGGAATGTTTTAGCCGTCAGGTCACTACAGTTATTTTCCAGTTATCTGCATGCAGGACACTCAATTCTGCACTTAGATGACTGTTGAAAAGCATGAGAAGGACAAAAAGTTCCTCATTAGCTCCCAAGACGGATGCAATATTGTGATGGTATTCCACAGAGTAACAAAGTGCACTAGAAAAAAATGCATCCATGATACCTTCAAGGTTCACTTGCAATTTGGGAATGAGTGTATCAACAGGAAGTGGTATTGACTGGCAGTCCATCTGCAGTTTCCTTCCTTCTGAGGGTGCCGAATACACTGTGAGTCTACATTATGCATACATATAGTAGGTAAGTGAACTTTGTTGGGCATTTACACATGACATGATACCATAGAGACATTTTGTTGGGAGTATAAAGCACAGCCCACACAGTAGTGTTAGCTACCTCAAACAGACAAGTAACACACTGCATAAAACAATGAAATGAATACAGGAACAGTTAGAAGAGAGGGAGCATAGTAAGGAAAGACAAGTACACATGAGGCATACCATACGTGTAATTTTCCATCCTACAATGGACGCCACTTACACACTACTTTCATAGTTGGTGACATCTGCCCAGTGTTCCAAAACATGGTAAGTACAGGTACAGTAGGATGCAAATAAGTCACAGGCAGTGGCACAAAATACTTGGTGTTCTAAAGCAATGTCGCAGAAGCCAAGACGCAATCCATGCATGTCTGCCATAGTGCTTCTCATGTGAGCTGTGCTGCATTATATAGTGCTGTGCACATTGTGGGGACCATGCTACCAGAAGGGATGATGGGGGCAAAAAAGACAACATTAATGATGCATCCATGGAATACAAGCATGGAGCTCAATGACACTTGCACAATGTACAAGTATCAAGTACTACTACACACGTTTCCCATCCCTAACTTACACGAAAGTGGTTGCCTCAAAAGACTCCACTTATATGAACTAATTACCTTTGTACATACTGGTCTTTTTGTAGTGTCTGTGTATGTGTGCCTGTATGTCTCCGTATGGGTGTGGGTGTTAGAATATAAGACAGAGTATCCTTATCCAAGAATTATGAATAGCCATTCAGAATCATCATATTTAAAGCACATACTGTAGGGCACCAACAGATGCACACCTGTACATAGGTGTCGGACTTGTCAGTATTGATGTGGTTAACAAACTACATACACTTACATATGTTTGCAGACCATAAACACATAGCCAAATGTCTCTTGTTATGTAGGTACTAGAAACTGTCACAAAGCTTTTCCATGAATTGTAGAGTGCTTGAACTAGCATTGTAAGAATGGATGTGTGGGGCTGGCTGTCACTAGGTGGGTAATACCCTTTGCAGCAGCATTTACTGTAATGGACTCAATATGTTTTGTTTTTGTTTCCTTGTGTTGCACCAATATGTGACCATACATGGAAGACCTGACAGTTTCTGATAGACTGGTAATTGGGATGCACAGAATTTACAGCATCCTGGTAACTTTACAGTATCTCACTGTTTTATGGCCCACAGTAATTGGTTGTAGCAGAGCCATAACAGCATAGACAGCATCAAAAGGCAGATGACCACACCCACACATAGAAACACACACACACACACGCACACACACGCACACACACACACACACACACACACACACACACACACACACACACACACACACACACACACACACACACACACACACACACACACAGAGCACTATATGTCTTACCTATTCCTGAGTTTTCAGAATGATGTAGCTTCTTATTGTCCCCCTGCCCCCTCATAAATCATGGATGATTACAGTCAGTCAATAAAGCCAGATATTAGAGTCTCAGAAACTGCATTTTGATGCTACACTTGTTGGTCTATTAACTTTGTAAGTGACTTGAAGTAGTCAAAGTCAAAGAAAACTTTATTGTCATTCAGAACTACACAACAGTGTAGCTGAACGAAATTACAATGCTTCGTTCCCAATGCAGGAAACATTTGCACATATAGACAGAGAAAAATTAATAAAATATTACAGCAGAATTTTAATAAGTAGCAATTAGTAAGTAAAGTAGGACAGCAGTGACCCACACCCAAGCCAGAACAGGAGACAAGGAAGACAAGGAACAATATGAAGGTAATACTGTCAAAGTAAAATATAAGCAATAGCAGCATATCTATGAATGGACTGAATTACTGCACAGTTAGTATATTGCACTTTACAATCCTTCAGTGTGTGGGTGAGCTACCTTAGTATTGCACTTAGTTATTGCACATCCATAAAATAAGCCCCTTGATAAGCTAGTTATGTAACAGACGTCATGGTTCGTTTTTCCCAAGAGTTCAACAGTCTAATGGAGAGTGGAAAGAAACAGCTTTTAGTCTGGTGGTCTTACAATGCAGGCTTCTGTATCTCCTGCTTGAGGAGAGCCAAGTGTACAAACCATTGGCAGGATGCATTGGATTCCTGGAAATCTTTTTGGCCCTGTCAATGCACTGGCATTTGTGTAGATCTTCCAGAGGTGTAAGGGAAGTGCCAATGATTCTTCCTGCCACCTTTACAACTCTATTAAGACACTGCCAATCCTGATTGTCACAGCTGCCATACCAGACTGCAATGCTGTTGGTCAGGACACTTTCAATGGTGCTCCTATAAAAGGTCTGAAGTATAGAGCTTGGTAATTTTGCCTTCCTAAGTTTTCTTAGAAAGTGCAAGCACTGCTGAGCTTTTTTGACTGTACTGGATACATGGATTGACCAGGATAAGTTATCTGTGATATGAACACCTAAGAACTTTGTACTCTTGACCCTTTTCACTGTCATCCCTTTCATCATTAGAGGTTTGTGTGGTACTTGAGATCTTCTGAAATCAGCAGTCTTGCTGACATTCAGTGCTAGATTGTTGCTGTCACACCAGACCAGTAATTGATTAATCTCATTCTTGTAGGCCTCCTCCTCTCCGTCTTTGATCAGGCCTATAACAGTGGTGTCATCCAAAAATGTGATGATCCTATTTGTCTCATGTCTGGCCATGCAGTCATGTGTCAGCAGAGTGAAAAGGAGAGGGCTTAAGACACACCCCTGTGGTTCTCCTGTGTTCAAGGTGATACTTCCGGAGCTGTTGTCTCCCACACAGACCTTTTGAGGCCTTTCAGTAAGGAAGCTCAGAATCCAATTGCATAACTGAGAGTCTATGCCCAGTTGAAGTAGCTTTGATATTAGATTCTGAGGGATGACATTGTTGAAGGCAGAACTGAAATCGATGAATAGCAGTCTTGCATAGCAGTTTTTGTCTTCTAAGTGGGGCAGTGTTTCATGGAGAGCTAGTGAGATGGCATCCCCTTGTACTACGGTTTAAACATTTTACCTGGTGTCGTCTAGTGTTACTCTTGACTTCATCTAGAATTCTTGAGCATACTCATGTAAATGTATGGCAGTTCCCCACACAAAGACACCCTCTATCAGTCCCACCTGTCCATGATTTTACAGAATGACACTGATGCCCCTTATACCGGTTCTGTTCTTTCTAACCATTACAGAGTGCAGTCATTTAGTCAGTAACACTAGACATCAGAGTTTCACTTGTGGCATTGTTCACAAACTGCATACTGATACTAGTCCTTCCCTCTGTTAAGTCCTCAGTTATCACACAGAACTAAAGCACCGTGTTGTTAGTCAGCTGCTTCCTGTGCTATGATACAAGGTTTGAGTCCTTCAGTATATAACTTGTTAAGCAGTTAAGGTTAATATTAAGGTGTTTCTGGTGCCTGATGTTTCTAAACCTAATGGACTACTAACTTTTTAAGTAATTTATGGTAAAGTGTTCCTGGTGTCTATTGTTCCGCATATAAGTTTTATGTCATTCTTGCTGCAAAACCTGCTGTTCTATTAACTTTTAAGTAATAAGAGTAAGGTGAAGTAATTGTCCATTATGTCTAGAGCCCCCAAATACATATTTCATACAGCTAAACTTCCTGTTATTGTCCAATTACCTTTTTAAGTGTCTTTGTATAATATTTAAAATTTTCTGTAGTTTAGTGTTCTACCCTTGTATTTCAGGATTTGCTCATTAGTCCAGGGGAGGCTAAAGGTATGGGTCTATATTATTCAAGTGAAAGTGCAAATGTGCGACTACATAAAAGTTGACATATAATGCACGAAAGCTGGTTATCGTGAATGGCCGCGAAATCAAATTTTTTCCTAGGGAAAAAATTCACGTGGCCGTTCGCAAAAAAAAAAACTAAATTAAAATCATAAATAGGTGGGGGTGCTTTGCCCCTACACCCCCCCTAACTAAATATACCAACTCCGAGACAGCAACAGAAAGGGCAACTCCAGGTAGTTGGCCAACTACATCCTTGCCGTATGGCAAATACATCAAAATGCTCAAATGCATTTCAATGTATTTGTGTCACTCTTTTCGCATTAATATATGAGCACTTTCTCTGGAATAATATAGTCCCAAAGGTATGGCAGCCTTCCTCAGACACACACACACACACACACACACACACACACACACACACACACACACACACACACACACACACACACACACACACACACAGATACTCACCGTAGATCAGCCCTCTCTTATTTGATCACTCTTACAGACAAACAGGCAGACACACACACACACACTCACACACACACACACACACACACACACACACACACACACACACACACACACGCACACACACACCACATACACAGTCCAGCACTGTCTATCTAATACAATTCCCTGGCTCTTACCTCTAATAAAGTCTCATCCATTGAAAATGATGATGAACGTGCATGCTTGGATGAGGTAATTAGCTTATCCAGCTGAGCTAACTTATGCAACTGAGTGATTCTAAGAATTACTTAGCTGCATAAATGTTTTACTGCAGGCATTTCTGTGGGAGAGCACATGGCTAATTAGCATAGGTCACGCCCCTTGCAATGCCTCATTAGCATGTAACACTTCCGAATTGACAGCCCACTGTTGTGATTCTACAGACTACATAGAATCACTGAAGAAGGCCTGTCTCTGAATTGGAAAGGGCTGCCCCAGTGGGAAAACAGTTGTATTATGTCTTATCTCTGTAGTAGCCCTCTGTGAATCCCACTCAAAGAAAGTAAATCTTCCTCAGCCATGTATTTCTTTAAGGTGATTGTACTGGACACTCCGGACCTAAGAATGTAACTGAGTTTTTAATTTCTGTTCTTTTACAACTAAACACATGCAGATGAAACCTGTTTTCCAAATGCAGGCAAACAGGCTTCCACTCTGTATTCAAGGTGAGCCCTTACCAGGGAGCAGCAGGATATGGCTAACACTTCTTTATTTCTGGATTACATTGAACTTCATGCCTAGTATTCTGTTATCGCACTCACACATTTTAGACAGCTAATCCAGAAATATTTTCCCTTTCTATATCTTTACCCGCATGTCGTCCACAGATGTGACAAGGTTTCCATATTGCTCTGCTTAACCACTGCATGCTACACACTTCCTGTATCCTACTTCATCCCCCCCCCCCCCGATTTTTAAATGTTTAAAGGTTTCATTTAATTTTGCTGGTAAAGGAAACATGTCCCATGTTGTCACTGCTGCCTAGTTTAACTGTTGCTCTTCAGACTTGTTCTGCTTTCTATAATTACACTCTCCATCTCTCAAATTACTTTTCCCCATATACTCGGAAAGCTAAGCAGTGCATAAAATACTTATAATGGATCACTTTATTGACCAGTCTGACATAACTGCAAGTTGATGACCTTGGATTATAAAATAACCAGAGATGCTGCAAGAAAATATTTACTAAAATCAGGGTTTACAGATTATGATAATATCACAACAGATAAACTGACAGACTTAATAGTCCTTGCTTTCAGACTAAAATAACTTTATGAATAATCATGATCAGTGCAGAAACACTCTAACAGCATGCCAGTTCATGTAGCTATGACTGTCTAATAGTGCAAAGTAATTGGAAATTGGACTTTGTTTTTCACACAGTGTCTTTCACATTGAAAACTGTGACATATAGTACCATATGCAAACATGAACACATTCATTTTGGTGTGGATTATATTCACAGTAACAGTTTATTATTAAATACTTCATGACAGAGTAATACTTCTGGCACTCCACTATTTTTACAAATAGATGACAGGATTACCAGACTGTAATTTGCTTAATACACTCCAGTAAGAGCCTACTCATTTCAGAACAATAAAGAAAATAACATCCATCAGAGCAATAAAGTTACTAATGTTCTTCCAGATTGCTTGATGTCTGCATTACAATTTACAGATGCTCATCTGTATTTGCCACTAACTATATTTTGTACGTTTGTTGTTCACAGCCAAGAGGAGGTGTTGAAGATGGTCCCAAATACATAAGAGCTGCTGGTCTAATTGACAAGCTAAATGCACTAGGTAATGTTACAAAAATGTTTTTTTTCTGTCAATTAATTGTACTGTAGCTATTCCTTGCTTTAATTATTTTCCATGTATTGATTTCTGAATGAGGATTACTTTAATAATGCACTGCATCATTGCCTCAGCGTATAGGTAAATAATTCCGGAATGTCATGGATTTCACTTGTGTGGTATTTATATTAATGTGTTACACCATCAGCATCCATGATTTAAAAAGTATTAGTGGGTCTCATTTCCATATGGAATATTTACATCGATGTATGGTACGGACAGCAACTGTGATTACATTTTTTTCATGGATTTCATTTCCATTTGTGATATTTATATCAGTGTCTAATGCTAACAGAAACTGTGATTAAATATATTTCATGGATTTCATTTTAATATTTGATATTTATATCAATGTCAAATACTGACAACAACTGTGATTTAAAAAATGGTTAACACCAGGTGAAATACAAGCTAAAAAATGCAATACAGATGGAGTTTCTCAACTAGAAATGGAACATTAGAAGTCCTGAAAAGTGACTTTAGGATTGTTTACTTAGTTATGACCCATTATGTTCATCTTTCCTCTCATAACAACCTGTTTGAGTACACGATAGTTTCACATATATGCTGCACGTGTTGTCTTTGATGGAACATGCCTCACACTGTCCACAGCATTTTACTATATTGATAACAATCAAGGAGTCCAAAATAATTTTGGACTTGCAGGACAAGGGCGTGTACTCCTTAAAGTAATGGTTCCCAGCATTTCTTTTCTTGTCCTGTATTTTCTCTTTTGAAATGCAATATCATCCTTAGCCAGGTTGGTTCCAGCTTTTGTGTACCAAGGCAGCTTTAATAAAATTGAAGTTTGGCTACGGCACCATTTCACACCCTCACATTAGTGTGCAATACTGAATGTTATGGAAAAGCACAACAGAAAACCAACAACAGTTTGAGAGCTGAGGGAATAAAACCAGATACCATACAAAGAACCATTCTTTCTGGTAAACATTGAATAAAGCTGCAAATGATATTTGCAAATCCAATTTGCAAGTACTTGACAGAAATGTTCAACCTCTCTAAATATACATTCCTTAAAGATATTCCTATTTCAAGAATGAGGACAATGCTAAGTAAAAGAAGCCAGAACTGCCATAAATAATGAATACTCAGAGCAAAGATTGCCTGGTCAGTTCAGAACAGTAAACAAAATATCACCCATCAACACAATAAAGCTGTCCTTACAAACTGCTAGATGTTTGAATTATGTTTAACAAGCATTCATCTGTATTTGCAACTAACTATATTTTTTATGTTTGTTGTTCGTAGTCAAGAGGAAGTGTTGAATATTGTCCCAGATTCCTAAGAAATGCTAGTCTAATTGACAAACTGAATGTGCAAAGGCATCAAGACTGGAGCAAGAGGGCTTCCACACCCATGGTCTCTGTTAAGGTCGGATAGTACCCTACCTCCCCTTATAATTAACCCACCTGCATAAATACCTTACCCCCTTCTAATTAACACCCCTGCATCAACACCCTGCCCTCCTTCTAATTAACCCACCTTTATAATTTGTTTGAAAAGATTTTTCATGCATTTGCCCCCTCAAATGCCAGTTTTACTGCAACTGTTGTTACCTTGCATTTTTTCTAACTCTCATTTATTAACCTGTAAGTTTTTGCAATTTTTGTAATTTTGTGATTTTGTAATTTGTGTAATTTTCAATATCTGTATTTTTCTGGAGCGTTTCTCCCCAGGACTCCATTGAAAATGGGCTCCTCGTGGCCCAAAGGACCATCCTGGTAAACAAACTGCAAATAAAAATAAACATCTTACCCCCTTCTAATTCAACCACCTGCATCAATACCCTACCCTCCTTCTAATTAACCCACTTGCATCAATTCCCTACCCTCCTCCTAATTAACCCTCTTTTATCAATACCCTACCTTCCCTTCTAATTAACCCCCCCTGCATCAACACCCTACCCTCCTTCTACTTAATCCATCTGTATCAACACCCAACCACACTTTTTAAATAACACACTTGTATCAATAATCCACCCCTTCTAATTAATCAATCTGCATCAATAACTTTTTCCTCCTTCTAATTAACCCACCTGTACCAATACCTACCCCTCTTTCTTGTTAACTCACCAGCATCAATAGTCTATCTCTCTTTCTAATTAATATGCTTGAACTTACCCTACCCCTCTTTCTAATTAATCCATCTGCATCAATATCCCACCTCTCTTTCTAATTAATCACCTTTATCAGTACCTTAGCCCTCCTTCTAATTAACATATCTGCATCAATAATCTACCCTTTCTTCTAATTAACCCACTTGTATACCTACCCATCTTTCTAATTAACTCACCTATATCAATACCCTACTCCTATTTCAAATGAATATGCTTGCACCGGTACCCTACGTTTCTAACCCACCTGCATCAATATTCTACCATTCTTTCTAATTAACCCACCCGACTCTCTTTCTAATTAATCCATCTGCTGCAATACCCCACCCCTTCTTCTAGTTAAGCCATGTGCATCAATATCCTATCCCGTTTTCTAATTAATCCTCTTTCATCAATACCCTCCCCCTATTTCTAATTAACTCACCAACATCAATATTTGATAGTTGTTTCTAATCAACAATCCTAGCTTCCATTAGGGTAGCATACTATCACAAAAAGTGCCCTTACACTGACAGGAAAAGGATTTTGATAGCTGTTTCTAATCAACAATGCTAGCTTCCATTAGGGTAGCATACTATCACAAAAAGTGCCCTTACACTGACAGGAAAAGGATTTTGATAGTTGTTTCTAATCAACAATGCTAGCTTCCATTAGGGTAGCATACTATCACAAAAAGTGCCCTTACACTGACAGGAAAAGGATTTTGATAGTTGTTTCTAATCAACAATGCTAGCTTCCATTAGGGTAGCATACTATCACAAAAAGTGCCCTTACACTCACAGGAAAAGGAAGCGTCCAGCCTCTCATTATTTTCCTACCCAGTCGCTTACTGAGCCCAAGTCATTATCACTCTTCCTTGCAATAGTGGGCCCATCTGTAGTTTGCTGTGATGAGCACCTGGTCTACTTTCCTTTTTTTTAATTTAATTTGCATAGTCCAGCAAACCTGACGAGGACAAAATATGCTACAGGAAGAACAGGATAGGAAGTATTTCAAACAGTACTACAAGACACTAGTATAGACAGTGAAAGTCTTCAGATTCTTAGTAATTATCTCAGCTCTTCACGAAATACACATTCTAGTTTATGAGCACATAAGTGGATTATGAATTAAGCTTGTAAGCACATATCCATAACAGTATTTAACAATATACTATACTGTGTGAGACAAAATGCTGATTATTAAAAATATACTAAGGATAGATTAATTCCTACAGAATAAAAAAATCAGAAAGTTGGATAAAGGTGTTAACAATACAGAGAATTATGATCAGGTTTCCAAGCATAACTAGATTATTATGTGTTTGAGACATGGATGCTAAGAAATTCACCTTGAGAGTCAAGCTCAAGCAGTGAGTCTTGGTATCCACATAATAAAGGGATATGATCAAAGACCCGACCATAAATATTTATAGTTTATGGAGCATTATCTGCTCCATGTACTACTGATTAGAGGAAAAAAACTGCAAAGTGTTTTACTGGCTTTGAAAACCACTAAAGCACTTAATGAGTGCTGTCAGACAGCAGCACTCCTCTCACCTTATCTGCTTCAGAATTTTGGAGGGGACAGAGGATAAAAATTAGATACAGTTTTAAATATTCCTCTGATTCACATAAAATGTTAATAGAAGTTTTGTATCAAAATGGAAAATTTCTGAAAAATTAAATGTATGGATTTCTAATTTTGGCAGTTTTGACTGACTCTAATTTTCAGTGATTTGCAATCAAATAAAAAAAAAGTATAAGTGACAGAGGAAAATATAAGACAAACTTAGGGATAGTTGAGAGGTAAGGACAGAAGGCAGAAACTAAACTATTTTATTTCTCCTACAGTTCTTTGTCAACCAACTATTGTCTGTTAGTCTCTAGTGCGAGACCCGATCGCACCAGCACTTGGGAGTGTGACTAACATTTGTTACATACCCCCTCATTGCTGTTGCAATTATTTATTTGTTTATATTTGACATTCGTTAACCGTGTTAGTCCAACCGGACTGCTGAGCCCTTTTCAATTGGATACACAAGGAGAAAAGCTCTCCAGATAAACAAATACAAAAACAAAACACCATACAATATTAACATAGAAGTGTAGATACACAGGAGAAACAGAATACAACTTATAAGTGAACATGCTAGAATACAAGAGTAATACTGAGGGTTTAAACAGCCATGGTACATATTAAGTATATAAATATGATATAACAAGTTAGATTCTATCTAACAATTACCATCAGACAGAAATTCAAGGTTGGTAGAATATCACAAAGCCCTTAAATGAGTAGTTGTGGTAAAGTACGAGAGCTGAGAGGTGAGGGGGGAAGAAGACAGGGAGTAGTTTAGGTGGGAGTGGACAAGGACAGGTCCAGGAATTAGTAAATAAGTCCTTTAGAAGTTTTTTGAAGTTAAGGAAGTTGCCGTTTTTTCTTAGAGAAAGGGAAAGTCTGTTCCAGGCATTGGTGATGGAGTGGCTGTATAAATGTTTGTCGATATTTTTATTGGGTTTGTAGACATCTAAGATCTGTAGGTCTGTGCTGCGTAGGTTACGCTAAGGAGAGTAGGAAGTGATGAGGTCCGTGACAGCAGGACAGCGGGAGGGCTGATTTAAGATAGTGTGTGTGAGGTGGAGTTGGGGAAGAACGAGTTGGTTATGGAGCTCAGGCCATTGTAGGTTTTTTAAAGCTATGCAGTGATGAGAGAGGTAGGGAAGGTTGGCAGTGAATCTGGCTATTTTGTTTTAGGTGGTTTCAAGTTTAGCTAATAGATTGGATTGAATATTGGTGAGAACAGGGGCTGCATAAAGTAAGGTTGGGAGAAGGAAAGTCTGTGCTACAGAACGTTTGGCATTATTAGTGAGGTATTTTTTATGTCTGTGTAAGAGACCAAGTTTTTGGTGAGTCTTTTTGATGGCCTGCTAAATATGTATGTCAAATAGTATGTGGTTCAACAGAGATAAGTGTATTATTAAGAGAAGATACTATGAAGGTATTTTTGTGCTGCTGTAGAGATTTGGGAAGGAAAAATAGATGTTTTGTTTTTTAGGATTGAGAAGTAGTTGATTATTGGTCAGCCATTTTTTGACTGAAAGGAGGGAATCTTGAGTAAAAGCAAGGAAGCATGGAAAGTTATCAGAGCACGAGATAACAGGGGAGTCATCTGTGTATTGTATTACTGAGGAGTTTGGACAGGAAGTGTATAGGTTATTTGTAAAGATATTAAAAAGGAGAGGTCCAAGAATTGAGCCTTGGGGGGCACTGTTTGGATTGGGAGGAAGGAAGAGGTGGAAAGCCATTTGAAAGACTGGAATCTGTTGGAGAGGTAACTGGAGAAGCATAGTATAGTAGAAGAGGAGAGGTTAAGGGAAGACAGTTTTGAGAACAGTAGGATATGGGAAACGGTGTCAAAGGCTTTAGATAGGTCAAGGAAGAGTCATGAGACTAGTTTGTTATTGTCCTGTGCTTTGATGATATTCTGTGTAAATGAAATGAGAGCTGTAGAGGTGCTGTGGTGAGACCAGCAACTATGCTGGATGGGAGTTAACAGGTTGTCTTGTATGATGTGTTTGAGAAGGTGGTTATGAATAGATTTTTCTAGAATTTTGGATAAGGGTGGTAGCATGGCGAGAGGTCTGTAGTTGGTTGGTTGAGCTGAATTGCCACCTTTGCATGGTGTATGGCATAGGACTTTTTCCAGATGTCAGGGACTGTGTCTCTTGAGTTTACCTGTTTACTAATATGGAGACTGGATGTGCAACAGAGTTAGCTGCAAGCTTAAGGAACAGAGGATGTAAGTTGTCAGCAAAGGGGGAGCAGGTTTTCAGTTTGGGAAGAAGAGATTTGATGTATGCAGTAGGGACAGGTTTAAAACAAAGCTGAATGGAATTGGTAGAGGGAAGGGGATCAGAAGGGGAGAGGGAGGTATTGTCAGGTTTAGTTAACTCTTTTATAAAGTTGATGAAGAAGAATTTAAGAAAGGAAGTTGTGTTTATTGGTGAGCTGTTAGGACAAGGGCTGGGGGTATAAGGGTTGCCTGGATGTAAGAGTTTATTATACTATTCCAAAACATTTTTGTGTTGGAGTTGGGGTTATATAGTGTTTTTTGATACTATTGTTTTTTGTCCAGATTGAATTGTTTCTTGGTTAGGTTCCCAAGTTCTCTATAGGTTTGGAGTCGGTGATGGGAATTTGTTTTTTTTCCAGGTTTTCCAGACCCTGTCATATTTTAGCATTAGTTTACATGTGGATTGGGTTAACCATGGAGCAAAGTTTGTTTTTGTTCTTATTTTTCTAGTGGGGGCTAAAGAGTTTAGGATATTAGGGAAGGTGTTGTTAAATTTGGAGACAACATCATTGAGAGGGAGGTCATAGAGAAAGGACCAGTTAATAGAGGAGAAAAGATTATTGAAGGTAACTGGGCAAAAATTAGAGAGATTATGGCTGTCTTTATATTGGTTTGTTTCAACAGATGAGGTGAGTGTCGTAACACGTGGTTAAGGAAACGGTTACTGAGGGAGTCAGGTAGGGTGTTGGCATTGTGATAGAGATCTGGGTTAGAGGTGAGGATCCAATCAAGGGTAGTGCTGTTATGTGTATGCTTATTGATACCAGTGGGAGAGGTGATGAGTTGAAAGAATCCAAAGAGATTGATGCTAGTATTATGAGAGTAGGAATTAAGGGAGTTCCAGTCAATATTGGCTTCACCTAGGATGATAGTCTTATAAGAGATGTTTTTAGATGCCCAGGAGAGAAAGTGTTTGAGGGTAGACATGTTGTTGCCAGGCGGGATATAAATTATTACCATGGCTAGGTTTTTGTCATTATTTATTGGAGTGGATCTTGAGCTGGGGAAGTGCTTAACAAGTTTAACTTTTTCCTGACATTGGTGTGCAATTACAGTGCTCCATGTACTACAAATAAGATTCAGCAGCTTGCTGATACAGTAAGTCATGCTCAGCCCAGCATCTTACTACCTAACTCATCCAGTGGTGTATGCTCATTGCTTGATCTGAAGCATTTTTTCCAGCCAATCAATCAATCAATCAATCAATCAATCAATCTGTCAGTCAACCACCCAGTCCTGTTTTATTCAAGCAATGAAGCAATGGCATTCATCCTGCATAACATTTTTGCATCAAATGCATCAATCCCTGAGACCCACTCCAGATTGTTACTTTTTACCCCTAACTCTAATAATATTTGAAAAAAGCATTTGAAACAATAGTTGAATAGTAACAGCAAAAATAAAAAAAATGAATACCTGTACTATTGTCTGTGCAAGTATTGCTTTGTTGCAGTGGTCCACAGGGTGAAACAGGAACAGATAAAAACAATCAATTTATTTTTCTCTGTTGATTTTTTGTAGATTTTTAAAATCTTTTGTCCTGCTATGGAACAATATTGCAGGAATCAGTGCTGAAAGTACTGACATTTTTTTTACATCACAGCATGGTGTACCTGAGTTGGACCACGAGACTACAAGTCCAGATTGGGTGCACCATGTCACAAAATGAGAAAGCTTTTCTTTCAATGATTTATACCATGTAGCTGCATACTGACAGTAAAAAGATACAAAGAAAAATAAAAGTTATGTACTCACCATAACGATACATCTGTGTTGTGCATTTTCATTCTTCCTCAACAAATGGGTCTCAGATCTGGCCCTCATAGCTCACTTGGCTGCTTTCCTCTAGATTCTCTAGATTCTCTAGGGTCTGACTCTTGAGCTCCTCCCTTTACCCATAATGCCCATGACCACTGCATTACCTCAGATCATGTTTGCTGCTACTGTATTATCTTTGAAATATAAAACATTATAATAATACTGCAGAAAAAGAGGAATAGTAACAGAACAGGTGCTGAAACAGGAACTGTGGTTACTAACAAAAATTTTCATCAGGTCACTCTCAAAGTCATGGATAGGGAGAAGGTGGGGGGGTTGAGGAAGAAAGAAACTGGGCAACACAGATGCATAGTTATGCTGAGTACATAAGTTTCATATCTGATGTTGTCATTTTCATTAATTTCTCAATGAATGGGACAGACTCCCCAGCTACAGTAACTTTGGCTGGCCCTCATGGAAGGATCATCTGGAGAACTGCAGAATCAAAAGCAGCCCTGTTTCTGGAGATGATATCCAACTTGTAATGAGCAATACATGTATGAGCATTGGACCAAGTGGCAGCTGCGCAAATATCATCAATGAAGCTCTGGCCCAAAAAGCAACTGACTTAGCTATTGACCTAGCTGAATGTGCTTTTGGTTGTCTTGGCACAGTTAAACCCCTTGAACAGTAAACATGGGAACTACAATCTGTTATCCATAAATACAGGGTTACCTTACACAGTATGCCTTCCTTTTTCTTTCCTAAATTTGACATGTTGTTTGCCAATGAAGCTAACAATTGATTAACTTTTCTAAAATCTTTCATCTTATGAAGATATAAATGAAACTGACTATGTACACTTAAAAGGTAGATCATGTATTCGCCTTTATTGTCAAATTTAGGAAAGAAAACTGGCAAGTCGATGACTTGCTTGATGTTTGTTTATGAGGCAACTTTGAGTGAAAAGGAAGGAATACTGTGTAAGGTAACCCTGCATTTATGGAAAATAAGGCAGTTTTGAGGAGAGTGCTTTGAGTTCAGAGACTGACCTTGCAGAAGTTATAGCCACAAGAAAGACTGTTTTCCAAGAAAGAAATGTAAGATCTGCTTTAGCTGTGGCTCAAAGGGTGAATGTATTGAGCTTTGATAAACAACAGTAAGATCCCAAGGTGGAGTAGGATCCTGAATCAGAGGTCTAATAAAATGGTGCCTTTAAGAATTGCCTTGTATAACTTGGATGAAGCCAAAGAGAAAGCATGATCCCTGATGTGGAAGTTAGAGGTGGCTACCAGCTGAACTTTGATAGTGGAAAATCTAGCACCATTATGAAAAACTGAAGGGAGAAATTCTAAACCAGCAGAAACTGGAGTGGTGAAAGTAACCATTTCTCTCTGCTGATCCAAAAATATAACCTTTTCAGTTTACTCTTGTAAATCTTCCTTGTAGTGTGCTTCTGAGATGAAAATAAAATTTGGTGAACAGGAGAAAAAAGCCTGCCATGCCTAGCCATCAATGGAATTGGAGAAATCATGCAGTCAATTTAAGTTGTGCAATGTTTGGATGAGTCATCCATGATGGATGTGAAAGGAGGTCTGGACTGGGGTCCAGTGTCCATAATAGGTGAGACCATAGAAAGGGGAAATATACCTGTCGAGGCCAGCAGGGGGCGATGAAGATTACTTTGCACTTCAACTGGAGTGATTTCTGAAGAAATTTGATTACAGATAGGGGAGGATAAGGATACAGAAGACCAGAGGGCCAAAGATAGACTAGCGCATCTCTTGCAGACTGTCCCTGAGGGAGGAATTAGAGCAGAAAATCTGTTGCATTTGTTTTTGAGGGGAGAGGCAAATAAATTACAAGCTTGACTCCATTTGTGGAAGATCATGTTTGCCACTGATTGAGTGAGAGGCAACTTGTGAGGCATTAGGATAGCTCTGCTGAGCTTGTCTTCTAAAATGATGCATTTCCCTGCATGTTCATCACTATAAGAAAGCAGCTGGAGGAGACCACCCTCTGCCAAACTCTCATTGCTTCTCAGCAAAGGGAGTAAGATCTGGTTCCCCCTTGTCCACTGATGTACCAAACTACTAACATATTGTCTAATTTGGATAGCAACTGACCCAAGAGAAAGAGTTCTGAAAGGCCTGCAATGCTAAAAGGACCAACTACTCTCATCTCTAAGACATTTATATGACATGTGCCTTGAACAGTCCATCCCATGAAATGCCCCCACCCCAATTGGGAGGCATACGTGGTGAACACGGGGTTTGGGAAAGGAAGGACCAAGGGATGTCCATGACAAATCTTGTTGAACTGAACCTGCCACAGATGGGAGTCCCTGTAAACCTGAGATAGTTTTATAGGGTGTTTCAAGGGCTGTCGAAGAATGGACCACTGTACTGCCAGAGTCCACTGGAGAATGTACATGTGACGACAAGCAGTAGGTATCAAGGTAATTGCAGCAGCTGTCCACCCTAGGGCTTTGAGAATCAGTTTTATTGGGGAAGAGGGGTGAGAAAGAGCCTGTCTGACATGTAATCTCAAAGTGAGAATTCTGTTTTGTGGTAAGAGAATGAAAAGATTGACTGTACCTAGGAAAGGCCTATAAACTCCAAGACTTGAACTTGTTGAAGATGGGAATTTGAGAGGTCAGTGGTGATTCCTAGAGACAGAGGTAAATGAAGTAAGTAATCCCTGGCTTTTTCTAAAAGATACCTGGTTGATGTGGCGAGGAGCCAGTTATCTAAATAAGGAAACACTCTGAATCCATGTAGTCTTAGATGAGCTGCTATCACTTCCATACATTTGGTAAACACCCTGGGGGCTGTGGTAAGACTAAAGGGCAGGGCTCTGAACTGATAATGGCAGGCTCCCAACTAGAAGCACAGATATCTTCAAAAGTGTCCGTTCAATTTTATGTGATAGTATGCATCCTGAAGAGCTACAGAGCACATCCAGTTGTCCTTCTGTAACACAAGCAGAATTGACTGAACTGTGGCAATCCAGAATTTGGACTTTTTTTACAAACTGGTTCAGATAACTGAGATCTAGGATAGGTCTCAGGTCCCTCATTTTCTTTGGCACTAAAAAGAACCTTGAGTAAAATCCATATCCTGTCTGGTCTGATTGAACTTCTTGGATGACTCTTTTTACTAGCAGCTTTTGAATTTCCTGAGCTGCTGACTCCCACTGATTGGGTGGAACACTGGGGAGATATTTTCTTTTCATTGAGGGAACTTGCAAAAAAGAAAATGAAATATCTTCTGCATATGATTCTTTGCACCCACATATCTTTTGCAATGGCTGCTCAGACTTTTGGGTGCAAAGCAAGTGCCCCCCAACTGCCTCCAGATAAGAAGAGTCAGGCAATCCTTCAGGAGTGCTGAAAAGGTTTGTCTGAGAAGAAATCTTGGAAACCTTGGTTTTGTGGACTCTCTGTGCTGTGTGGGTGGCATCTACCATTGTTATTATTTCCCCCTGTGCCTCTGGGGAAAACCTCCACATGATTCTTGAAAAGGCCCTTAGGATTACCAGAATGGCATTTTCTTCCCTCTGTGTTGACTTTTAGAAAAAGGTCTCAGTGGGGTAGAAAAACAGATTCCCATGGCATATAAGGTCTTTCCATCTTGCTCACTGCAGGAATGTGTCTGTTTAACAGAGAAGATCCATCAAAGGGAGTATTGATGAATGACACTTTACAGGACTCTGCAATGTCACACAATTGCATCCAGGCATGTCTCTTAATGGCTATGCCTGAACCCACAGCCCATGAGGAACCTTCAGCTGCATAAGAGATTGACCTCATGGACACATTCGACATAGGTTGTAGGGCGGCCAGTCATGAAGAATATGTTTTCTCTTCCTCCACTGACATCGACCCAGGGGGTAGAGTTAGAGTGTTCCTTAATCAAGTCCCTCTGTAACCTAATGAAATATGACAGGTAGTTTTGCAACTGTAAGGCAAAGGTCACTGAGGCATAAACTTGCTTTCCATATCTGACCAATGCCCTAGATTCTCTATTAGGGAGATGGACAGAGGAGCTCTGCTAGGCCAGCTCCTTTTTCGTGGTTGCTGCAACAACCATGGCATCCACAGGAATTCCCTTACTCCAAAACTGCCATTCTGTGGGTGCTCCATGTATCTTGTCTGGATGTCTGGTGATTGGTTCTACTGTGTCTAATTCCTTCCATGCCTGGCGTGAGACAAGATCTATAAGCTCATCCACTGGGGGTGGTAACCCAAGATGTAGATGGGCCAGACCCAAAGGCTTCTAGGAACACTGACTCCTCTTGGGAAAGGGTTTGGGAAGACCAACCACCTTTTCGGCATAGGATTTCTAAAATGTTGCCAAAGGATCCAGTGGAGCTCTGGGGGATCCTTCCCCTTTATCAAAATCAGTGTCTTCTGTCAAAGATTCCTGAGGGGAATCTTAAGTGCATTCTGATACCGGAAAAATCAAAATTCATTCTCTAAAAAATTAAAAATAAATTTATCATTGTTAACCTACAGATAGATAAAATTTGTTTTTTAAAACATTTCCATTGCAAAAATCGATTTTGTGACAAAAAACAGGCACACATGTTTCTGTTGTTTGATACAGCAGAACAAAATATGTGATTTTGAGAAGTCCTAATCTTTGAATGCATTTAATATTTCTTCAGGAGCCAGTCTCTGAAAGTCAAACAGTTTTCAAAATTTCTATTCTAAGCAAACAGCCAGTTCTAAGTAAAATAATAACAAAACATTTTCGAATGTGGTTATCTCTTTATGTTTCTGAGGTTTCTAATCTCACTACCAAAACATCAAAACAGGACAAAACTGCTGCACCAGGTCATAGATTTGTATATAAATTGTAATGCAGATTACTAAAATAAAGGTTTACATGATACCTATAAATACTGTAAGAAAGTAATTCAGAAGTAAACATGGAATCACAGCTTTATGCAGTTTTACATTACAAAAAGTGAATTGATCCAGAGATTAAGGTTCATTTCACTAATACTCTTCTTATCCACTACGCATCCTAAAACAATCAGTTTCCATAGATACGCAGCTAACCTACAGCACAACACAAAGGTTTTATAGCAGCAGATTAACCCTGCCCATCATGAAGACAAAGGTAGATGGAAACACCTTTGGGAATCGTCATGAAAGTCACGTGATATTTATCATAGTTTGTTGTTTTACATACTTTACAAGATAACTACAATTTTGTGACAAAGTAAGGCATGGAAATATAATGTGCAAAATATAGTACTTTAGGTAATGGTGCTGATGGTGGAATCAGAGTTAGGACCCAATAGTCTGACGTCTGATTTTCATTCTTTTGTTTCTGGAAAACAAATCCCAAGTGTTTCATTATCTGCATGTTCCGCAATGAGTTTTCTCATACTTATCGTTTACATGAACTTTGTATTTTTGGGATGTGGTCTTCAGCCCTTTGCCGCTGACTACGGTAGGCTGAGGTATGAGTACATAACCACAGAATGGACATTTGGTCTTGTACCTGCACTTAAGTACACCTCTTGCCAGCAAATTGATTTGTTTAAAATGAAGAAGCATACGCACAATGTAGCAACATGAAGTGTTTGCTGCACTGTAATAAAAGTGCACTTTTTTTATTAAGGTGACATTGCTAGCACTAACATGTTGCACCAGCCATCTCTCATGGATATTCTCTGAATATGCAAAGGGAATGGGCTGTTTCAAGCATTTTGCACGGGATGACACAAGGCCATCACATGACAGCTGTATGATAGTACTATATGGTTGTTAGCAGTAATCTCCCAAGCTGAGTCCTTCATATTAGATATCATAATATGCTGTCAGGTCGCACACATCCTACTAGGTGCAACTATCAGTTCTCTTCCAGAGAGTGTTTTAAACATTTCAAAACTTTCAGCTTCAGTGCCACTGCAGATGACCTTCCCTCACCAAAAAAATATCTGTGATGATATGAAATGTCTTCAGAACATTGTGAGAATTAAGACTACAGATAAAAATATGCCATAAAATTGGAAGGTAATAAGCAAGCAGTTACTAAAAGCGTAAACAAATCAGAAGACATAAAGGTGTGATTTGAAATAAAACCAAATGCAAAGCCAAAACTCATTGAGGATAAGGTGAGTATCATGCAGCTTAATACCAAAACAGAAGACAGAGTAAACAAACTAAAAAATTCCAGCATATAATTTAAAGTAAAGAGAAGTCAGTGATCTTCTCTTAGAACTTCATTACTCCAGAAAGGCAAATCAATCTGCCTTGAGATTAGTCTAGCTTTCAAAGTTACTACTAATTTAATAACGACAGTGGTACAGTATCTTCTGTCAATAAAGAGTTTTACATTGCTGATAGGTAGAAGTGCAGTTATCAAACATTACACTTTTGCAGATAAATGTATAAATGTAAACAAAATGGATTTCTAAGAAGTCCTTAAAAACAGGAACACTAAAGTTCAAATATAACATGACCAACCTTCAAAGTGATCTGTGTCTGTTAATTGGTAGCAGGTAATAGCCCAGTATCATTAATAATGTATAATGTCCATTACTATTAGGCTGTCACACTGATGATATGAGTGAGTGATAAAGAGTAGCTAGAGAACTTGTTGGGTGAGTTTGATTTATTATCTAACAATTTGAAGTCCATTGTTCTAATGACCCTTGGGTCCAGACACGATAATATAAACTAGGAAACTATAAAACTTACAGAAAGTCCTAGACAGGAAAGGGGAATATGAACTTAGAGCAAACAGGAAAAAATAGAGTACGTTAACATAAATAGACAATGCAAGTCACAAGATAGTGTGTAGGCATATAAGTCTCAGAAAGTGCCACAAACTGAGAATGTGGCTTAGTCAGATGAATTACTACCATACTATTCTTTAGAACCTTTCTACATTGTAACTACCGTCAAACATATGGTTGGAAATGAATGAAGGACTTTGCATAAAGCTTTAAGGAGTTAAAAAAGAATTGCTAGCATTACACAAAGTGCTTACCTTTTTTGATGCCTGTTAGGTTGGCATGTAATGTATGTTGTTATGTAACTGGCATTATTCCAGCCTGCGATGTGTGTTGTTATGGAACTGACATTATTCCAGCCTGCGATGTATGTTGTTATGAAACTGGCATTATTCCAGCCTGCGATGTGTGTTGTTATGGAACTGGCATTATTCCAGCCTGTGATGTATGTTGTTATGAAACTGGCATTATTCCAGCATGTGACATATGTTGTTATGGAACTGGCATTCTTCCATCACACAAACTCTAGATCTGTGCAGAGGCCCAAAGGGTTTATAGTAAGGCTACTGACTAAATCTTCATGTGACTCTGTCTAGTGAGAGTGAGAGAGAAATGCTCCTAGCTTGGCATGAGAAATGCAAAAAGTTTTAACTAGTGCTTCTGCAGAAGATGGTTTACAATAATAATAAGCTACAAATCATAACTAAGTTTTTTAACTCAGTATTTTTAGCAAGTGCTGATAGGAACAGCCAGATGAAATTACGGGTAAGGACCCGGTGCACCACATAGCATCTGCTGCAGTTATCATTGACTATGAACCTATGAAACTATAAATAACCCAAATTAATAGATGTGCTTGAAATAGCTGCAAAGGGATAATCTCTGGCAGTAATCTATTGTTCTTTAACTTGGATGATAGAGAAGGCACCTACCTATGTGTCAAGGAATCCTATTATGTGAGTATAGCATAGTACTCTTAACCAAGATTTGTTCCATGGTCCTGAAGATTGTATAGAAAGGTCACCTCAGAACAGCAGAAATGAAATTCCTTACTTAGACCTACATGTAAGGGCTGGCATGAACAAAAAAAATTTGGAAATCCTAGCCTCAAAGTATGTGGTGGCTATCAAATGGTCCACAATGTACCATTCCTACTACACTTCTGTGCTTGTTAATTGCCATCTGCATCATGGTAATATATTTGTATAGATATTGGTCATCCTTCTGAGACAAAGCGTTTTCTAAGCAGAGTGAGTGCCCATTTAAAAATGACCATAAATGATCTGGCAATCATTTGTAATGATAAGAAAGGTAACAGACATGCTAAGGGCATGGTCTGTAAGAAATGGTTTACCTGAGCAGATGGTATGTGATAACTGCCAACAGTTTAAATTAAAATAGTTTAATAAGCTTTAGTCACCTAACCATTGAGGAGTTAGATGGGCAATTTGTGAAAACATCTGACAATAATAATAAATAACCATTCCATATGGGAGTCTTTGCAATTCAACAGAGACAGCTTTCAGTTTAGTTCTCACGTTACTGCACACATCCCCAAGAGTGCTACACCAGCAATGTTGTATTGAATAAAAGAATTCATTCCATACGGGACTGATGAAATCAAATACATGAAGTCAAAAGCACAAAACACAACTTATGTTTGAAGTTTATCTAATCTATTACTTTATTTATTTATGTATATATTTATTTATTTATTTATTCAAATTTGTTAAATGGTTGAATGAGCTTGTCCAAGGACTTTTTTCAATCGCATCCTGGGCCATTGCCAATTGCACGCACAGTTGAGACATAATTACATAAACATTAAATTATAATAATACAATAGGATTTTGCAGAAGAAGTAAAATAATGAGTTAGCGTTACAGCAAAGAAAATGCATACAACTCCAGAGCACTTAGAAAACAAAGCAATACAATGGTAGTAAACATGCAAATTGCCTAAATGGACAGTGTTATACAAGCTAGAGTGTTATCTTCCGTGTTAGAGTAACAGAGAAAGATTTATTGAAAAGGTATATATTCACTGGATTTAGACTTCGGGTATGAATGGTCAACCTTTGTCTAAAAAGTACGTGCATTCTAATTGTTTTTGAAGGACTTTACTTGCTTCTGAAATTGTGAGAAGCTATGCAGCTTTCCTACTTTCTGAGGAAGGGAGATGCAGGTTGTGGGATGCAGTTTAGAGAAAGGCCCCCCCCCCAAAGGAAAATATTAGTCATATGCATATTGTTTTTGTATTGTACATGTTTGCCTTGTGGCCTAGGTCATAGCTAAAAAGAGTATAGGCATCAGTCCACCTATGCAGTTAACAAATTAAATAATTAAATAAATAAATAAAGTGCATACATACACATGAGATGTAATCAAAGAATGTCACCATACAGCAAAAAGTGATAACCAGAGACTATATTACTGTCTTGTCAAGCTGACCCCTAAAGTATTGTGTTACTGCATACAAACTGTTCACTTTACTAACTTGGTAAAAAACAAAAAAACAAGTTAGCTGCTTTAAACTTCACAAAAAACAATTTATTGCAAGCGCTTTCATCAAGGCCAATGGCCCAACTTCATCAGACAACTCAACAGCCATAAAAACCTCCATTTTATACTCACATTCAACATAATTAAACAATTAAACAGTTAAATCCTTGATTGAACCATTAGTTAAAACTACTTCATATTTAAAGTGCCCTTGCTTCCTGACTTACAGTTTATTGCAATATCTTAGAAGCTATGGCAACAGTATAAAAAACTTGTTTTTACATGTTATTAAAACCCCCTAATAAATATTATAAAATCATAAAATACTTACTATTACAAAAACTTTTTGTTTGTATTTATATTTAATCTAAATATCGAATATTCAGAAAAGTGAGACAGAATGATAGGCACCTCTAAAGGACCCGAACTTTCATTATATAAATACCATATAAATCCATGACTTGCATAAATAATTAAATATCTAAAAATGTATGTAAAAAATGTAAGTTAGATACGATAAACATCAATTTGTGTATAAATAATTAAATACTTTAAGTTTATTAGATTAGTATAGGTTATATTTATACACAAATTGATGTTTATCGTATTTAATTGATGTTTATTGTATCTAACTTACATTTATTACATACATTTTTAGATTGAAAGCGCTTACAATAAATTGGTTTTTGTGAAGTTTAAAGCAGCTAAATTGCTTTTTTATTCTGTTACTGCATGACAGGGTACCTGTAGCAGACACATAGATCAAGTTAGAAACAAGTGAATGGTCTATAATCAGTTGTACAGCAGCTGAAGATGAAACAGCTACTTGATGTGTGCAGAGATATCACAGAAGTGATGGCTGCCATGACCACTTGTTCAGTGATGCCAGTTATCAAAAATGTACCCCCAAGGCCTATGTATGACCAGACTAACAATGGAGGAAGAACGAAAAAACATAAGCATTTCTATATGAGGAAGATAATCTACCATTTTCCTAACCAATGTCACATGACAGACACATACAGCCATATGGCCATGCCTACAACATAATGACTGAACAGCTTTACATTCCAAGAAGGATGTCAGTCTTTGACTAAAAACAGATAAAAGAGAAAAGTCACTGAATGACAGAGACGTTGATGTCATACCATGTGCAGTGTAGGACACCCCAAAGGGACCTAGTCAGGGCACTGTTTGAAGTCCAGTGGGGCCATAGAGTTGCTATCCTGAGTGGCTAAGATGTTTCTCTAAGAGGCTGAATCCAGAATTAAGGAGGTTGTGTTTTTGATAAAATCCAAACATGTTAGTAAAATGAATATGAAAAAAATATTTCTGCCAGAAAATACTCTTAAGAAATGGAAAAAGGCAACACTATATCAAGGAGGTAATTAATTTGAGCACCCAAGCACATCAGCCCAGAGACAGTAAGAGACAGTAATGCAAACTACAGCTGACTTCAGAGTTTGAAAAGCACTGAAATGTACATCAGGTCATTGCTTATGTTCATATGTACACTGCACTGTTACCTGTGGTAATCATGCTAAAGCAGGTGAATGGCATGCATGCCTACATACATACATAACATGTGCACAGCATTTGAACATTAGGGGCAATGAGTAATGATGGAACAAATAGTCATTATGATATCTGTATTTATTGTTTTACTGTCAATACACGGTGAAGGAAAATGCCTAGCAGTCAGTTGCACATTCTAACATAATCAGCTATGCATTTTCTGCAGGAGACTAATTTCCTGTATTTACCTGCTTTCAGAATATTTACAAATCGTTATGACAAGATTTCCTCAAGAATATTGAAAAAAACTTTGCTAGGAGAGCAGAAAGAAAACTGTGGCAGCTGGGAATGGAGTATTTTCTTTGTCACACTGGTCTTGCCAAATACACTCATCCCTTGGTGCTTACTTACAAGATACATAGTTAAATATGTCAACTGCCTGAATAAGATATCTGCATTACAGCTCCAGGGTCTATAGTGGAATCTCAACCTCTGACTGTAATTTCTTTGCGCCCTCTAGTTTCCTGCCATTTTCTGTCACCTTTAAAAATGTGCTGGCTGATGGCTATTGTAAATCCTTGCTTATTATCCGTTGGCCATGGCTGAAAATGGTCAGTGAAGAGCCACTTAACCAATGTGACTAACATAAATAAATAAAAAATGTTTTTGTCTGAAACTGGAATGTGATTTTTACCTTACAATGAAAGTCAAGAGGAAATATCACAAGTAGTATGCTATAAGTAAATATGGTGCTGTGTAATATACCCCGATCAGAGTAAATAAACCATAATACAAGTCTCAGATATTTATTCCATGAAAAATTCTAGTAAATACATAAGATACAAGTGTCTTTGGGATACACTGATGCAATCTGTTGCCATTAGATGAACAAATGCAACAGAAAAAATACTCTAAAAGTAATTTAACGAGGTATTAGGAAATAAACGGTTACAGGTGAATTTGGATTCCGGCAGCATTATAGATTCAGTGCTTTAATGGAGTGAGTGTTAAATCTATAAAGCTTCAACGTAGAACACATTTGCTGTTAGGCAGTAAAATCAAATTCTTAGAGTTAGGTCAGAAACAAAGCGCACTTTCTTCAAATACAAACAGAAGCCTATTAATGTCAAAGTGACACAGCATAAATTCAATGAATGCATGCTTGTTACAGTCTTTTACATTCAAAACAGAGCTTTTTTGTTTTCTTAGATAATCAGAATTATGGTCACAATCTGAAAAACATTTTGCATCATGTCCATATCTTCTGAAAAGCATAAATGCAAATTTCCGGCAACATTATAAAATGAACCATTTAGTCTATAACTGAATCTACATGTGCATGGTGATGGTCCTGACTATGCGAAGCTAATTTCTTTTTACAAACACTTGTGGTTTCATAATGCACTCTGTTAAAAAAGACAATGTAATATGTGAAGCACTGATCTGGTACCTCAATACGCCATCAAGATCTGTTTGCATTTATGGGTCTTGCCTGCTGTAGTGGGGTTATCTCTGGATTACGATTCTCTGCATCACTGCATACTTTCAACAACATAGGATTTTTTTGTTTCACTTTCTGTTAAGTTGTGGTGAGGTAGTGGTTTATCACTTCTGTCATGAACTGTTTATGACACATACCTAACACTGCTAAAATGTAAAATTATACAATACTTTGTAATTTTTGGGTAACATAGAGACCCCAGATACAGCCCCTATTCCATTAGCTATACAAATGGTGGCTTAATTTTACCAAAACCAAACAAACCATTTCTACATAGGCAGACCTGGTACCTCTCCCTGGAATGATACTACGGAACCTGCTTAAATGTCAGCTTGGAATCAGACAAGAAAGCTTATCCATTGTTGAATAAAGGTCTGCTTAAACCCCACACTGGATTGTTTTATCTTCTGGAAAAGCACTTCATTTATTGTTGGTAAGTTTTGCTAAATTAACTGCCGTGGACAGGATCTGACATTCTGACATCCTTATTCATAATGCACTCTATTATGACAGCAGGTGCATTCCACCATGATTTCAGTCCTTTTACAACTACAAAACATATATAAATTTGCTAGCTCATACTTTCTTTTAGCTTCAAACTTAAAGTCCTGTTCTTGTTTTTGTTTTTTTGTACAGTTACCAAGCTGACTTTCTTAAGAACTAAGTATGCCATACTTACCACATTTAGATAATCTGACCTCTTAAAAGCCTGGTGCATAAGAAAGACTGAGGATGAATACTTGTATTTGAAATTGTTTGAAAGGAAGGAGGCAACTAATGTAGGTGTAAATAAAAAGCTGAGAAGATGACAGCTGTGAAGCAACAGGAGAGTATACTCTGTGTCACAGGTAGATGGCCACAGGCTCACTGTGGGTGGGCGGAAACATATTACTGGGGGTTCAGGACCTGCCAGGATATCAACTGGGAATCTTTGTTCTTTTTCGGACTAGGTCTATAAAGGTGAATGTGGGAAGCAAGTCTCTCTGATCTTATAGCCCAGGCAGGTATGACCCTAGCTCTGAGTAGCATCCTGCCATCACCCAAAATGATACCACAGTACAAGCAGAAAATGATTGACTTCAACAATTGGCTAAGTTTCTGGTGTCATTCTAAAGGGATCCAGTATCTGTCTGCCTGGGATGACATGATCAACAGACCTCGATGCTTTGCCAGAGATGGCCTGCACCTGTCACCCCAAGGATTCCGGATACTGGTCAAGGCTCTTGCCACCCCTATAGTGCCTTTTTTAGGCAATATCCTAAAGGCAAAATTACAACCATAACAGCTACAAACAAATTAAATCTGAAGGTTATGCTACTCAATGCTAGAAGTCTAAATCTCAAAATCCACTCACTCGAAGCAATCCTTAAAATGGAGAACATCAACATCTGTGTACTGACTGAGGCCTTGTTCAAGGCTCCGGAGAGCACCTCAGCACTACCAGGCTATAATTCATACCACATCTTTCGGCCCCTAAACCTGGACTGAAGCACTAAAGGCAGTGATGTCTCTATATTCATAAGGGATATGCACACCTCTAGACTAGTAGCCCAAAATAATGCATCAGAGATACTTCAGGTACAACTAACATTGACTAAAACTACAATCCAGGTTGTAGTCTGCTATAGATCACCCACCATGTCCCAAGACTCCCACTCCACATTCCTAAACACACTGGAAAATATTAGGGAACAACCCAATACCCTTATAGTGGGAGACTTTAACTACCCCTCCATTAGCTGGGTAAATTACTCATGTACCTCCATACTTGCTCAATGTTTTCTGGAATTCATTAATTCCAATGCCCTGGACCAACTCATTCTTACCCCCACCAGGGGTAGAAACATCCTTGACCTGGTCATTACTAACATGGGTACTGTTGCTCTACACCAGTAATCAACTCCTCCCTGGTCAGATCTGACCACAAGCTAATCACCATGGATATTCACATCCCACCCTCACCGTCCCCTAAAGGAAACCACCATAACAAACTTCTCCAAAGCCAATTTTTGGCTTCTAAAAACAGAGGTGGCTAACTTCATGACACCCATGCAAATAGAAAATAGGTGCATGACTGCTGAATCATACACCGATGTACTGTATGAGCACATACACAAATGCATGGAACGGGCTATACCAAACAGAACCAAGACGCTCTACTCCAAAAAAAGCAAGCCAATCTCATGGTCCCTCACCATAAAAAACTCTACAACAGAAGGAAAAAATTGTTGCAGAAAAGGGTGAAGTCCCAAGACTGGAAAAACTCCTTTGTTAGCCTCAGCAAAAAACTGAGCTCCCTCATCAAATCCTCTAAAGGTAGCTATGAAAACAAAATTGCTACAGATTCTAAAGACAACCACAAGGCGTTCTATAGTTATGTCAAGAATGTACATGGCAACACTCAGATCTGCTCTAAGTTACAGCACAATGGCAATACATATACAGAACCAACTGATATTGCCAACATATTGGCTGACAGGTTCAGTGCAAACTTTACCCCCTTTTCACCCCCTAAAGGGCCTATCACAATACCTGAGGAATGCCAAGTCCTTATTATCACATCTACCCAGGTACAAACCGCACTGTCCAAAGCCAAAAATACAGCTTCCATGGGACCTGATAATATCCCTGGCTGTGTTCTACATGAATTACAAAGTGAACTGACACCACCCCTGAGTAGCCTGTTCAATCACAGCCTCATTTCAGGTTTTGCTCCTACCGAATGGCGCACTGTTACGGTCATCCCACTCCACAAAGGGGGAGCGACTACAGACACTGGGAACTACTGCCCCATTAGCCTGACAAGTCTGACATGTAAGGCTATGGAGCGCATCATCATGGACCTTATAAATAAGGACATATGGAATCTCCTAACTCTGGACCCCATGCAGTATGGGTTTGTGAAAGGTAGATCATGCCTGGTCAACCTGATAGACTACTTCGAGTCTGTCACCAGAGCTGTGGATGAGGGCAAGGTAGTTCACACAGCCTACCTAGATCTTGCCAAAGCCTTCAACACCATCCCTCACTCAGGAACCATAGATAGACTCACTGAACTAGGTATAAACACCTATGTAATAAGATGGATTCCCAACTGGCTCACTGATAGAACCCATACTGTGAAAGTAGCAGACTCCAAATATGACTACCGACCAGTTACAAGTGGAGTCCTACAAGGATTGGTCCTGGGTGCTCTCCTGTTTGGTATCTACTTCTCTGAAGTTCAAGCCAATATGAAGGGACTCTGGCTGACCAATTTTGCAGATGATTGCAAACTGGGAGCCATTGCTGACTCTCCATCTGATGTAGACATTCTACAAAAAGGCCTCACTGACACCAGTGACTGGTGCCAGAACCATGGCCTTAAGCTCAATTGCAAAAAGTGCATTGTCATTCCCTTTGGGAAAAATTCAGTGTTCATGAACTACCACATAGGCAGTAGTCCACTAAACACTGAAGGTGTGATAAGAGACCTGGGGACACAAGTTGACAGCAACTTCTCCTTTGATAACCACATTGCCACTGTAGTCCAAAAGTCTTCTATGTGGCACATCTCATTAAAAAGGTTTCTCATCCAGGAAGAAAGAGGTCATAATCCCTCTCTACTCATCCCTTATTAGACCTATTATAGAATACAACACCCCATTTGGTATGTACCTCACTAGACACCTACAACAACTGTTAAGGCAACAAAAATACCTCACTAAGAGGATCTTAGGCCTTAGACACATACCCTATATGGACAGACTCAAAAAATTCCAGCTATACTCTATCTCTTATCGCCTACTTAGAGGCAATCTCTGCTTGACCTACAAAGCCATGTCTAACCCAGAGCTGCTAGATATGCTACACCTAAAGAAATCCCAATCCCTCCATGCCACATGCTCCAGGGACCTTAACCTCATTACCACAATAAACAGAACATGCTGGAGGGACAGGTTCCTATCCCAAAGACTTCCCATACTTTGGAACAAACTTCCCATTCACTTCAAGCAGAGCACTTCACTGGTCCTCTTTAAGAGAAATCTTAACTAGTGGGTGGGCAATAGGAAGTTCACCCCGGGGATCACTTCAGTGGCCTTGCTTGACAGGGGCACTGGGAACTAAGTTTGGGTGGCATGATGCCAGGTTATCTTCTTGGGCTAGGCTTATATAGGCTCCAGGGCCATTAGCCTAGTACACACCTATGAACCTATGAACCTATAAAAGTGTGATAAGAGCAGGGCACAGTATGGGCACAGATAGGGATGGCATATAATGTATTGATAAATAACAGGATAAAACTATTACCAGAGTGATAGCATATGGATATTAGAAAAAGTGAATACAACAACAATTATAAGCTTGTAGGACTTATCTATGTGCATTAAAGGTAACCATCAAAGGTCTGCTAGTGTGCTTGCTTGTTTATTAAATAACAAATCTCAACAAATCATTAAACTGAAGGTTACTTAAAAGAATTCCAGGTTTTATGTAATGTTTTGGCCGTAGATTTCCGCCTTTCAAGCAGCAGAGATTTATTTACAGATTATGGTAACTTGCTTGTGCAAAAATACTTGCATTTCCTCTTGGCCATTATTGTAGGTTATATTGCTTATCTAGCATATTTCATACCCTTATAAATTAAATTCCATTTTATACCAGACCAGATCACTAAAGAATGAGATTCCATAGCTTTAAAGGTAAAAATAGTTTTAAGAATATAAACAAAACTGTTATGTTTTTCACTAAACAAAGTGCAACAGTCAACTAACTACTCCATGTACTATTATGATGCTATTATCACGGGCTTTGTTAAATATATGAGCTAAGGCACAACAATACTGCATAACTATATTAATTTACAAGTCTGGGGAAGCAAAAGTAACAAATTGTTATTCCATTTGTTGCAGGGTGTGATGTGAAAGATTATGGCGATCTTAAATTTGAGGACGTTCCTAATGATGAAGCCTTTGGAATTGTGAAGAATCCTCGGACTGTGGGAAAAGCTAATGAAGTGCTAGCCAAAACTGTTGCTAAGGTGCAGCAGGATGGTAGACTATGCATCACTATGGGGGGAGATCACAGGTACGGAAGAGTTTAACTGGTACAGACTTCATCTGACCAAGTCTATATTGTTTTGGGTGAAAGCAGTCATTGAATGTGTTTTTTTAGTTCCTGTCAGTGGTTTCTTCTTATACACACACACACACACACACACACACACACATATATATATATATATATATATATATATATATATATATATATATATATATATATATATATATAAATATATATGTGTGTATTTTATATATATATATACATATATATATATATTACCTCTTGTTTTGTTTTAATGGTCTTTGAGATGATATGGGTTGCATAACAAGGAAAGACAAACTACTCAGCTACTTCCTGTAGCTGTTACAGTTAGCGAATCCTTTCTAGGTGGAGGTGTGAATAAAGTAAAGGTTGCCTTTAAGTGAGGGGCTCGCAGTCCATTTCCTTCTACATTTTTCTTCAGAGATCAAATTAATTCTAAACTTGGCTCTATGGTATAAAGGGATACAGCTTTGACTGTTCCCCAGCTGACTTGTGCTTCACTAGTGGCACATGCACTGGAGGTACTCGGTCGGGGTGGATGGGAGTCAGTGGTGAACACTGGCTTGCTCAACATGGGTGAAGGAAGGAAGCCTAGGCTTATTGCAATAGAAGCATTAAGAACCTGGAGAGCTCCAAGCTACAAGCAGTATACTACTTGACTGACAGGTTGCACATGCACAGAAGAACACATTCACCTCCTAAAGGCAAGGCTGCCAGAGGGTGGTGGGGTTAGGGTACGCACCTTGGCAGCAGTATGATACTCCACCAGCACCCCTGATCTCCTTATTGGCGTTGGACATGAGTCAGGTTTTGCTTAGGGAGACCCAGGTGGATCCAGTAGATCTGATGAATGAGTAGAGGAGCTGGTAGCAGCTGATGGCCAACTGCAGTGTGGAGAAAAAGTGCTGCATTCAGTCTACTCATCTTTAAATGTTTCCATTTAAATAAATAGATAGGAGGGCTGTACCATTAGAATAAAAGGGCAGCACAATGATTGTTTATTGTGAGATTTACTGAAAGTGGATTTTCCGAGTCCATTTCCCCAAATCTTCTGAATGACTGAGACAGCCATCCTACTAAATATTACCATATTTTAGGTACCATGGCCTTGCAGTAGGATATAGTCAGCTGGATGAGGGCTATTCCTAATCCAGCATGAATAGTGGGGTCAGAGAGGTTTTCCCAACAAAACAGAACTGTGTGCTGGCACTGATGATTTGCATATTTCTCTTCAGCAAAATGAAAATTATTTTGAAAATACTTGGCTTTCTGTTTACGCAGCTTAGAAAAGGATCTTTTCTAGCACCGATTTCACAGAATTTGTTAAAAGCAGGAGAGTTTCCTTCTCTAATAATGATAGCCACACATACTGTGGTGTACCTTACAGTTCAGTTGCGTAATCTTTTTTCATCTCCATTACTGCTACCATGCAACCTTACACGGCTGTCTTTTTTATAAATGTGTTTTTATAATACAGTTTCACTTTGTTTCTCATATTGACTCCTTGTTTTGATACAAACTTTATCTTACATTCATTCTTTTTTTTTTTTTTTTTTAAGGGAAAACTCTACAAGACTACAAAAGAGTGTTTTTCATTGAATCTTGACATTAAAAATATATTAATATCAGTGATAACACGTAGTGTTTCTTTATGTTTTACCACAAAATGAGCATTACGTGGCCTTCTTTCTTAATATAATCTTTTTTATATATTTTCTGTCTGTTTTTCATAATCCATTTGAAGTCCCCTACATACAACTCATGCTAGATATAAATCATACCTCTCAACCTCTTAGAGCAAGAAATTTGAACAGAGCCTAAATTATGGGGGACAAAGGGCCAAAAATATGGAGACATTTTAAATACTGTTCTTATAAACTTAGAAAGTTGCTCAAATAACAAGATTTTTATCAGCATGCATTTTGTGAAGGATATGAAGTCTGAAACTCAAATGTATCTCATTATTTAGAGACATCAATACTCAGTGCTTTATCAAAAAAACACAAATTTTATGTGGAACAGACCAAAAATATTAGGCAAAAACCTGGACATTCTTCATAAATCTGGACAGATGACATATATGACCTAAACATGTGAGTTTTCCTCTCGTTTAGATAAAGTAGAAGTTCTGTGAGTTTTAGAAACTGGCACAGCATTTTGAACTTTACTGTTTTCAATTTTTCCTAAATTATCCCAGTTTGTGTTATTGAGAAAACTTCTGTTAATCTTTTGTCATTTTTACAGCCTCACAACACAAACTAATTAAACTACAGAGTTTTCTAGAGATATTACTATGTAGCCATTTCGCTACAGAGAGAGACCGTCCCCCTTGTTTTTCTTTGGGAGGTAGACTTGTCCATGTACTACTGCTGGAGCCTTGCTTTTGGCCATATGTAACTGATAGCTGTTACAATGTCAAGGCACATACAAGCTAGTTCCTTCCATACTGACTAGAGTGGGACATTGTGTCATTTCTTGATTTTTATAATCATGGAAATGTGCAACATTTGTTCAAAATGCTTTTCCTTACATGACTCATACCATCTAATCACTACCTCAGATTTGTGCAAATCACATACAGACTTCAGTTCTGAAATTGATCACTTCTTTAGATTTTTCTTTTTATTATGTAGAGATACTAGGCAAGATTCCAAAAGTATAACTATCCCATTCTTGCTACACAGTACAGTACAATCCACCACACTATCTGAGATGATATCCTCCCGGGAGGGAGGGGGGTGACATTCATCCAGATCAATACCTTGGATCTCTAAGTACTGAACTAAACAGAGTGCCATTATGCCCAGACAACTTAATGAGATTCCCTAACATTTGATGGTAATGAATCTGATTACCTATGCATGCTGAATATAGTGCATAGGTAATAAGAGTATAGTGCTGAAGCTGCCTGAAGACTTGGCAAAGTAGCTGAGTCTATGCAAAATTCTAGTGTACAACACCTCCATCTGTATGACAGACTATTCATTGCAGGTGATGGTGGGGAGCCTGCCTGCAGTGCCTGGTCTGACATACATTTGGAGATACACAGCTGTGAGGCTGTCCACAGCAACAGGTCCAGCTGTAAGGTCGACAAATGCTTGCATAACAGCCAACAGATCCATCATGCCTACAGGAGAGGGATGTGTATACTGGGCCAGTAGCCCACCAGAGATTAATGTCTATGCTTATTATTATGCAATCTATACAAGCACTTAACTCACCAGAAGATGGATTCTCCCATATTGCTATATGAATGCCAGATATTACAATGCATATGTGACAAGTAAAAACTCTGGCCTGCATGCATTGTAACAGTGAAAAAAAAAATCAGGTGGGGAGGCATACTGTGGGATTACGTTGCCAAAGTGCAGCTCAAACATATAAAAAAAGTGTTTGTAGCAATCCTGTTATTACAAAGGGATGGCTCTTGTGCAGAACAGTGGTGTTGATGCACACAGTCTCCAGCTGGCAACTCGCCCCACACACACTTCTCTACTGCTTGTTAGTAGCCCCACCTGTATGTGAGGACAAGTATTGCAGACAGTGGAACTTATCTGCACACAGTATCAGTCTTCACATACAAATAGGTGACGGCTTACACTACAACAGCCTATTGACCTATAAGAATAATGCCAATGCACTGATATTTCAATGTGTTCATACTCAATCACAGCTATTCATGTAACATTAAAAAATATATCCAAAATATATATAACTAGAAAGTGAGATTAAGGTTCTAGAGTTCCTGATGTGACTAGGTGGTGTGAGAAGTCCTGGAGATTTTGTTTTACAAGGGGAGAAGAGCCACTACCTCTCAAAGCATAACCTCTTTTGGAATCTAAGAAAAAGTGTCTAATTCTTTTACTTTGCATTTAGCCTTAAATATTTAGTGATACAGGAATGAAATCTTTAGCATCTCAAGCACTGTTTCATTGGTATTGAAATGTTGTTTGTCTTTTCGGCTTTTCCCGGTTAGGGGTCGCCACAGCGGAACTCCGGTCCGCTAATGATTGGCAGTAGATTTTTTTATGATGCCGAGTTGCCAGCCTGACACCCAACCTTCAGCGAAGGCAAGCCCATTCACGCATGTCTTTCGGAGGCCACTCGACCGCGAGGAGGACATGCAGACTCCACACAGAAGGCACTCCAGCCATGAATCGAACAGGAGAACCTCTTGCTGTGAGGCAACAACGCTACCGCTGTATCACCGAATAAGTACTCATATTACAACCAGATCCCAAAAAATACACCCTGCTTGAATATCCAGGTGTTATACTCATTAATAATAGGTAGTATTAGAAAGGCCAAAGATTTATTAATAAAATGAAACTAAGATTGTTAATCTATGATGTCCTACAGCAGAGAAATGAATCACTATTTTCCACTTACAATTTATATTTTTATATTTGTGATCATATTTTCATAACTGAGAGACCTACATGTCATTGAAAGATATGGTAAGAAACACCATGGTGGGAAGCAGACAAATTCATTATCAATGCCCATTCATATGACATTATGCTAGAGATATTGCTAATTAGTCTTTCTTTCGGCTTTTCCCGGTTAGGGGTCACCACAGCGGCTCATCGGTCCACTTATAATTGGCAATGAATTTTTACAGTGTCGAGTTGCCAGCCCGGCAACCAACCTTTAGAGAAGGCTCACACACACACACTCATGCACTTACCTGCTTGTCTTTTAATATTCAGTCAATCGCAGGGAGGAAATGCAGACTCCAGACAAAAGGCACTCCAGCCAAGAATTGAACCAGAAAGCCTTTTGCTGTGAGGCAACAACGCTAACTACTGCACCACCACGGCCGACACTGCTAGTTGTTTGTTAGTAATTATGAAAATAAGCTGTATTTCTATATGTACTTAATATTTCAAAAAAACAAGTGACTTACAAACAAATTATTGCATGGTATCAGGTGAAATCCTAGATGATATTGAAGAAAACGGTCTTTTGTTACTTGCATTGAATGTTGCATATCTTGAGAGAAAGAAGAAGAAGCCAAACAGATGTGGCCCCAATGCTGACCCCTGGCGAATATCACTAGTTACCTTTTAGCTTTGTAAGGTGGCACCTGCTACTTTAAATATGGGGGTTCTATCTGTTAGCCAGTTTGCAATCCATGTTTCTTGTTTTTATAAGCCAGTTTTCTAACAGCAGGTAATAAATAGCATCCCAAAATCACATATTTGGTTACATTATGGAGCAGGATATTTAGAAGCATAACAGTCATGTGATAACTTCCTGACTTTATGGAGAAGAATGACGCTCTTCCCTCACATTCTCTTCTCTAAGGACTGTGTGGGTCCCCCCAGATTTCAAACATTTCTGAATATGCCACTAAGTGAGATTCTTCTTCCAGAGCCTTGAGCTTTGGAATGAATATTTGGAGTCCTGATTGATCTTACTTGGCACATACATAGGCATGAAATGACTTTTTTCTGTCGTCAGATTGCATTTCTACATTTAAAATGTGTAACAGCTTATTTAAAATACATCATTTTATTCATATTTGCATGTCATGATAAGAAAAAAGGTAATATGGTTAGTCATGTCACTATTAATGCATTACTACCCGGTAGGACGGCTGCCAAATTCGTAAGTCCCGAAGCAAACTAAGGAGAGGGTGGGACAATAACAATACCCCAGCATCATTTTCTTTACTAAGATATGAGACATGTATGCAGCTGAGCATAAGGAAAAATCTCACTACCTAATATACAAAACTTCTCTGACTCTTTTTGTGCACTTTATACTTGCTTAAAGTAAAGTAGTATCTTTGGTGTAGCATAATATATATATATATATATATATATATATATATATATATATGTGTGTGTGTGTGTGTGTGCATGGATTCACTTCATAATCGTGAAATACTGCAATAACGAACTGCAGTATCTTGAAACCATGAAGTCGAATACCCTAAACACCGAACATATATAAACCCGACATCCAAAATCACAAAATCACAAAATCACGAAAAACACACATCACACACTAGAAAACTCATATATACACAAACGTACATACCCTCCAACACTTCCCTACAACAAACATAAAACACGCACACAACCAAACGCATGCACACACCTACCCTTAGTATATGCAGGGGGGCAAGCCCCCCTGCACCCCCATATGGGGGGCTGAGCCCCCCACAACCCCCTACTTATATATATTCCGAGGTCACAGAACACTACATAATGCACACAACCCAGCACCGCACATTCCACACCCCCCGCACAAACACACATCACATACACACGAACACCAGCACTCCCAACACTAACACATTCACACTGCACAACACCTACCCTAACCTACACCTCAAACATCCCAACACCCTCAAACACGCATAAACCCTCCCCAAAACCCTAAAAAAAGTACACTTACCTAACACACTATCCCTACTGTGGGTTCGACATTCTGCATTCGAAATTTCCGGGTTCCCGATTTCTGTCCATTCGGCTTTACAGGCTCGAAATTCAAAAATTTAATATTTTAGTATTTCGAGCATGTAAAGTGTTCCCATATGTGTGTGTGTGTGTGTGTGTGTGTGTGTGTGTATATATATATATATATATATATATATATATATATATATATATATTTAAATAGCCACACTTGACCTTTTGTTAACGAAACCAGATTTCCAGGCTTCTGTCAAAATAGGGAGAACTACTTATGGAAACATAGGTTCATAGGTAGGTACTAGGCTATTGTCCCAAGGGCCTAAGTAAGCCTTGTCAACAAGGTTCCCTGGCTTACACCACCCAAGAAAGTTATTTTCCTGTGTCCCTGTTGAGCAGAGCCACAGAAGTGATCCCCGGGGTGTATTTCCTATTTCCCATCCACTCATTGAGATTTTTTTTTGAAGAGTGCTAATGTTGAACTTTGCTTGACATAGATGGGTAGCTTGTTCCAGAGTATGGGAGGTCTCTGGGACAGGAATCTATCCCTTCAGCATGTCCTGTTTATTATGGTTAAAAGGTTTAGGTCCCTAGAGCATGTAGCTTGGAGGGATTGGGATTTCTTTAGGTGCAGCATGTCCAATGGCTCTGGGTTTGACATAGCTTTATATGTTAAGCAGAGGCAACCTCGGAGTAGGCGATATGCTATGGAGTAAAGCTGTTGTTTTTTGAGATGAACAGTGTAGGGCATCTGTTTGAGGCCAGTAATCCTCTTTGTGAGGTACTTCTGTGGCCTTTCCAGCTGCTGCAGCTGTCTTGTGAGGTACAGTCCAAAAGGGGCGTTGTACTCTATAATGGGTCTAATGAGTGTCAAGTAGAGGGGAACAATGATCTCTTTTTTTCCTGGATGAGAACCCTTTTGTGATGAGGTGTGCCACATAGAAGGATTTCCTGACTATTGTGGCAATGTGATTATCAAAGGAAAGACTACTGTCCACCTGGGTCCCAAGTTCTCTTATCACACATTCGGCGTTAAGTAGACTGACGCCCATGTGGTAGTTCATGGGTACAGAGTTTTTACCAAAGGGGATGACAATGCACTTTTTGGCATTGAGCTTGAGGCCATGGCTCTAACACCAGGCATCTGTCTCAGTGAGGCCCTTCTGTAGGATGTCCACATCATTTGGAGACTCAAGTATGTCTTCTAGTTTGCAGTCATCTCTGAACTTCATTAGCCAAAGGCCTTCTGTGTTAGCCTGTACTTCAGAGAAGTAGATACCAAACAAGAGAGGTCTCAAGACTTGAACCCTGTGTTTCTCCACTTATCACTGGTTTGAAGTCAGATTTGGAGTCTGCAACTTTTACAGTGTGGGATCTGTCAGTGAGCCAGTTGGCAACCCATCTTGTGATGTAAGGATTTATACCTATTATAAGCAGAACACAGGGAGTTTTTTTTTTTTTTTGTAAAGGAAAGGGAGAGAGGAGAAGCAGAAGGTTAGGAAACTAAGTGGGTTGGCCTTCTCAAATGTTCTCTTTGTATTAGGTAGAATGAGCTAATGACACTAGACTGACAGGAGTGTCCCAGATCAAATTTACAGTAGGAGGGGGGCAACTGCAAAGCCACCAACAATAAGAAGACACCAACAAGGAGGGAGGGTGGGGAACAGATCACAATATTCAATGAAAGAAATAACAGAATTGCAGACAGACCACTATATATTCAATGAACAAATACATATAAAAATAAATGCAATACTATCTTTAACACTGCACGTTTGTACTTATCCCAGCTTGTAATGCAGTTGATTGTAGATATAAAGCAGCCAGCCAAGCAGCTATTGCTGAAATGATTTCAAAGATATATGACTAACACTTACAACCACAGAGTAAACCTCTAGGCTAAGAGTTAACACTGAATATGAATGAAGTGGAACAACAGTAACCCCCACTAATTGCAGAAAGAGGGAGACAGATCACAATATTCAATGACATGACTTATTTATAACCATATTTTCAAAATAAGATCATGAGGATTATTAATAAGAATTGGGACATATTATGGAATTACCTAACTTCCAGGTTAAGAATGGAAGCCCCATACAGATTAGTTTTCAAACGGGGTCCCGACTTGAAAAACATCTTGGAAGCTAACCATGGAACTTACAAGTATGCAGTTAGGAGTGGTATGTCCAGATGCACCATGTGCCACTATTGTTCACACATGTCTACGGGTCATTCTTTACCATAAGAGACAATGAGTTCAAAATAAAACACAAACTAAACTGCCAGTCAAAAGCTGTAATCTATGTAGCTCTATGCCAACAATGTTCAGCATTCTACTTAGGAAAGACTGACAGGAAGTTCAGAGAAAGAGTTTATGAACACATGTACCATATAAAGAAAAGGAGGCAAGAGAATGCCCTAAGTAGACACAAACATGAACATACGAATCACACATTTAAATTCAAGGCAATAGATACTGTAAACTCTGATGGGAGAGGGTGCCCAGAATCTTTATATCTAGAAAGGTTAGAATTACTTTGGCAACTCAGGACTACTGCCTGTGCTTACCCTGGGTTAAATGAGGTTTACTCTATTTCTTGTATCTTAAAGCTGTAAAACCTCCAGAGGTAACTAATGTGATGAAATGTAGAATCTAACTAGCTGCGTCAAGTACACATCATTTGTTATACCACAAAACATTACGTATGTTTTAATAACAGAAGTTAAAGTAAGGAATGTGTATTTCAAATGTAGGATCTCATGCCATCCTGCGTAGACAGGAATGCATTTTTTGTGTACTTTCATGCATTGGTATATTTCACTTCACTCTTTCTTATTTACCTTTGCATGCATTTTTAAACATATATAATTTTAAATATTTTTAACAATTGTGTGCGTATATAACATGACGTTTGACTCATTATTTTGTCATTTAAGACAAGAGTATGTATTTAAATATACACTTGTTTGTATTAACAGGACCAAATGTTTTTTTTTTTTTTAAAGTACTTATTCATTGAGTGGATTGTCACACCATCACTTAGTGTGTTAGGAATAGCCCTCACCCATTGGCTGAGTAGTAATATGATTGCATCATGGACTGTATTTAAATGTACTGGTTTCAGTGAATAATTTTACCTGAAGAAGTCTCACCACCAGGTGGGATGAAAAGTGCTTTGTGTTCACCTTTGTTTTATCATTTATCCTTATATATTTTTTATTCTTTATTTTTGTGCTACATTAAAGAATTGGAACTGCAGTATTTGGAGTGGACTTACATTCTTCTGCAAGTGCGTTGGATTTGTTATTTGGTCTTCTAACTGTTCCAGGTTTAATATTTTCAAATAGCTTTGGATTATGTACACATCTTTATAGAATCAAAAACAAACTGGCAATAAAAACATCAAGGGATGCATACACATCCATTGTCTAATTTTTTAAAAAAAATCAAGATTAAATAGTTAATCAAATGACAATACATGTTGAGGATATTGATAACTAGATATGCTTGTGCCAGCTCTTATCATGAACTACACAAATCAGACATTGTTAAGCTGTAAAAAAGAATTTCACATGCATAAATGAATTTACTTTGTCTGAGTGTGACTTCTGAAAGGAATGCACTGCATATGAATTAAGCAAAATTGTAAGTATTTCTGAATAGACAACCCATGTAATGCAATTAACAAGAGTACAAACTGATCTTCAAAATACTTAGTTAAAGCACATATTAGTGCAAAGAATCCAGAAATTGGTCATATGTGTTTGACTGTTACCCAAAACTGCTTGCTTACGTTTTTGGGATGCTGCATATTGTGTATTATTTTACATTAAGCCAGAAACACGTCCCCTTGCATCTGTTGTACAGTTCACTGCTTCAGATATTTTCAAACAGCTTAAATTTTCATGTAAGATATGATTTCTTCTTACTCTGGCTGGAAGCCCTCCTGCACATATTTTTCAGGACTGAGTTGGGTAACAAATGCTTAAACCTACACACACTTACCACAAATGAGTATACAGCTGCAGGAAACACAATTACTTACTTACTTTAATATTCATTCTTATCAGTGAAATTATTCCCATAGTTCTTTGTGATAAGCTGATACAGCTTCATGCCCCCTGTACTTCCTAAAATGCATTTAAGAACTAATTTTATTTTTGCGGAGAGAAAGTGTAACCTTAAGTAAACCACATAATCTGAGGACTTACACACATTATTCTTATCTCATTCGACATACTTCAAACTTTGAACAATTTACTCAGTGTGTTTAAGGACAACCAGAGTCTGATGACTGGAAATAGATTAGTGATATAGAATGTAGGGTAGCCATATTTGTTTCTTAAACCTGTCTAGCATATTCGTCTGCTGTTTCTTCAGATGTGTATTCATCAGGATACTCTTTTGACTTGTGTGTTGATTAGATGGTGAGATAGATGTACAATACATACTTACAGAAGATGTAAACTACTTTGATAACTTGCTGACCAGTGCATGCACACATGCTATATGGCACCTTGCTTTTCTCCTTTTCTTATTTTCTGGCAAGAATATAGGCTTAAAGTTTGTTATGTGACACTTTGTTCTCCTCATTTTCAAATTTCTTGTAAGAAAGCATACTTTTGAGTATATTGCTGTGTTAAAATATGAATAATTGGTAATATATACTTTCAAATCTCTTGTTGAATTCAAAAGCACTCAACAAATTTGATGCAAATGATACTTCACTGAAGTGCTTTGTAGCAAGCACATTATGTAACTTGTGACAAAATAATTTATTAAAATCAGTATGTTGCAGTTTTCAGATACTTTGAAAAATATTTCCAAGGGTTTGTGGCATGCGCAAGGAGCTAATTTCTAATACCTTTATTTGCTGCAAAATGTGATATGCAAAATTTTCAGTTAGCAATGTATGGTCACCCTTAAACACAGTGAATAAGGTGGCAGCCTAGGATCTCATATTGCTAGGGGCACTTCTCTGGCTTGTCTAGTCATTTATTTTGCTCTTAACAGACAAAAGAATTCAACAGCCTTCTTTCAGATGTTGTAATTTTTCAGCTTTTGGCTTGGTCACACTCACAATCTATACAATAAATCCCGATTTGTTGTGTAGATCATGGGTGAGATTGAGATGAAAGCCTGGAAATTCTAAATGTAGTACTATGTAGCATGGCCATACCTAGTGTTGAAAAAGGTAATCTGCATAGTAGCAGGTACTTTTTTTTTTCTTGACAGGCAACCAGATATGTCTTATAGGTTCATAGGTTCATACTAGGCTATCTGCCCTAGGGCATTTATAAGCCTAGCCAGATTGTGTTTGGCTTTCGCCACCCATTTTAAATTAATTTTGCTATGCCCTTTTTCGAGGTTAGTATACTGTGCCTCTGTCTAACAGTGACACAGAAGTGATACCCAGGGTAAACCTATGATCTCCCTTCCACTCATCAAGATTCCTCTTGAAGAGGTCAATGAGGGACTCTGCCTAACCTGGACTGGGATTTTATTCCAGAGTGAAGGGAGCCTCTGGGTTATGAATCTGTCCCTCCAGCATGTCCTATTTATTTCAGTGCTGAGGTTCAAGTCTCTCGAGTGCGTAGCTCGATGGGATTTGGATTTTCTGAGGTGCAGCATGTCCATTAATTCTGGGTTGGACATGGCTTTATACGTCAGGCACAGATCGCCTCTGAGCAGGTGGTATGCCACTGAGTAGAGCTGGAGTTTCTTTAACCGGGCAGCATATGACATCAGTTTGAGCCCTTTGATCCTCTTGGTGAGGTACTTTTGGGGTCTTTCCAGTTGCTGCAGGTGTCTGGTAAGGTACATCCCAAAAGGGGCATTGTACTCAATTATGGGCCTGATGAGGGATGAGTAAAGAGGCACGATGACCTCCCCTGATCTAGATGTGAATCCCTTCATGATTAGGTGGGCTATATAAAATGTTTTTCTAACCCCTTTGGCCACGTGGTTGTCAAATGAAAGATTGCTATCAACTTGGGTCCCCAGGTCCCTAATTACTTCTTCTGTACTTAATGGATTACCACCTATGTGGTAATTTGTGGGCACTTTGTTTTTGCCAAAGGGGATGACTATACACTTTTTGGCATTTAGCTTGAGGCCATGGCTCTGGCACCAGTTGTCTGTTTCTATGAGGCCCTTTTGGAGGATGCTTGTGTCGGCTGGAGAGTCTATTATGGCACCCAGTTTGCAGTCATCTACGAACTTGGTCAGCCACAGTCCTTCCATGTTGGCCTGTACCTCCGAGAAATATATATCGAACAAGAGACGTCCCAGGACTGAGCCTTATGGGATGCCACTTGTAACTGGTTTGGAGTCTGACATGGCTCCAGCAATTCTAACCATGTGGGTTCTGTCCTTCAGCCAGTTTGCAACCCATCTAGTGACATAGGGGTTTATATTTAGGCTGGTGAGCTTATCTATAATGCCCGAGTGGGGTATTGTATCGAAGGCTTTTGCGAGGTCCAGGTAGGCTGTGTGGACCACCTTCCCCTCGTCAATGGCCTTGGTGACTGTTTCAAAGAAATTGACCAGGTTTAATGGGCAGGATCTGCCCTTAACAAAGCCAAACTGGGTAGGATCCAGTGTCTGTAGGTCCCCAATATCTTTATTTATGAGGTCCATGATGATCCTTTCCATAGCTTTGCAGACCAAGCTAGTCAGGCTTATGGGGCGATAGTTTCCAGGATCCATTGAGGCACCACCTTTGTGGAGAGGGACCACTGTTGCTGTACGCCACTCTTTGGGTACATATCCTGTAGTAAGGCTGAGACTGAACAGTAGTTTTAGGTTTGGGTTTAGCTCTTCTTGGAGTTCATGTAGGACGCAGCCCGGGACACCGTCTGGTCCCATTCATGCTGTGTTTTTTGCTTTGGAGAGGGCGGCTCTTACCTGAGCATCTGAGATGTCAGGGGGGCAGCACTCTGCTGGGATAGATATTTGCCCTTTTGGTGGGGAGGGGGGGAGTTTGCGCTGAATCTGTCAGCTAGGATGTTGGCAATGTCTGTGGGTTCAATGTATTTTTTGTCATTTTGGACTAATTCTGAGCATATCTGGGAATTCCCACCCAGGTTCCTAACATAACTAAAGAAAGCTTTGTGATTATCCTTAGTGTCCTGTGCAATTTTTCTCTCGAAGCTGGCCTTAGACAATTTTATGAGTGCCCGTATTTTTTTGCTAATACTGATCAGAGATGCCTTCCCTTTTTGGGATTTTGCTTTATCATGTAGTAGCTTCCTCCTTCTATTGTATAGTTTGTTTATGGCTGGGGTCCACCAGACAGGACGTCTGCCTTTGGAGGATTGGGTCTTGGTTTTATTTGGGATTGCATGATCCATGCATTCCTGAAGGTGTTCATAGAATGTGTTTATAAAGGATTCTGCAGTTTGGGCCGTATTTTCCACAGGCCTGGGGCTTTGAAGGATTCCACCTCGGTTTTGAGGAGTGTGAAATTTGCTTTAGAGAAGTTTTTCACTGTGGTTTTCTGGGCAGGGGGTGGGGTCGGGATGTGAATATCCAGTGAGATTAGTTTATTGTCTGATCTTACCAGTGAGGGATACACTTCTGGTCTGGAGCATAGAGTCCCCATGTTGGTGATGATCAGGTCCAGTATGTTTTCCCCTCTTGTGGGAGTGGTAACAAGTTGTTCCATAGCATTTGAGTTTATAAATTCTAGGAACTTTTGGACTAGGGTGTTGGAGCTAGAGTAATGCTCCCAGTCTATGTTTGGGTAGTTGAAGTCGCCCAATATAATGGTGTTTGGAGAGACTTTCATATTTTCCAGTGTTCTCAGGAAGGCCAAGTGGGGTTCCTGGGTTTTGGAGGGTGGTCTGTAGCAGGCTATAAACTGGAAGGCAGTTTTACCCACTGTTAGTTCCACATGGATAGTCTCTGATGCTTCGTGCTGTGCCACCATCCTGGAGGTGTGAGTATCTTTGACGAATATTGATACTCCCCCTCCTTTTGCGGTTCGGTCCAAGTTTTGGGGCCGAAAAGCATGGTACGGGGTATAACCTGGTAGTGCTGGGGTGCTCTCGGGAGCCTTGAACAAGGTTTCTGTTACTGCACAGATATCGATGTTCTCCATGCTAAGGAGAGTTTCGAGTGCGTGCATCTTGAGGTTTAGACCTCTGGCATTGAGTAGCATTACTCTTAGTTTCTTATCCCTTGTGATACCTATTGAGGTGGGTTTGTCTTTTGAGCCTTGCCTAAAAAAGGCACTATGGGGGTAGCAAGAGCCTTTGCCAATATCCGAAAGCCCAGGGGTGACAGGTGCAACCTGTCCCTAGCGAAGCATTGTGGCTTGTCGAGCATGTCATCCCAGGCTGACAGGCATTGGATCCCCTTTGAATGACACCAATACTTAAGCCAGTTGTTGAAATTGATCATCTTGTCTTCATATTGTGGCATCATTCTTGGTGATGGTAAGATGCTACTCAAGGTCAGGGTCATAAACTTCAAAAAGAAGTTGAGTCCATGTGACTGAGAGGCAACTAGATATGTCTTGAAAAAAGAAGTTGAGTCCATGTGATTGAGAGGCACTGGCTAACATATATTTGTGTGATATAAGCTGGAATCTTCTCAAAATGTCACAAATTTTGCTTCATTTATGGTCTGCTCCTCATAAAATGTTTGGCTTTCTTTCAAATCACTGAGGATTGCAGTCACTAAATAATTATAATCATTTGAATTTCAGACTTTCTTTCAGAAAAATCATAAGCTTTTATTTTAGCAATTTTCTGAGTAAGTATACAAGGACAATATTTAAAATCTACCCCTGATTTTGGACCTTTGCCCCTGATTCTTGTGCTAAGAGGTTGACAGCTACTTGAACACATTTTTGAGTGCTATTTATTACATATATTTTTATTTTGTGAGATTTTCACATCTAAGATGTACACAGACAAATAAGCCATACTTGCTGGAAACTGTGGAGAAAAATGTTTAGTAGTTGATTGCTCATTGCTCTGGCTTTGCAGGACTATTATGATTTGAGTAGAGCAACTTGGAATACTTTAATGTGTGGCTTCTATTTGTGTGAAACAAAATTGAAATATGTGGTTACTGCTAGGCAGGGAGTGAGGGAGGGGTTTGAGTGTGAATTTAAGTAACTGACCCTTTTGTCATTTTCTCAGTTTATACAGTCACCAACCTGGCTTTGTAGGATTAGCGTGCATTTTAAACAAGATTCATACTTTACTGTAATTACTGTGTGTTACTGTGGCAGCCACCTGTGCGTAAATTTGACTTTTTGTGGCTTATGTTTGATCATTGTTAATCAGCAGTCACTGATCTGGCATGGCAGAAGTAGTGGCACACAATGTATATCTGCTGAAATCAGTGTGTAAAACTAGTATTGCTATGGACAATGCTAGTGCGGGTGTGCCAGTGGTGTGTGTGCATGTACAAGTGTGTGCTTGTGAGTCTGTATATATATATATATATATATATATATATATATATATATATATATATATATATATATATATATACACACACATATATATATATATATATATATATATATATATATATATAAAATGTGTGTGTGCGGGGGGGGGGGGGGTGTATGCCTGGGGTATTTGCAGTGTGTTTAAAAGTAAGAAGTTCACAATAATTTCTCTCACTTTGCATCACAAACATCAGCACTGCACACACTAAGTGGTTATCATTAATTGTCTGGAATGAGCAAATGAAATTAACTGCATACTGGCACAGTGGTGCAGTGAGTTTTATTGTCATCTTGCAGCAATTGACTTTGGTTATGTCCTTGGATGTGGCTTCTTCAGCATGTCATCTGTATTCCCTCTCCATCTATGTGTGTTTATCTATGTGCGATGGTTTCCCTTAACACCCCCAAAACATGCCCTAAGTTAACTAGTATTACTCCAACTTGTCTGTAAGTAAAGCATGTATGTGTGTGCATCATGTGAAACACTCAGTTTGTGAGGGTCAGTAGTAATATATGTATGTGCATGTAGGAGAAATCAGGTCAGCATTCAGGATTAGTGTCAGTATATGTGTGTGAGTTTGTGTGTGTGTGTGTGTGTGTGTGTGTGTGTGTGTGTGTGTGTGTGTGTGTGTGTGTGTGTGTGTGTGTGAGTGTGTGTGTGTGTGTGTGTGTGTCTGTGTGTGTGAGAGCGTGTGAGTGTGAGGGTGAGTGTGTGTGAGACACTGTGTGTGAGTGTGCGTGAGATTGAGTGTGTGTGTGTGAGAGTATGTGTGAGTGTGTGTGAGAGTGTGACAGTGTGTGTGAGTGTGTGTGAGTGTGTGTGAGCGTGTGAGTGTGTGTGTGTGTGTGTGAGTGTGTGTGCGAGTGTGTGCGAGTGTGTGTGCGAGTGTGTGTGTGTGTGTGAGTGTGTGTGCGAGTGTGAGTGTGAGTGTGTGTAAGAGTGTGTGTGTGAGTGTGTGTAAGAGTGTGTGTGTGAGATTGCGTGAGTGTGTGTGAGTGTATGTGAGTGTGTGTGAGAATGTGAGAGTGTGTGTGAGTGTGTGTGTGTGTGTGTGTGTGTGAGTGTGTGCGAGTGTGAGTGCGAGTGTGAGTGCGAGTGTGTGTGCGAGTGTGAGTGTGAGTGTGTGTGAGTGTGAGTGTGTGTGAAAATATCATTGATTTTTAGCTGTAGACTTGCTGGTCACATTCAAAACTCTTCTGGTTAGTAAAAAAGTTAACAAATTAACTTTTAAAAATAAGACAAAAATTGCATCATAGAACATCTAGACACTCAGCGCTTATGTTGCCCTGGCAGCCCCCACAATGCAAGCTGTATAAGTACATTTTGATACAGTCTTAGTTGTCAAAAACTGTCCCTGTCATATATGTACACAGAATATTGCTGTAGCTTGTGTGGGGTGCTGGGGATTATGTGGTCAATATTTATTGCTTTAATTTTCATCTCAATCAAAGCTCAAATGTGTGCACAGAACATCACAATAGCTTATGTGAGTTACTGAGGACAAAGGTTAATATTTTCTTTAACTTTTCTAACAAACCTCAGAGGTATAGACATAAGGTTGCTATAGCTTGTATGGGAACTGAGGACAGTGTGGTCAGTATTTATTTAACTTTCCTCACAAATCTCAGAGGTATTCGTAGAAGGCCACTATAGGTTGCTAGGGACAATGTACTATCTAGGAGCAAGAAGTCAGAGTATCTTGATGTGACTATTGTTTTTTCAAACATCAGACACATCTACTGATGTCTTTTGGAGGAAGTGGCAAGGACACATGTCATTTATATTTATCTGACACCAACAGGGTGAAATATCTTACTGCATTCAATCTGTTTGTTCATTTTTCTCTTTTTTTGTTTTAAATTGCATCCCATTCTGACATCAGAGAGGTACACAGAAGATGGATATCTTTTCAGACTGGAGGTGATGAAGCATGCTGTGTACATGCATGGCACCAGCCCCTTGAATTATATTACTGTGACAATTTGTGCCTTCACTTTCATCCCAATCTAAAAGTATCCTCTCAAACATTTGTGTTATCATTCTGTTGTGAGCTGCTAATTTGTCTGCTTTCAACATCAAGCCTTTTACATAAAAATAAGATTGAATTTCTTTTCTTTACTCATAATTTCTGTTCATACCATCATTTGATGAAAAGGTTGGAAAATAATATAAAATGTACTACATACCATGTACAACTCCATGGCTTCTTGGAGGTCTAGCAATACCCAGACTCCTGGCTACTTTGTTTTATTTCCCCCTCAATTATTACACAGCAGTCTTGGCTAGTTAAACTTTGTTGAAAGGATGCATGAAAAAGCAAAACCAAAAAATAAGCCAGAATTTTTCTCCTTGGTCATGAGTTTTTTTCAGACCATCATTGGATGAAAAAGCTGTAAAGAAAACCTATAAAATTATGTCAGCCTATGCAGAACCCCACCGCTTCAGACCCCTGGTTTATTAATTTATTTCCTCCACATTTATTACAGTGTGATCTTAGCCAGTTAGGTTGTATTTAAAAGACACAAGAAAAAGCTGGAAAGTAGTGAAAATGTGAGAAAAGGAAGAACAAAGTAACATAGATGGTGTGGGCAGAGGCCAGGATGGAGTTAGGGAGCAATGAAGGGATCTAAATAGGAGGTGGGAAGCAGTTGGCAGTAGGGGTAGCACCATGGATCTCTTTGCCTAGGGTGCCCCTCAGCCGCAGATGTGGTTCTGCTGAAAAGTGCAAAGGTAAGGAAGTACATTCATCAATAAACAATCATTATACCCCCCACTTTAGTTATTCTTTAATACAGCCAGCAAATAGGTTCTGGCCACAAAAGTCCTGACAGTGTTCTTGCTACTTTACATTTCCCTCATTGTGGAGTTTGTTTTGGCAGTCCAGTGCTTGTGACTCATGCTAACAGATGCACCTTTGCTCCCAGGATATACAGGGCACTAGGGATTACCTGACAAAAAAGTTGCTTCAGCAGCCTAGACCCTTGCTTCAATGTGTGGTGCAGCAGATGAAAAAAAGAAGCTATGGCACTGGCTACATCTGAAGAATGTAGAGTTTCATTCTCCCAGTTGAAGAGTCCAGCTATTTGGATGGGCACAGGGTTTATGTAGCAACCATGTCTGTGTGTTTTGAAAATGCATTCCTTTGTGTCAGCACTGTCTGACAACACAAAAACATAAATGACACCAAGCAGGGTGGTGGACTTCAGTTTATATTTAAAACATGCTTACTGGTTCAATTGTCTGGAAGGTCAGGAGCATGTATACTTTGAAGGGTGGTGCAGGGAGTATGAACCCAGCCTATATACAGTCATCCATCCTCATTTAGATTATGATTTGGCCTGTACCAGTACATGTTTCTCCATTTTACAAGACAAAATCATATTTATTGAATATGTTAACTTGCAGGGTTTACTTCAGATCATTGATATACCACATCATCGAATCACAAAACATTGAGACGAAAAGAATGAAACTTGATAACATCGAAGGCTGACATTATTGAAATGTGAAACACTGAACCAGGTGAACTGAGTCAGGTAGTATACAAAGCTATGGAATGGAGATCGAGCTGCAGTCATCAGAGCAGCTTCTGCATTTAATAACAGTGTTAAACAAAAAAAAACTATTGCTTTTCAACGTTTGCAATGGAGATCACGGTACACTGGGGATTAGGAAATTTACCCCTACCCCACTGTAGTGCAATCTTGGAGTTGGCGTATATAATTTACGGGGGGGGGGGTGTGAGGGGGTGCAGGGAGGTTTACCTGCTTTCAAAACTGTTGAAATGGGTATATTTTTGTTAGCTTATGTTTTTAAATGGAGAAGGTGCTCTGATTGCAGCACTATAATCCTTAAATAGTTCCATGTACTTAGTTCAATATTATCAGGTTTCATTCTTTCTGACTCAATGTTTTGTGATTCGATGATGTGGTATTTCGATGATTTGAAGTAGACCAAACTTGCAATGGTAGGAAATGACTCTGCACCATATATAGAATGTGGACTTCAGTGGATGCAATTTACATTTGTCTCAACAATAAGTTAGCTTGGCTTGCATCTGTTTTAACATTGGTGTGCTTACTGTGTTATCTCAAAAACATTCAATACATGTACACCTGTGTCATCTCAGAAATGTTTAATACATGTACACCTGTGTCAACTCAAAAATGTTTAATACATGTACAAAATAAAAAGAAAAATAAGGAATAAAAATGTTTGTATCTGATGTAGAACAAGTTGTAACAGGTACACACGTGTGTTAAATGCGACAGACTGCTCTGGAGATAGTTAACAAAACTATATTTCCCCTGTATTGGCTGACCTACAATATTATTTAAAATAAACAATGTACACTAGGGAGGCACTTTATGCCCTTATCCTTAATACAAAATGCACTCACCACATTGCAGTCTTTGAGAGTCCTTATCTCTGTATTTGTAAAGTTAAATGAAAATATTTATATTGCTGTAGTTCCTTAAACATTTATGGTTGCATAACTTAATTTTATAATTACATTTTTATGCAATATAGTTAATTGTTAGAGGAAGATATGTAAACTTTGGCAGTAAGCTCTTTTATGATACTTTTGCAAACTTCCTGAACTTTTCTGTGTTGTTTGTGAAGTAAAATTTAAATGTTGTAATTGTCTCTGCCAAGGCTGGACAATAAAACAGTGGCAGGAAACACTACCAACCACTGCTTCAATGGAAATGTCATAGCTAGGGTTGAGCAAAGGGGCAGATGTCCCAGGTCGAAACAGTTACAGCCCTGTAGAAAAGGAGTCACTGGGTTCTAGCAAGTCAGTAGTGTGATCGTTGGGTATGACTGTTGATCCAACTTTGCAACTGTAAGCACTAACATAAATTATTTTAAGAGCCGTATTGAGATAGTGACTGCTTAAATAAATTGCTTGCAGGAACAAGCATGCTACAATACCCGAAAGGTATGTTATACATAGTACAAAGTCCTGTCATGTGCATACTTAATAGCTTTCTGTCTGGTGGATGACTGTTTCTGCTCATTGACTTTTTTATTTATGCTCACCTCTGACTGAGGGTGGTTACTAACTGGAAAATTCCTCAGTGTGCCAAATGACCTAGCTACAGACCAGACTATACATTACTTCCGGGAACATGACTTCCTATAGGTGGACAAAAATCACAGGTTCAGTCTTTTCTTTTTAGGGGTGTAGAAATGAGGTGAGGTTATGACCTCTTTTCGATGAAGTTCAGTGACAGCTCATACATGCATTCAGCACTAGGTAAACACCTAAATGTTGCTATTATTTGCATCAAGAAGACCAATGTACCAAGCACCTGAAAGTATTTGTTTATACCATGCAAGCAAATTGCATCAGTGAAACAGCAACAGCCTAGCATACTGTTTTAAACATTTCCAGGATATTAATCCATTCTAATGACCTACATCTACCCTACTAAAAGCTAATGCGATGCGGATGCCTTCCAGGATTGATCTGTTAGTGTTCACCTTATTGTCTACTCTTGCCGTATTCCTGTTTATAGGGAAAATAAATGAGAAAGTGCCTGAAATAAGAATTGAACTATTGTATGCAAAACTATTCTGTCACAAAGGAAGACAAAGCTTTATCTTTTAGTGGAACATGTTGCTCTTTCTCACTGTCATACCTCTTTTTTACATATATTTGTTTATTGCCATCTCATGTCAGTGAAAGGAATCCTATTTACTAGTAACACTGTCTCTTTTCCCACATAGTTTTTAATGTGTTTCATAATTCTCGGTCTCAGCTGACAGACCAATCAGAGTGGTTTTGCAGTAAGTCTGTCCTTTACTTGTCTGTGCTTCATAAACAAACTCCAGGCTAATTCTTTCCCAGCTGCTTTACTATAACACTCCTTTCTACTCCTCCTAACTCTACCTCTGATTCCTGTTGCTTCTAGCATTCCCTCTCCCACTTCACCTCTATGCTGAATTGCTTATTTGATACAACTTCATTCTGTTACTCTGTTGCACATGCATTCATATATACTATGCTCATAAATGTTCATGCATTTGCAATTGTCTTGCTGGCTCATTTAATGTTTCTCTATATATTTGTATACTCTGTTATCTTTATTTGTATCTGTATATATATTATTATTTTTGTCTGTAATGTTACTATAGTGGAGCTTTTCTCCCCGGGCTTCTGCTGAAAACGGGTTCCTGGCCCAGTCAGACATTACTGGTTATCAAATGTAATAAATAAAATAAATAAAACATACAAGGGACTTTGTATAACTAAGGATACAGATTTACAATTCAGCCACGCAGATTTCAGGAAGTGCAGCCAGTCTGCATCTGTCAGTGTGGCATCTCACCCTCATATCAATCCAATTCCATTGCCATGTGAAGATTGCTGCCTGTCCCCATCCTTGTAGATTTTAGGCAGTTTATCATCTTTGATGGCTTCTTCCTCAGTCAACTAACAGAATTGTAACGTAGCCATTTCCAGTCATCCATACGCTTCCCCCTAAAGGCAGGCAAATGCTTTGATTTGTTTTGTTGATTAGTGTCTCTGGTAGCTGTAATGAGAGACATTTGATGTATGATACAGCACTAGAACTTGCGAGTGACTGTTTTGTTTGTGGTGTAGATGTTATCAACTATGAAGGAACCAGTGGTCATGAATCTGAAAATCAGCCTGTAACTTGATTAATTCTTTGGCATTAACAGAATGCAATATCAGTAAGAAATGGTCACTGCTGTACTTCCATTGTCGACTGAGAGAGATGTTGCATGCGTTTAATTAGATTAGGAAGCCGTTTGGGGCTTGAATGGAATTTCAAGGCTAGCTGAAGTCATGAAAATACACCTAACAAGGAGATTTGGTTACCACATTCACTCTGTTTTATTCACCGGACTTGGTATTGGGTAAACTAAGTCATGCCAGTTTCATCAAACTCTAGAGTTTGTTTGTAAAAAATGATACTCTGTCAAGACAAATGTCTTATGGAGACCATCAAAAATTGATTAAAATATTTGTCTGTTAATAGTAGAAAGATGTCAATGGTCACAGAATTATGCTTTTGCCTGAAAATGTGTTCATAAATTTATTCCAGCAAACTCTGCATTTAGGTCAGGTAGAAAAATATGAATAAGGACTATCTTAGAGCACAACACAACTTTTTATACCCATCAGTGTAATCAAACATTCCTAAAACATTTCATGATGCTAGACTGAAACGCTAACATAGTTCACAAGTGTTGGATGGACTGGATTCTACAATGACCTGTTTGTATTGTATCGAAGGCTTTTGCGAGTTCCAGGTAGGCTGTGTGGACCACCTTCCCCTCGTCAATGGCCTTGGTGACTGTTTCAAAGAAATTGACCAGGTTTAATGGGCAGGATCTGCCCTTAACAAAGCCGAACTGGGTAGGATCCAGTGTCTGTAGGTCCCCAATATCTTTATTTATGAGGTCCATGATGATCTTTTCCATAGCTTTGCAGACCAAGCTAGTCAGGCTTATGGGGCGATAGTTTCCAGGATCCGTTGAGGCACCACCTTTGTGGAGAGGGACCACTGTTGCTGTACGCCACTCTTTGGGTACATATCCTGTAGGAAGGCTGAGACTGAACAGTAGTTTTAGGTTTGGGTTTAGCTCTTCTTGGAGTTCATGTAGGACGCAGCCTGGGACATCGTCTGGTCTCATTGATGCTGTGTTTTTTGCTTTGGAGAGGGCGGCTCTTACCTGAGCATCTGAGATGTCAAGGGGGCAGCACTCTGCTGGGATAGATATTTGCCCTTTTGGTGGGGAGGGGGGGGGAGTTTGCGCTGAACCTGTCAGCTAGGATGTTGGCAATGTCTGTGGGTTCAATGTATTTTTTGTCATTTTGGACTAATTCTGAGCATATCTGGGAATTCCCACCCAGGTTCCTAACATAAATAAAGAAAGCCTTGTGATTATCCTTAGTGTCCTGTGCAATTTTTCTCTCGAAGCTGGCCTTAGACAATTTTATGAGTGCCCGTAGTTTTTTGCTAATACTGATCAGAGAAGCCTCCTTTTTTGGGATTTTGCTCTATCATGTAGTAGTTTCCTCCTCCTATTGTATAGTTTGTTTATGGCTGGGGTCCACCAGCCAGGACGCCTGCCTTTGGAGGATTGGGTCTTGGTTTTATTTGGGATTGCATGATCCATGCATTCCTGAAGGTGTTCATAGAATGTGTTTATAAAGGATTCTGCAGTCTGGGCCGTATTTTCCACAGGCCTGGGGGCTTTGAAGGATTCCACCTCGGTTTTGAGGAGTGTGAAATTTGCTTTAGAGAAGTTTTTCACTGTGGTTTTCTGGGCAGGGGGTGGGGTCGGGATGTGAATATCCAGTGAGATTAGTTTATGGTCTGATCTTACCAGTGAGGGATACACTTCTGGTCTGGAGCATAGAGTCCCCATGTTGGTGATGATCAGGTCCAGTATGTTTTCCCCTCTTGTGGGAGTGGTATCAAGTTGTTTCATAGCATTTGAGTTTATAAATTCTAGGAACTTTTGGGCTAGGATGTTGGAGCTAGAGTAATGCTCCCAGTCTATGTTTGGGTAGTTGAAGTCACCCAATATAATGGTGTTTGGAGAGACCTTCATATTTTCCAGTGTTCTCAGGAAGGCCAAGTGGGGTTCCTGGGTTTTGGAGGGTGGTCTGTAGCAGGCTATAAACTGGAAGGCAGTTTTACCCACTGTTAGTTGCACATGGATAGTCTCTGATGCTTCGTGCTGTGCCACCAACCTGGAGGTGTGGGTATCTTTGACGAATATTGATACTCCCCCTCCTTTTGTGGTTCGGTCCAAGTTTTGGGGCCAAAAAGCATGGTACGAGGTATAACCTGGTAGTACTGGGGTGCTCTCGGGAGCCTTGAACCAGGTTTCTGTTACTGCACAGATATCGATGTTCTCCATGCTAAGGAGAGTTTCGAGTGCGTGCATCTAGAGGTTTAGACTTCTGGCATTGAGTAGCATTACTCTTAGTTTCTTATCCCTTGTGATACCTATCGAGGTGGGTTTGTCTTTTGAGCCTTGCCTAAAAAAGGCACTATGGGGGTAGCAAGAGCCTTTGCCAATATCCGAAAGCCCAGGGGTGACAGGTGCAAGCTGTCCCTAGCGAAGCATTGTGGCTTGTCAAGCATGTCATTCCAGGCTGACAGGCATTGGATCCCCTTTGAATGACACCAATACTTAAGCCAATTGTTGAAATTGATCATCTTGTCTTCATATTGTGGCATCATTCTTGGTGACGGTAAGATGCTACTCAAGGTCAGGGTCATAAACTTCAAAAAGAAGTTGAGTCCATGTGACTGAGAGGCAACTAGATATGTCTTGAAAAAAGAAGTTGAGTCCATGTGATTGAGAGGCACTGGCTAACATATGTTTGTGTGATATAAGCTGGAATCTTCTCAAAATGTCACTAATTTTGCTTCATTTATGGTCTGCTCCTCATAAAATGTTTGGCTTTCTTTCAAATCACTGAGGATTGCAGTCACTAAATAATTATAATCATTTGAATTTCAGACTTTCTTTCAGAAAAATCATAAGCTTTTATTTTAGCAATTTTCTGAGTAAGTATACAAGGACAATATTTAACATCTACCCCTGATTTTGGACCTTTGCCCCTGATTCTTGTGCTAAGAGGTTGACAGCTACTTGAACACATTTTTGAGTGCTATTTATTACACATATTTTTATTTTGTGAGATTTTCACATCTAAGATGTACACAGACAAATAAGCCATACTTGCTGGAACTGTCTGTGGAGAAAAATGTTTAGTAGTTGATTGCTCATTGCTCTGGCTTTGCAGGACTATTATGATTTGAGTAGAGCAACTTGGAATACTTTAATGTGTGGCTTCTATTTGTGTGAAACAAAATTGAAATATGTGGTTACTGCTAGGCAGGGAGTGAGGGAGCGGTTTGAGTGTGAATTTAAGTAACTGACCCTTTTGTCATTTTCTCAGTTTATACAGTCACCAACCTGGCGTTGTAGGATTAGCGTGCATTTTAAACAAGATTCATACTTTACTGTAATTACTGTGTGTTACTGTGGCAGCCACCTGTGCATAAATCTGACTTTTTGTGGCTTATGTTTGATCATTGTTAATCAGCAGTCACTGATCTGGCATGGCAGAAGTAGTGGCACACAATGTATATCTGCTGAAATCAGTGTGTAAAACTAGTATTGCTATGGACAATGCTAGTGCGGGTGTGCCAGTGGTGTGTGTGCATGTACAAGTGTGTGCTTGTGAGTCTGTATATATATATATATATATATATATATATATATATATATATATATATAATGTGTGTGTGCGGGGGGGGGGGTGTATGCCTGGGGTATTTGCAGTGTGTTTAAAAGTAAGAAGTTCACAATAATTTCTCTCACTTTGCATCACAAACGTCAGCACTGCACACACTAAGTGGTTATCATTAATGGTCTGGAATGAGCAAATGAAATTAACTGCATACTGGCACAGTGGTGCAGTGAGTTTTATTGTCATCTTGCAGCAATTGACTTTGGTTATGTCCTTGGATGTGGCTTCTTCAGCATGTCATCTGTATTCCCTCTCCATCTATGTGTGTTTATCTATGTGCGATGGTTTCCCTTAACATCCCCAAAACATGCCCTAAGTTAACTAGTATTACTCCAATTTGTCTGTAAATAAAGCATGTATGTGTGTGCATCATGTGAAACACCCAGTTTGTGAGGGTCAGTAGTAATATATGTATGTGCATGTATGAGAAATCAGGTCAGCATTCAGGATTAGTGTCAGTATATGTGTGTGAGTGTGTGTGTGTGTGTGTGTGTGTGTGTGTGTGTGTGTGTGTGTGTGTGTGTGTGTGTGTGTGTGTCTGTGTGTGTGAGAGCGTGTGAGTGTGTGTGTGAGTGTGTGTGAGACAGTGTGTGTGAGTGTGCGTGAGATTGAGTGTGAGTGTGTGTGAGAGTGTGTGTGAGTGTGTGTGAGAGTGTGACTGTGTGTGAGTGTGTGTGAGCGTGTGTGAGCGTGTGAGTGTGTGTGAGTGTGTGTGAGTGTGTGTGTGTGTGAGTGTGTGTGAGTGTGTGCGAGTGTGTGTGAGTGTGTGAGTGTGTGTGTGAGTGTGAGTGTGTGTGCGAGTGTGAGTGTGAGTGTGTGTAAGAGTGTGTGTGTGAGTGTGTGTAAGAGTGTGTGTGTGAGATTGCGTGAGTGTGTGTGAGTGTATGTGAGTGTGTGTGAGAATGTGAGAGTGTGTGTGAGTGTTTGAGTGTGTGTGAGTGTGTGTGTCTGTGTGTGTGTGTGTGTGTGTGTGTGTGTGTGTGTGTGTGTGTGTGTGTGTGTGTGTGAGAGTGTGAGTGTGCGTGTGAGTGTGCGAGTGTGAGTGTGTGTGTGAGTGTGAGTGTGAGTGTGAGTGTGTGAGTGTGTGTGTGAGTGTGAGTGTGAGTGTGTGTGTGAGTGTGAGTGTGAGTGTGTGTAAAAATATAATTGATTTTTAGCTGTAGACTTGCTGGTCACATTCAAAACTCTTCTGGTTAGTAAAAAAGTTAACAAGTTAACTTTTAAAAATAAGACAAAAATTGCATCATAGAACATCTAGACACTAAGCGCTTATGTCGCCCTGGCAGCCCCCACAATGCAAGCTGTATAAGTACATTTTGATACAGTCTTAGTTGTCAAAAACTGTCCCTGTCATATATGTACACAGAATATTGCTGTAGCTTGTGTGGGGTGCTGGGGATTATGTGGTCATTATTTATTGGTTTAATTTTCATCTCAATCAAAGCTCAAATGTGTGCACAGAACATCACAATAGCTTATGTGAGTTACTGAGGACAAAGGTTAATATTTTCTTTAACTTTTCTAACAAACCTCAGAGGTGTAGACATAAGGTTACTATAGCTTGTATGGAAACTGAGGACAGTGTGGTCAGTATTTATTTAACTTTCCTCACAAATCTCAGAGGTATTCGTAGAAGGCCACTATAGGTTGCTAGGGACAATGTACTATCTAGGTGCAAAAAGTCAGAGTATCTTGATGTGACTGTTGTTTTTTCAAACATCAGACACATCTACTGATGTCTTTTGGGGGAAGTGGCATGGACACATGTCATTTATATTTATCTGACACCAACAGGGTGAAATATCTTACTGCATTCAATCTGTTTGTTTATTTTTCTTTTATTTTGTTTTTAATTGCGTCCCATTCTGACATCAGAGAGGTACACAGAAGATGGCTATCTTTTCAGACTGGAGGTGATGAAGCATGCTGTGTACATGCATGGCACCAGCCCCTTGAATTATATTACTATGACAATTTTTGCCTTCACTTTCATCCCAATCTAATAAGTATCCTCTCAAACATTTGTGTTATCATTCTGTTGTGAGCTGCTAATGTGTCTGCTTTCAACATCAAGCCTTTTACATAAAAATAAGATTGAATTTCTTTTCTTTACTCATAATTTCTGTTCACACCATCATTTGATGAAAAGGTTGGAAAATAATATAAAATGTACTACATACCATGTACAACTCCATGGCTTCTTGGAGGTCTAGCAATACCCAGACACCTGGCTACTTTGTTTTATTTCCTCCTCAATTATTACACAGCAGTCTTGGCTAGTTAAACTTTGTTGAAAGGATGCATGAAAAAGCAAAACCAAAAAATAGCCATAATTTTTCTCCTTGGTCATGAGTTTTTTTCAGACCATCATTGGATGAAAAAGCTGTAAAGAAAACCTATAAAATCATGTCAGTCTATCCAGAGCCCCACCGCTTCAGACCCCTGGTTTATTAATTTATTTCCTCCACATTTATTACAGTGTGATCTTAGCCAGTTAGGCTGTATTTAAAAGACACAAGAAAAAGCTGGAAAGTAGTGAAAATGTGAGAAAAGGAAGAACAAAGTAACATAGATGGTGTGGGCAGAGGCCAGGATGGAGTTAGGGAGCAATGAAGGGATCTAAATAGGAGGTGGGAAGCAGTTGGCGGTAGGGGTAGCACCATGGATCTCTTTGCCTAGGGTGCCCCTCAGCCGCAGATGTGGTTCTGCTGAAAAGTGCAAAGGTAAGGAAGTACATTCATCAATAAACAATCATTATACCCCCCACTTTAGTTATTCTTTAATACAGCCAGCAAATAGGTTCTGGCCACAAAAGTCCTGACAGTGTTCTTGCTACTTTACATTTCCCTCATTGTGGAGTTTGTTTTGGCAGTCCAGTGCTTGTGACTCATGCTAACAGATGCTCCTTTGCTCCCAGGATATACAGGGCACTAGGGATTACCTGACAGAACAGTTGCTTCAGCAGCCTAGACCCTTGCTTCAAAGTGTGGTGCAGCAGATGAAAAAAAGAAGCTATGGCACTGGCTACATCTGAAGAATGTAGAGTTTCATTCTCCCAGTTGAAGAGTCCAGCTATTTGGATTTGTAACAGGTACACACGTGTGTTAAATGCGACAGACTGCTCTAGAGATAGTTAACAAAACTATATTTCCCCTGTATTGGTTGACCTACAAGATTATTTAAAATAAACAATGTACACCAGGGAGGCACTTTATGTCCTTATCCTTAATACAAAATGCACTCACCACATTGCAGTCTTTGAGAGTCCTTATCTCTGTATTTGTAAAGTTAAATGAAAATATTTATATTGCTGTAGTTCCTTAAACATTTATGGCTGCATATCTTAATTTTATAATAAAATTTTATGCAATATAGTTAATTGTTAGAGGAAGATATGTAAACTTTGGCAGTAAGCTCTTTTATGATACTTTTGCAAACTTCCTGAACTTTTCTGTGTTGTTTGTGAAGTAAAATTTAAATGTTGTAATTGTCTCTGCCAAGGCTGGACAATAAAACAGTGGCAGGAAACACTACCAACCACTGCTTCAATGGAAATGTCATAGCTAGGGTTGAGCAAAGGGGCAGATGTCCCAGGTCGAAACAGTTACAGCCCTGTAGAAAAGGTGTCACTGGGTTCTAGCAAGTCAGTAGTGTGATCGTTGGGTATGACTGTTGATCCAACTTTGCAACTGTAAGCACTAACATAAATTATTTTAAGAGCCGTATTGAGATAGTGACTGCTTAAATAAATTGCTTGCAGGAACAAGCATGCTACAATACCCGAAAGGTATGTTATACATAGTACAAAGTCCTGTCATGTGCATACTTAATAGCTTTCTGTCTGGTGGATGACTGTTTCTGCTCATTGACTTTTTTATTTATGCTCACCTCTGACTGAGGGTGGTTACTAACTGGAAAATTCCTCAGTGTGCCAAATGACCTAGCTACAGACCAGACTATACATTACTTCCAGGAACATGACTTCCTATATGTGGACAAAAATCACAGGTTCAGTCTTTTCTTTTTAGGGGTGTAGAAATGAGGTGAGGTTATGACCTCTTTTCGATGAAGTTCAGTGACAGCTCATACATGCATTCAGCACTAGGTAAACACCTAAATGTTGCTATTATTAGCATCAAGAAGACCAATGTACCAAGCACCTGAAAGTATTTGTTTATACCATGCAAGCAAATTGCATCAGTGAAACAGCAACAGCCTAGCATACTGTTTTAAACATTTCCAGGATATTAATCCATTCTAATGACCTACATCTACCCTACTAAAAGCTAATGCGATGCGGATGCCTTCCAGGATTGATCTGTTAGTGTTCACCTTATTGTCTACTCTTGCCGTATTCCTGTTTATAGGGAAAATAAATGAGAAAGTGCCTGAAATAAGAATTGAACTATTGTATGCAAAACTATTCTGTCACAAAGGAAGACAAAGCTTTATCTTTTAGTGGAACATGTTGCTCTTTCTCACTGTCATACCTCTTTTTTACATATATTTGTTTATTGCCATCTCATGTCAGTGAAAGGAATCCTATTTACTAGTAACACTGTCTCTTTTCCCACATAGTTTTTAATGTGTTTCATAATTCTCGGTCTCAGCTGACAGACCAATCAGAGTGGTTTTGCAGTAAGTCTGTCCTTTACTTGTCTGTGCTTCATAAACAAACTCCAGGCTAATTCTTTCCCAGCTGCTTTACTATAACACTCCTTTCTGCTCCTCCTAACTCTACCCCTGATTCCTGTTGCTTCTAGCATTCCCTCTCCCACTTCACCTCTATGCTGAATTGCTTATTTGATACAACTTCATTCTGTTACTCTGTTGCACATGCATTCATATATACTATGCTCATAAATGTTCATGCATTTGCAATTGTCTTGCTGGCTCATTTAATGTTTCTCTATATATTTGTATACTCTGTTATCTTTATTTGTATCTGTATATATATTATTATTTTTGTCTGTAATGTTACTATAGTGGAGCTTTTCTCCCCGGGCTTCTGCTGAAAACGGGTTCCTGGCCCAGTCAGACATTACTGGTTATCAAATGTAATAAATAAAATAAATAAAACATACAAGGGACTTATATTTGTATAACTAAGGATACAGATTTACAATTCAGCCACGCAGATTTCAGGAAGTGCAGCCAGTCTGCATCTGTCACTGTGGCATCTCACCCTCATATCAATCCAATTCCATTGCCATGTGAAGATTGCTGCCAGTCCCCATCCTTGTAGATTTTAGGCAGTTTATCATCTTTGGTGGCTTCTTCCTCAGTCAACTAACAGAATTGTAACCTAGCCATTTACAGTCATCCATACGCTTCCCCCTAAAGGCAGGCAAATGCTTTGATTTGTTTTGTTGATTAGTGTCTATGGTAGCTGTAATGAGAGACATTTGATGTATGATACAGCACTAGAACGTGCGAGTGACTGTTTTGTTTGTGGTGTAGATGTTATCAACTATGAAGGAACCAGTGGTCATGAATCTGAAAATCAGCCTGTAACTTGATTAATTCTTTGGCATTAACATAATGCAATATCAGTATGAAATGGTCACTGCTGTACTTCCATTGTCGACTGAGAGAGATGTTCCATGTGTTTAATTAGATTAGGAAGCCGTTTGGGGCTTGAATGGAATTTCAAGGCTAGCTGAAGTCATGAAAATACACCTAACAAGGAGATTTGGTTACCACATTCACTCTGTTTTATTCACCGGACTTGGTATTGGGTAAACTAAGTCATGCCAGTTTCATCAAACTCTAGAGTTTGTTTGTAAAAAATGATACTCTGTCAAGACAAATGTCTTATGGAGACCATCAAAAATTGATTAAAATATTTGTCTGTTAATAGTAGAAAGATGTCAATGGTCACAGAATTGTGCTTTTGCCTGAAAATGTGTTCATAAATTTATTCCAGCAAACTCTGCATTTAGGTCAGGTAGAAAAATATGAATAAGGACTATCTTAGAGCACAACACAACTTTTTATACCCATCAGTGTAATCAAACATTCCTAAAACATTTCATGATGCTAGACTGAAACGCTAACATAGTTCACAAGTGTTGGATGGACTGGATTCTACAATGACCTGTTTTCCTTGACTTGTTTATAAATACTTTGTACGCTAGTCTTCTTTTTCTTTTGAAAGATGATAGATTAACAGTGCATTGTACAATGTGTTTTCTATCCTAGTGGAATCACTTATGAAATGAAATAGTGATGGTGTGTTAAAAGAGAAATCTAAGAACCGAGTAACAACTTGTCATACAGAACCATAGTAAGAAAATATAACTAAAACTGACCTTATCAAATCAGAGACCATTGGAAATAAAAAAATAAACTGAGGAAAATTACTCCAAAAGATAAAAAATAACAGAACAATGAATGAAGATACACATTTTAAAGTGAACCTGTTATCACCTATGTGGAAAGCTGCAACAAAATCTCAAATGTTTAAAGCATGGCAGCTGTAATTCATTATGCATCCTCTCCAGCAAACATACTGCTTTTCATGTTCTGGACTCCCAGCTAGATACTGCCATAGGTTTTAACATACAGTGTAGAATGACACATAGAAACAATGCTGAGTTCCACAAATGATGTTTCTATTTAGTTTGTTCAACAGGAAGTGATTGTAAAGCCTACCTGCTATAGAACATTACACTTACTGTCTCCATCATGTGTTACTTTTGTTTTATAGAACTACCTTTACAAACAAATAATGTAGAGGGTCTCTGATCATAACCAAATTATTGTGTTTTTGATACAGGAATGCCAAGAAATTCCCTTTGAGTGTGGAGATTGAGAGGTGAATCTTGACATCCATGCTGAGAAAGAACATAATAAGAATTATTATCAGTGAGACCTGATCATAATCAGCTTTATGTGCTACATGTATTGTCAGCCACAGGAAAAATGTATAGGATCACAAAGTGCTTTACTGGCTTTGAAAGTCAGTAAAACAGTTAGATCTGCTAAAACACATTAGGCAAAAATTAAGCATCTCTCTTAAGAACAAATAGCTTTAAAAGTTAAGAGACTTTTTTCTGCCACAGTTTTTACTTTTAATATGGCAGAGTGAAGTACCTAGCAGCTATCAAAGGAATTTTACCTTCTTTCTCTGTCTTTTGCTGGCTGTCACTGTCTGCTATTAATCTTTAATGTGAAACCCAGTCTCTTAGTGGTACTTAGTATGTTTTTTTCTGAATTCAGAAAGGTATTTAACAAGCTTGTTTCTACCCTGCTTTTAGAGTGCAATTGTAGCATTACTTGCATTATATAGATGGTTATGACAAAGGCCCAAATTCAATAAAGCCTACACCAAGTGTACACTGTTCTGAGTGAACAGACAACACAGACTTAAAGCACACCTTCTTCTCCTAAATTTAGTTTTCCTTTTGATATTCTTGCAGCTTCAAATATTGACAGGGATTCATACAGGTTACCACAAAGTGTAGTCTGCATGTACACTTAATGTAATCTATCTGAGTGACTAGAAAGCACAAAAAATGTGATAAGAATTTTATTAAATACACATCATGTATGCTTAGTGTACACTTAGTGTACACTTAGTGTAGGCTTTATTGAATCCACCCCAGAGTCTCTGATCATAACCAAATTATTAGTATGTTTTCAACATGGATGTTAAGAAATTCACTTTGATACTGAAAGTGTTGAAAGCAAACAACAGAACCATAGCTGGCACAACTAGCACCTGCTGCTGGTCCCACAAAGTTGCACCTTATACCCTCACCTCTTCATTCAAGTTGTGATGACCCACCACTGGATCAGTAATCAAGGAGCCTCAGTCCTCAACACTGGCAATGGTGGGGGGCGTACACAGGGAGGATGACAAGCACACGCATGCACAGTATTTCCAGATGCAGCTCTCTGCATCAAGTGCAATATCCCTTAAGAGCACACAGAGGCCACAGTCAGTCCAGGCTGGTTTCTTTGTCTTTCTCCAGATCCCCAGTAAGACTCCCCACTGGCACAGCTATAGAGTTGAGATCTTAGCTGAGTGGCCAAGCCAAGACCTCCATCATCCTCTCTGTCCAACCAGTGCTTTGTGTTAATGCCCAAATAGCTGACACACACACAATTTGAGGTTTGATTTACACACACACACACACACACACACACACACACACACACACACACACACACACACACACACACACACACACACACACACACACACACACACACACACACACACACACACACACACACACACACACACACAATCCCCTTGGAAAGGCTGGTACAGGTTTACTAGCAATGCCCCCTTTTTCCCAGACTATAAGGTAGTTATCACTGCCACCAGCCAACTCCTTATCATCTACTTTAATGCCCCTAACAAAGGGTATCCAATCTTACTGTATAATAGCAATATTAATGCAAATGGTAGTTTGACCAAGAGAAAGGCTATTTGAAGTAGCCTACAGTTTCACCAAATAAATATGCAAGTACTCTCAAAACTTAAATATCATTACAAAGATCAGTCAGAGTGAAAGGTTTAAATATATTTAATAATAAGAAACTACTCTGTATATATTCACAGTGACATCAAAGTTCAAAACAGCAGGAAATGTTTAAAGCAACATTGCAGGACAGTCTCAAATAAATAAATAAAAACACATAAACTATGCTTCACTATATTCCTGACTGAATCTAAGAGAATTACTATACCCTTGTTAACTTACTTTAGAGCAAGGCAGATGTGGTGAATGGATCTTCTAGTTCTTGTTGTCAGGTCCAAGACAGAATACAGAATGCTGTGTCTCTCTAAGAGAATCCTCAAATTAATATATCAAATATTACTGCTGAGATAGCTTGCAGAATGACATAATGTCTTGTCATCTGACTCTATCACAGGTGAAACCCCCACTGCTGGAACCTAGCAGTATTTAGCATCTACCTATGAAAATGCATAGACCTTAGATCTCTGGCATATGCTGGAAGTCATAAAACAATTACATGCCTTCACATTTCAAGACTGGTAATTATTTCACATTTGAAACAATACAGAAAGCTCCCTAGTTTTAGACATTGTGTCTCCTTGCTGCATTGAAACTGAAAGATATCACCTTTTATTGCATTGCCATAAAGTAATTTAATTTCAGCTATTTTTCTGAAGTTTTGCTGGACTCAAGTTAACCTCCTGTGTTCCAGTTTCCACTGTTAAAATATATGCATTTAAACTGTTACAATAGTGCATGTACATTTCTGTTCTATTCCAGTATGGCACACTGTGGATACATTTCAAGCACTTTGCAAAAACCTTTTTCAGCACACATCTGTACAAACAAGTTTAATATACACATGACATGCAGTTCTAATACAGTTGTAACACAAGCATCTTATATGAATCATGTTGATATTCACAAATCACATATACTTATTTACAAAATTCCAGATAGCAGTGGTGGCAGTATCTCCCTTTGTCACATAAGTGAAGAGTAAAAAAGGAAAAAAAAAAAGGAAGAGCAACTTTTTTCTTCCTACAGCCATTTCTTACCACCCTCCTTGCTCTTCAAGTAAAGAGTAAAAAAGGTGATTGGCTTCCTACAGTAAATCCGCTATTCTCTGCCAAATCCATGCCTCCCCCAACTCTCAAGTGAACAGCCAAAAAAAAAAAAAAAAAGAGTCTTCGTCTTGCTGTGCAATTGGCTACCTAAGTATGAAAGTACAGAAGCCAATCAACAGCCCCCAGCTGAAGAGAAACCAGCTCTCTGTCATGCCCTGTAATACTTTGTGTCTGTGGCAATTGCCCCATTCACCCTTGGTACACTACTGGCACATAATAAAGGTTATGGTCACTGAGGCCTAATCATAGTTCTTTGTAGTTCATGGAGCTTTATCTGCTCCATGTACTACCAATTATAGGAAAAAAATAAAACAATTGGGAGCACAAAGTGTTTACTGTTTTACTGGCTTTCAGAGACTTTGAAAGCCAGTAAAATACTTTAGTGCTGCATAATAGAAGCAAGCAGAAGCTAAGCACTCCTCTGAATGACCTGCTTCAATTGTCTAGAGCCTGCAATGTATACTTTCAGTTCACATCAATACCAGCTTATGGCATCCAGACCTTTCTTGGATCTGTCTCTTTAACTAAGTGACATACCAGCTAATAATATGCAATATTAGAAAGGGCAAGGAGATATTAACAAATTGACACTAAGATTGTTAGTCTAGGATGTCCTGCAGTGGAGAAATTAATCTTTGTTTGCCACATATTATTCATAGTTCCACATTTATGTTCATATTTTCATAACTTAGAGGCTGACATGTGATTGAGGTGTATGGTGTGAAACACCAATGTGGGAGACAAGACAATTAACTGTTGCATATGTACTTAACACTTCAAAAAACAAGTGACTTAAAAATTGTTTCATGACATTAACTGAGACAATAGATTTTTTTTAAGAAACTGTCTTTGCTATTTGAACTGTAAGTTGCATATCTTGAGAGATATCCAGCATTATATGTTTTGCTAATTATATAATTAGGCAAACGTTTTCATGTTCTTGTAAATATCTCAATAATCATGGACTTATAGAGAAATCTCTTGTTGTCATGTGAAAGTTAATGTCTGGTTAATAAAAATGTTCTAACTATATATGCCTAGCTCGTACAGTTTTCAAAGTATGAAAATGGGTTTGTGAAAGTTTACAAAATATAATTTGAGGGTTGTGTGTATTATAATATACTGCAATATTTATGGAAAAGACTATGAATGCACTGACTATTATCACTGTAAAGAACACTTCTTACTGATAACACTGCTATTAATACGGTTTAATAACTTTTACTGCTCAGCAAATGTTTACATTTATTTAGGTTTTTAACTTTATTATTCATAAAATGCTCTGTAATACATTGTTTAAAGCTATTGTATCTTCTGTTGCATTTCCTTACCATCTATCACTGTCTGTTGTCAAGCCTCACTGAGAAACTTGATCTTAACAGCATTTAGGGGTAAAAAAGTTTGTTCAACACCTTGCAGATGTTATGCAGGTGCTTAACAAGTTTTTTATTTTGTGTGTGTGTGTGTGTGTGTGTGTGTGTGTGTGTGTGTGTGTGTGTGTGGGGGGGGTGTTTATGAGTGAATGAGGGGTATCTGTGCCAACAAGATGCATAGGCCAACAATGATAATTACCACAGGAAAGTGGTAGGTTTGGAACCTGTCCATCTTCATGCAGGATGGTCCCTATATGAACAGTTGTGTTGTACAAAAAACATGAAAAATGACAAATGCCATGAGGTTTTCAGACAGAAATATTCCCTAAGTTTCCAGTAACAGTTACACCCCAATTTATTTTGTATAGGGACCCCTTAATATTACACAAAACAATAAAATCAAGTCAAATTCTGCAAAAGTGAGCATTTAGTTTTGCAAAAAAAAATTTTTTTTAAATTAAGTCCAATCCTTTGCACTGTTTGTGGGTATAGTTTGTCTTCTCACATTTCAATAAGAAATGCCCCACTTTGGGCGTCTGAAAAGATGGCAGCCGTAAAAAGCTCTAAAAGTGTTGCTTGACACATGATTCAGAGGCATGTAAATTAGTCAGCATTGAGCTCTTTCCTTATTGTGGCTAATGTAGCTCTGGATCACATTTCCACACAGAATCAGCCCCTTTTAGTGCCAGTCGTTTAATGCACTTAACTGTCTGTCAGCCCAACTCTGTGTGTGGTGTGTGTGTGTGTGTGTGTGTGTGTGTGTGTGTGTGTGTGTGTGTGTGTGTGTGTGTGTGTGTGCATGCTCGTGTTTAAGTGAGTGTGTGAGTGTTTTTGTGTGACTGTGTGTGTGTGTGTGTGTGTGTGTGTGTGTGTGTGTGTGTGTGTGTGTGTGTGTGTGTGTGTGTGTGTGTGTGTGCGCTCGTGCGTGTGCTTTACAGGTTTGTTATTACACACACTTAACACGCAGTGAATGTCAGTATGATAAGTGACTTGTAGCACAGTTTCCTAAGATCTTGCATTACTCACACATTTCTTTTCAAGGTGTCTTAACCACTGATTTTTCCAGGTCAGTAAAGACATGGCTTCTTCAAAAGTGAACCATGAAAGGCACAGCAAGAAACAAATATGGTTTCACATTTTAGAAAACTGGCTGATATATGTTACTGCTTGTGTACCACATTAAATAAGTAATAATTGTGAACCACAACTAATATACTGCTTATTGTTCATTTACAGTTTGGGTGTAGGGACAATTGCTGGACATGCTGAAGTCCATCCAAATCTTGGAGTGGTCTGGGTTGATGCCCATGCTGACATCAATACCCCTCTGACAACAACAACTGGAAATCTGCATGGACAACCTGTATCATTCCTCATCAAAGAGCTACAACCTAAGGTGAAAATACAATGTCCTTGTTACTGTCATACTTTTTATCCTATTATTACTTTAGCCATTAAAATATTGCTTATCTACTTATACAAACAAACACACACACATATATTTAGCTATAGTTACTCCAGTAATAAATGCAGCTTTTGTCCTTTTCTCTTTAACAACTTTATTTGTCTTTCTTACTTCTACTTTACTGATTGTTGAAAGTGAACCGGCGATATGATCATCTTTTTCTATATTTTCAGTAATTTTCATGCTTCACATTTTCAGAGTTTCTCAGCTACTTGCATATTGTGTAGTGTTTGCACAAGCTCCAGTACACCATTCGTAACCCATCATTGTTCGTTTCATTATACAAACCCTTAGCCATAAGTATATCACAACTAGCAACAAGATGTGCAACTGTTTCTAGTTCTGTGGTGCACCACCTGCATTTGTCCGTATCGCCCACTTTTTCTATATATAGTCCAAACCAGCACATACTGTACATAGTCCACTGCAAGAGCATAGCTGGTTCAATCAGTATGGCATGCTGCTATAAACCAGTGGCCCACCCCTCAGCTATTCACTAAAAAATAAATAAATAAAGCACTTTATTGTAATAAGCCATTTTTTTCAATTTTTACATTGTAAGTGATCAGCTTATTAAAGTTCTCTCTTCATTGAAGAGCAAAAAAAAAAAAAAAAAATATATATATATATATATATATATATATATATATATATATATATGTGTGTGTGTGTGTGTGTCCATTCATTCTTTTGGCACGGATGCATCTCTCCTGTCCCAGCCATTCAGGTCTTGTTTCTGTGCTCTGCCCCCTAAGCCTTCTGCAACATAATTTCTTCTTTCAAACTATAGCAAACTGTTGCTACAGTTTATACCCTGCCTGCACAGAGCACTGTCACTTATGTTTTAGTTAAAAAAAGACTTCTTTTTAAACTTTATCAAGCTGTTTGCTACAAATGTATACCTTATTTGCATAGAGCACTACAGCACTCAGGTTTTAGTTAAAACATTTTGTGCCCTCGGCAGGTGCTCCTCTCGCCCCACCCTGTCTGTGATGCTGGTCTATTGCCTTGAACTGCCATTATTAGTCTTTTTGTTTTAAATTTACCTCGATTAGCCTTTCAGATGTCAACTCTTTATCAATGTGTGATTGTGTCAGCAGTTCTTTGCATATCAAAATGTGGGCTTTCAAGTTTTCTGTCTTTTTCATCTTTAGCACGTTCTGTTGCTACCTAGTTTTGCCCCGTTCTGGTTTGATTCCATACTGTCACATTTCCAAAATACGTTTGCTAGTATTAGCAAGAATTTCATCTTAGACTTGTTTTCTTCATGGTTTAGAACTTTTACTATGTTTGGATCTAAAGAAGACAACAAATTGCCATGTAATATGTTTGCAAATTTATCATAAATTAATTCAATTTCAAGGAAGCCCATTTCTCCTTCACACAGAAATAGATAGGTCAGATTATCCATGAAGAGTTACAAGACCTACCAGGCAGGGTTGGCGTTAGGAAAACCTGCACGACAGATGAGAAGACTCCCTGGTGCACACTCCCCCCACAGACCCTTAGGAGCCTTGAGGTTTCTGGATGCTCTGAGATGCATTTAGAGAGTTTTTTTGAAAAACCTTTTTATCCAAAGATTGCCCAAACAAAGACCATGATCAAAGAAAGAAGTTTAGTGCTATATTTCAACTTTTTTTCCATATCTTTTCAACACATCCTAACTGACTAAGACTACACTGCAATAACTGCAGTGGCAATAAGTGTATTAAGCCAGGGGTCTGGGGGCTATTAGGCCCTCAGAGGCTATTGGGTTTCTAGATGCTCTGAGATGTATTTTAATGTTGCTTAAACAACCTTTTTTCCAATGATTGCTTGAACACAAAATATGAATACAGAAAGAAATTCAGTCTTCCTCTTCAACGTTGCTTTCTTCCTGTATCATTTTAACACATCCTAACTGACCAAGACTACCTTGCGATAACTAAATTATGCTGGATTTTGCTAGGCACCCAGAAACTATGGGGTTATAGATGCTCTGATGTAATGATGGCCTGAACAAAAATAATACGTATAGAAAAGAAAATAAATTCAGTCCTACTTTTTTATATCACGGAAGAAATAATCGGTATGCAAGATTTCATGCTGAATGCTGAGCAAACACCACCTCACAATCAACTGAGAAGACAAATGCTTGTGAGGATAGATATATCTTATATGAGAGTAGAACCTGTCCCATACCCTCTCCCACCAAAAAAATAGGTAGTCTCTTTTCTGTGTATATCCCTATGGTCTTAAACTAGAATTAAACTTAAGGCATAAATGATCACACTTATCTTTCAAGCTGCCACTGCTGCTGTAATATTTATATATAGCATACATACTCCCCCTATACCAAAAGACAGCTACTGGGGCAAAACTGAAAAAGCAAATAGAGCATAACATGCTTACTGTCAGACATATACAAACAGTATGCTGATTTACTCTCCCACAAAATATAGACACCTGTATATGCATTAGATGTTTGAGTATGAGGAAAATGAAAAAAAAATAATGATTACAATAATAGTTTCAACTTGTTACTTTTAGAGACTGTAGGGTGTTTATGTTCAAACTGCAGTGATCTTCTGTGCGTGCCTCTGAAGAGGAAAATTAAAGAAATAATGACCACACTGTGCCCAGCCCAGCCCAGCCCAAGATATAGTGACTTCTGAGATTGGGAGGAGTGTTAAAGAAATAATGACATCATCACCAACCCTCCACAGAAGTAGAGTGACCTTCTGTGCACACCTATGAGCATGGCTGGCTTTGGGCTGTAATGGAGAATACTGGACCACAGTAATGTGTTTGCATATTGCTTAGAATTTTATGGCATTCATGTAGATTGACAGCTGCACCCTGCTCCCATAGCATTCTAAACTATCGCAAACAGTATTTTAAGAAGTAAAAAAAAATCCCTACCTGATGCTATCCACCATCTCCACCTTTTAAGTAGACAGACCTATAAGTTCTTGTCATCCTCGACAAGCACTTAGTACTGTTTACCTCCTACACTTAGCATAACACTTACAAAACAATTTTTACAATAGTCTGATTTTGCAGAATGCCCCTGATGTTTTGCATCATAGTTATTATGCCTTGCCTCTCCTAATTTTTTTTTTTTTTTTTTTTGGTAAATCACTGGGATTGCAGTTGGTCAATAATGCCAGAAGTTTGAGGTTCATACTTATCATTCAGAAAATGCACCTCATGCAAAACCTGTTGATCTATTAACTTTGTAATGTTCCTGATTCTGCCTGATATATTCTTGTCTTGTCCCTTGTAAATTTTTTTTATTTTCTGTTAAATTGCTGAGGATTGCAATCAGCCAGTAACAACAATGCATTATTTTTTTGTACTTCCTGTTGTTCAGAAAATGCACATTGATGCAAAACTTGTGGCTTTCTGAGAAGCAGGTTCTACATACCGCCTGTTGGATTTCTTTGAAAAAAGTCACTTTAGCACTGTAAATCAAAAGTCTTGGCTAAATCCAGGCAGGCAGTGTGCACTTATTTGTGCACACTGCCTCCCTGGATTGAGCCAAGGCTTTTGATACCGCCCCATACTTTGGCATTATTGAAAAACTGAGCCTATTAAATATTAACCCTTGCATAACTCATTGGATAGTACACTGGTTCCTAAGCAGGACTTGCACAGTCAGAGTTGGTGACACACTCTCCTCAATATGCAGGTCATCAGTGGCCTACACAGGCTATTGCTTTGGAGCTACTCTTCTTCAGCACATACTGCACTGATGTCTAGGTCAGTTTCATGGTCTAGCTGACAAAGTTTGCTGATGACTGCAAACTCAGAGATATCAACTCGCCAAAAGGCATCCATACCTTCTAGAAGGCCTAGCCCACATGAACACCTTTTGCCAGGATCACTTAATGTGAAGTAATACAGAATTGTTCCCTTTGGAAATCAAGAGCCCCCCTGCACCTACATGATAAATAATATCTGCCCCCCCAAAATTGAAGCTATCTTTAAAGAATTAAGTATATTCATGGACAACAAACTCTCATTTGATCACCATATATCAACTATTGTTAGGAGATCCTTCTACCTAGCCCAATAAATTAACAAAGGCATATCCTTCAGGTCTACTGAAGTTATTGTCCCTCTCTACTCCTCCCTTATCAGGACCATAATAGAACATAATGCCCCTCTTTGTCATGAATTTATTGAGGCATATTGTCCAAATAGAAAAAAATACAACACATTTTCACCAAGAAATTATCATGTAATAGCTCTTTAGCTTGCACAGAGCATCTACAAATCTTATCACTTCCAGACTTCTACATGGTGCCTGTGCTTTGTTTATAAGGCTGCACACTCAGCCTATCCTACTTGATCTTTTTCATGCTTGTAAGACAGTTAACACCATCAATACCCATTCTAATGATCTAAATGTACATTGAGATATTAACAGAACCTGTTGGTGAAAAAGATAACTTCTCCACAAGGACCTAGAATCTAAAAGAAGAAGGCAGAAGTAATTATTGGTTGGATGGATTATTTTATTTCTCCTCAAGGCTCCATATGAAATAGGCTCCATCTCCATATCAAGTAAAGTAATGCCCCAGCATTCTTTAAATCTATTCTGGATAAGTGAATGGGGTCCATAAATTCACCCCAGTCTATATACGCAGTCCCCTATGACTAGATGAAGCAAGTAGTGGCAATTGCAGTGGTTTAGTTCCTATGGGTTTGTCTGATTGATGGCCTAGTATATACCTTTGAACCTGTGAACCTGTATGCAGCCTGAAAGTATCAACAAACTGACAGACTGAAAAGGCTGTGGAGGCATTTATGGTACTAAAATAATTGGGGTCCAGGTGCTTACACCAAATGTACACAGATAATAAGGTTGTATATCAACACTATCTCAGACATTTTTGGTAGGAGTACTGTTAAACTTGATGGAGGCACTTTATCTATTGTTGCATGTAGTGGTTGTGAGAACAGAGAGTGGTCTGCAAATATGTATTAGTCTGGTAATAAGTTACAAAAATGCATGTAATTCACATCCTGGCAGTCATTAGATCTATAACAAATATTTGTCCAAAACAAGTACTTCACATTGAGTGTAAACCTTCTATATCTCCATATAGGAAGTGAACCCCTGACATCCCTTTTGCATATGTATAATAGTCACAACTCAAACAGCAGTCATAGGTTCATAGGTAGGTACTAGGCTATCAGCCCTGGGGCCTATACAAGCACAGACAAAAAGGTACCCTGGCTTTTGCCACGCAAGAAAATTATTTTCCTGTGCCACTGTCGAGCAGAGCCATAGAGGTGATCCCCAGGGCGAATTTCCTATTTCCCATCCAATCATCAAGATTTTTCTTGAAGAGTGCTAATGAGGAGCTTTGTTTGATATAGATAGGTAGTTTTTTCCAGAGTATGGGAAGTCTCTGGGACAGGAATCTATCCCTCCGGCATGTTCTGTTTATTGTGGTGACAAGGTTTAGGTCCCTAGAGCGTGTAGCTCGGAGGGATTGGGATTTCTTTAAGTGCAGCATGTCCAACAGCTCTGGGTTTGACATAGCTTTGTATGTTAGGCAGAGATCACCTCTGAGGTGATATGCGATGGAGTAAAGCTGGAGTTTTTTGAGACGGTCTGCTTAGGGCATCTGTTTGAGGCCGATAATCCTCTTTGTGAAGTATTTCTGCAGCCTTTCCAGTTGTTGTAGATGTCTTGTGACGTACATACCAAAAGGGGCATTGTACTCTATAATGTGTCCAATGAGTGATGAGTAGAGGGGAATAATGACCTCTTTTTTTCTGGATGAGAAACCTTTTGTGATGAGGTGTGCCACGTAGATGGATTTCCTGACTACTGTGGCGATGTGATTATCAAAGGAGAGACTACTGTCCACCTGTGTCCCAAGGTCTCTTATCACACTTTCGGTGTTAAGCATACTACCGCCTATGTTGCAGTTCATGGGTACAGAGTTTTTACCAAAGGGGATGACAATGCACTTTTTGGCACTGAGCTTGAGGCCATGGCTTTGACACCAGGCATCTGTCTCAGTGAGGCCCTTTTGTAGGATGTCCACATCATTAGGGGTTTCGATTATGGCTCCTAGTTTGCAGTCATCTGTGAACTTCATTAGCCAAAGACCTTCTGTGTTAGCCTGTACTTCAGAGAAGTAGATACCAAACAGGAGAGGACCCAGGACTGAACCTTGTGGTACTCCACTTGTCACTGGTCTGAAGTCGGATTTGGTGTCTGCTACTTTCACAGTTTGGGTTCTGTCATTGAGCCAGTTGGCAACCCATCTTGTGACATAGGGATTTATACCTAGTTTAGTGAGTTTATCTATAATTCCAGAGTGGAGGATGCTGTCAAAAGCCTTGGCAAGATCTACCTAGGCTGTGTGAACCACCTTACCCTTGTTTACGGCTTTGGTGACTGCATCAAAGAAGTCTATCTGGTTTAGGAGACATGATCTGCGTTTTACAAACCCAAACTGGGTGGGGTCCAGAGTTTGGAGATTACCAATGTCTTTGTTTATAAGTTCCATGATGATACATTCCATGGCCTTGCAGACCAGGCTCACCAGGCTAAAGGGGCGGTAGTTCCCGGGGTCCTTGGTGGCTCCCCCCTTGTGGAGTGGGATAACCGTTGCTGTGTGCCATTCAGCAGGCACAAAGCCTGAGGTGAGGCTATGATTGAACATGGTACTTAGGTGGGGTGCCAGTTCATTCTGTAGTTCATGTAGAATGCAGCCTGGGATGTTGTCTTGTCCCATTGGATGCTGTGTTCTTGGCTTTGGAGAGTGTGGTTTTTACCTGTGCAGCCGTGATTACAGGAACTTTGCATTCTGTTCTGCAATCTTTCCTGAAAATTATAATCACACACACATTGGTTCATAGGTTCATAAGTGTGTACTAGGCTAATGGCCCTGGAACCTTTACAAGCCTAGCCCATAGGATTACCCTAGCATCTTGCCACCCGACTTTAGTTCCTAGTGCCTTTGTTGAGTACAGCCACTGGAGTGATCCCCGGGGTGAATTTTCTATTTCTCATTCCCTCATCAAGATTTCTCTTGAATAGGGTCAGTGAGGTGCTCTGCTTGACATGTATGGGAAGTATATTCCATAGCATGGGCAGTCTCTGGGTTATGAACCTGTCCCTCTACCATGTTCTGTTGATTGTGGTAATGAGGTTGAGGTCTCTGGAGTGCGTGGTGTGGATGGATTGGGATTTCTTTAGATGTAGCATTTCTAACAGAGCTGGGTCAGACGTGGCTTTGTAAGTCAAGCAGAGATCGCCTCTAAGTAGGCGATATGAGACAGAGAATAGTTGGATTTTTTTGAGTCTGTCCATATAGGACAAGTGTTTAAGGCCTAGGATCCTCTTTGTGAGGCACTTTTGTGGCCTCTCCAGTTGTTGCAGGTGTCTAGTGAGGTACATGCCAAATGGGGCATTGTACGCAATGATTGGCCTAATGAGGGAAGAGTAGAGGGAGATAATGATCTCTTTCTTTCTGGATGCAAAACTCTAAGCAATGAGATGAGCCACATAGAAGGACTTTTTGACCACAGTGGCAATCTGGTGGTCAAAAGAGAGATTGCTGTCAACCTGTGTTCCCAGATCTCTTATAACACCTTTTGTGTTCAGTGGACTACCATCAATGTGGTAGTTCAAGGGAACCAGGTTTTTTCCCAAGGGGGATGACGACACATTTTTTGGCATTGATCTTAAGGCTATGGTTCTCACACCAGTCACTGGTCTTATTGAGGCCTTTCTGTAGGATGCCAACATCACTTGGGGAGTTAATAACAGTTCCCAACTTGCAATCGACTGTGAGCTTTGTCAGCCAGAGTCCCTTCATTTTGGCCTGGACTTCAAACAAGTAGACACCAAACAGGAGAGGACCCAGGACCAAACCCTGTGGGACTCCACTCATGACGGGTCAGCAGTCTGACTTGGAGTCAGCTACTTTCACACTGTGGGTTCTATCTCTGAGCCAGTTTACAACCCACCTAGTGATGTAGGGGTTGATGCTTAGCTTAGTGAGTTTTTCAATGATTCCTGAGTGGGGAATGGTATCAAAGGCCTTGGCCAGATCAAGGTAGGCTGTATAAGCCACCTTGCCTTCATCCACAGCTCTGGTGGCTGACTCAGAGAAGTTGACCAAGTTGACCAGGCATGATCTACCCTTCACAAAACCAAACTGTGTAGGATCCAGAGTTTGGAGATTCCCTATATCCTTGTTTATTAGGTCCATGATGATGCATTTCATAGCTTTGCATATCATACTTCCTAGGCTAATGGGGTGATAATTCCCTAGGTCTGTAGTCACTCCTGCTTTGTAGAGAGGGATGACTGTAGCAGTGTGCCATTCAGTAGGGACAAAGCCTGAGGTGAGGCTGTGATTGAACAGGACACAAAGGTTATGTGCCAGTTCACTTTGTAGTTCATGTAGAATACAGCCAGTGATATTGTCAGGTCCCATAGAAGCTGTATTCTTGGCCTTGGACAGTGCTGTTTTAACCTGTGCAGCAGTAATATTGTGTGGCTCGCAATATACTGGTATTGTGATTGGTCCTTTGGGGGTAGAGGGGTAAAGTTAGCACTGAAATTATCGACCAGTATATTGGCAATATCTGTTGGCTCAGTATAGGAGGTACCATTGTGCAGCAGCTCAGAGCAAATCTGGGTATTGCCGTGGAGATTCTTTACATAACTATAGAAGACCTTGTGGTTGTTTTTACTATCTGCTGCAATTCTGTTTTCATAGGTAACTTTAGAGAATTTGATGAGGGATTTCAACCTTTTGTTGAGGCTGATAAGGGAGTTTTTATAGTTTTGGGAGTTCGCCTTATTCTGCATCAATTTCCTCCTTCTGTTGTAGAGTTTGTTTATGGCAGGAGACCACCAGATTGGCTTCCTTTTTTTTGAGGAGAGTGTTTTGGTTTTATTGGGTATGGCGAGATCCATGCATTTGTGTACGTGTTCGTACAGTGCACTATTGTATGATTCGGCAGTCATGCAACTATTCTCCATTTGTATGGGTGCCATGAAGTTGGCCACCTCTGTTTTTAGGAGCCCAAAGTTAGCTTTGGGGAAGTCTTTCTAGGTGGTTACTTTTGTAGGGTGGGGTGGGGTGGGGTGGGGTGGGAGGGATGTGGATTTTCAAGGTGATTAGTTTGTGGACTGATCTAACCAGGAAGGAGTTGACTATTGGTGTAGAGCAACGGTCACCCATGTTAGTAATGACCACATCAAGGATGTTGCTATCTCTAGTGGGGGTAAGAACAAGCTGGTCCAGAGCATTGGAGTTAATGAATTCCAGAAAGCATTGGGCAAGTGTATTGGTACATGAGTAGTTTTCTCAGTTAATGGTAGTTGAAGTCGCCCAGCATGAGAGTGTTAGGTTGGACCTTAATATTTTCCAGGGTGCTTCAGAACATGGAGTTTGAGTCTTGGGGCATGGTTGGGGACTTATATCAGGCTACAACCTGAATTGCTGTCTTACCCAATGTTAGCTGCACGTGAAGTATCTCAGATGCATTATGCTGGGCTACCAGTCTGGAGGTGTGCACATCCTTTATGAATATGGAAACACCACTGCATTTGGAGCTTCAGTCCAAGTTCTGCAGCCAAAAGGTGTAGAATGAGTTATAGCCTGGTAGTGCAGGGGTGCTTTCTGCTGCCTTGAACCAGGTCTCTGTTACAGCACAAATATTGATGTTCTCCATTTTATGGAGTGCTTTGAGGGAATGCATTTTGAGATTTAGTCTTCTAGCATTGAGCAGCATGACTCTCAGATTGCTTTTGTTTGTAGCTGTTGCAGTGGTAATTTGGTCTTTGGAACACCACCTAAAAAAGGCACTATAGGGGTGGCAAGAGCCTTGGCCAGTATTTGGAAGCCCAGGGGTGACAGATGCAGGCCATCTCTGGCAAAGCATTGAGGTCTGTCAATGATGTCATCCCAGGCAGACAGATACTGGATCCCCTTAGAATGACACCAGAAACTTAACCAATTGTTGAAAGCAATCATTTTCTGCTTGTACTGTGGTATCATTCTGGGTGATGGAAGGATGCTGCTCAGGGCTAGGCTAATACCTGCCTGGGCTACATAATCCAAGAGCTCCTACATGTCTCTTTTCATGTAGTTCAGGGAGGTATGTCTCAGGTCATTCACACTCACATGTACAATGAAAGAAACATATTTGTACCTGTTGTTGAGAGACCTGAGTGTGTGCGTTATGTGGTGGATCCTGGCGCCTGACAGACAGCTGACTATTACTTTCTCCTTATTCAGCCTAGTGAGTGGGACATCAGTGTGCCTCACTATTGAGTCACCTAGGACTAGTGTGTTGGGCATGCTGCTTTGCCTTAGCGGCTTTGGTTGAGTGGCACACTGTTTAGGAGAGTTATGTGTCTCATGATTAGTGTTGTGTTGTGGTGGTCGAGTGCACTTCTGCCTTGGAAGTCTCTGCTATTTGGGTCAATTTTTATTGAGAGCCTCCATGAAGGATCTTAAGGCTATGGCTTGTGTTTTTATGTGAAGGCAGTGCTGCCGTGTGTTCTGGAGGGCTATGTGTTCCATGTGGTGTGGTGCAAGTGTTGATCTTCTCCTCTTGACCAGCTATTTTGGTCTTGGCTGGAGAGTGCGTGGCTTCCAATTTGGATATATAAGTGCATCTCTCACAAGTCTGAGTGTTGGGAGGTAAGTGCAGAGGGATGTCAGTGTAAATGAGGCAGTTGCTACATTGTCTCAGGATGCCCAAGCTCACCAGGTTAATAGTAGAAAGCACAGGGAACTGACCTTTTGACATGCCTGGAGGGGTGGGCATTAATAAATACTGGAGCTGTTTCCTTGTAGAATGTTTAGTGCTGGTACCACTTTTGTGTGCTACAATAATTGCTACAAGAAGTCTGGTAAAATGCTAAAGTAATAAGCTAGTAAAAGTGTGGGAGAGGAGGGAACTAGCAGATTTAAGGGAAAAATTGAAGAACAGACTGTGGCACCACTCAGAAGCTTACAAATAGTCTTGGATACATCAAATCTGTATCTGGACTAGATTAGTTAGAGGAAAGGTGGAAAACAAGTGCAGATGTGGACTTTTAAACCAGAAAGTTTAAAGAGATGGAAAAAACTGCCCAAACAGCCAATAAGCTACAATTTCTGGGCCAGAAACCACTCCTCTTGTGGTAGATAGGCTACTTAGTGCTTACCACTCCCACTGATAAGCTAGAAGGCTTCCATCCAACGCAGAAAGGCTTGGATGCTCAGAAGCTTACAAACAGAACTGGATAGAGCAAATCTGTACCTGGACTAGACTAGTTACAGGAAAGGCGGGAAAAGCACAAATGTGGGCTTTTAAACCAGAAAGTTGAAAGAGATTGAAAAACTGCCCAAATGGCCAATAAACTACAATTTCTGGGCGAGAAAATAACTCCTCTTGTGGTAGATAGGCTACCTAGTGCTTACCACTCCCACTGATAAGCTAGAAGGCTTCCTTCCAACACAGAAAAGCTTGGAGGGCTCAGAAGCTTACCAACAGTCCTGGATACAGCAACTCTGTATCAGGACTAGACTAGTTACAGGAAAGGAAGGAAACAAGCTTAGATTTTTTTTTCCAAATGAAGCTAAAACATCACTAAAAACAATTCAAGTGCAGTGCAAGCTACCACACTTGAGTGTGTAGCAGTATTAAAGCAAATACAGTTTAAATAAATGCAATTTTTTCAAAATGTATTCTAAACTAAATTCAATTGTTGTTTTATTCAACTCTGAACAGTTAAAAACTGTCAAAAAATATACTCATCAGCTGAGAAGCACACTCAGTCAGAACACAAGGAGATTTTTTTGTTAAAGTGCAAGGGGAGGAAGGAGGACCAGAAAATAATTCAAGGTTAAGAATCTAAGTGGGTTGGCCTTCTGAAATGTTCTCTCTGTATTAGGTAGAATGAACACTAGACTGGGAGGAGTGTCCCAGATCAAATTTATTGTAGGATGGGCAACTGCAAAGCCACCAACTATAACAAACACCACAGAAATAGGGTGAGTCAGAGGGAAAAAAACAGTTTGTGTGTGTGTGTGTGTGTGTGTGTGTGTGTGTGTGTGTGTGTGTGTGTCTGTGTGTGTGTGCGACTTAGACATTATAGTGTTATTTTCCTATTTAAAATAATTATATATATATATATATATATATATATATATATATATATATATCAGTTTTAAAAAGTTATTCCCAACTGATTTGTGTTCTTATTTAGAAATATTTGATTTGAAGAATAGCAGATTGTTCAAACAGAGGCACAGTGATGCAGTAAGTAGAGGCACAGGGTAGAGTAATTAGACACACAGTGATGCAGTAAGTAGAGGCACAGGGTAGAGTAATTAGACACATGGTGATGCAGTAAGTAGAGGCACAGGGTAGAGTAATTAGGCACACAGTGATGCAGTAAGTAGAGGCACAGGGTAGAGTAATTAGACACACAGTGATGCAGTAAGTAGAGGCACAGGGTAGGGTAATTAGACACACAGTGATGCAGTAAGTAGAGGCACAGGATAGAGTAATTAGACACACAGTGATGCAGTAAGTAGAGGCACAGGGTAGAGTAATTAGACACACAGTGATGCAGTAAGTAGAGGCACAGGGTAGAGTAATTAGACACACAGTGGTGCAGTAAGTAGAGGCACAGGGTAGAGTAATTAGACACACAGTGATGCAGTAAGTAAAGGCACATGGTAGAGTAATTAGACACACAGTGATGCAGTAAGTAGAGGCACAGGGTAGAGTAATTAGACACACAGTGATGCAGTAAGTAGAGGCACAGGGTAGAGTAATTAGACACACAGTGATGCAGTACGTAGAGGCACAGGGTAGAGTAATTAGACACACAGTGATGCAGTAAGTAGAGGCACAGGGTAAAGTAATTAGACACACAGTGATGCAGTAAGTAGAGGCACAGGGTAGAGTAATTAGACACACAGTGGTGCAGTAAGTAGAGGCACAGGGTAGAGTAATTAGACACACAGTGATGCAGTAAGTAGAGGCACAGGGTAGAGTAATTAGACACACAGTGATGCAGTAAGTAGAGGCACAGGGTAGAGTAATTAGACACACAGTGGTGCAGTAAGCAGAGGCACAGGGTAGAGTAATTAGACACACAGTGGTGCAGTAAGTAGAGGCACAGGGTAGAGTAATTAGACACACAGTGATGCAGTAAGTAGAGGCACAGGGTAGAGTAATTAGACACACAGTGATGCAGTAAGTAGAGGCACAGGGTAGAGTAATTAGACACACAGTGATGCAGTAAGTAGAGGCACAGGGTAGAGTAATTAGACACACAGTGATGCAGTAAGACGAGGCACAGAGTAGAGTAATTAGACACACAGTGATGCAGTAAGACGAGGCACAGGGTAGAGTAATTAGACACACAGTGATGCAGTAAGTAGAGGCACAGGGTAGAGTAATTAGACACACAGTGGTGCAGTAAGTAGAGGCACAGGGTAGAGTAATTAGACACACAGTGATGCAGTAAGTAGAGGCACAGGGTAGAGTAATTAGACACACAGTGGTGCAGTAAGTAGAGGCACAGGGTAGAGTAATTAGACACACAGTGATGCAGTAAGTAGAGGCACAGGGTAGAGTAATTAGACACACAGTGATGCAGTAAGTAGAGGCACAGGGTAGAGTAATTAGACACACAGTGATGCAGTAAGTAGAGGCACAGGGTAGAGTAATTAGACACACAGTAATGTAGTAAGTAGAGGCACAGGGTAGAGTAATTAGACACACAGTGATGCAGTAAGTAGAGGCACAGGGTAGAGTAATTAGACACACAGTGATGCAGTAAGTAGAGGCACAGGGTAGAGTAATTAGACACACAGTGGTGCAGTAAGACGAGGCACAGGGTAGAGTAATTAGACACACAGTGATGCAGTAAGACGAGGCACATGGTAGAGTAATTAGACACACAGTGATGCAGTAAGTAGAGGCACAGGGTAGAGTAATTAGACACATGGTGATGCAGTAAGTAGAGGCACAGGGTAGGGTAATTAGACACACAGTGATGCAGTAAGTAGAGGCACAGGATAGAGTAATTAGACACACAGTGATGCAGTAAGTAGAGGCACAGGGTAGAGTAATTAGACACACAGTGATGCAGTAAGTAGAGGCACAGGGTAGAGTAATTAGACACACAGTGATGCAGTAAGTAGAGGCACAGGGTAGAGTAATTAGACACACAGTGATGCAGTAAGTAGAGGCACAGGGTAGAGTAATTAGACACACAGTGGTGCAGTAAGTAGAGGCACAGGGTAGAGTAATTAGACACACAGTGATGCAGTAAGTAGAGGCACAGGGTAGAGTAATTAGACACACAGTGGTGCAGTAAGTAGAGGCACAGGGTAGAGTAATTAGACACACAGTGATGCAGTAAGTAGAGGCACAGGGTAGAGTAATTAGACACACAGTGATGCAGTAAGTAGAGGCACAGGGTAGAGTAATTAGACACACAGTGATGCAGTAAGTAGAGGCACAGGGTAGAGTAATTAGACACACAGTAATGTAGTAAGTAGAGGCACAGGGTAGAGTAATTAGACACACAGTGATGCAGTAAGTAGAGGCACAGGGTAGAGTAATTTGACACACAGTGATGCAGTAAGTAGAGGCACAGGGTAGAGTAATTAGACACACAGTGATGCAGTAAGACGAGGCACAGGGTAGAGTAATTAGACACACAGTGATGCAGTAAGACGAGGCACAGGGTAGAGTAATTAGACACACAGTGATGCAGTAAGTAGAGGCACAGGGTAGAGTAATTAGACACACAGTGATGCAGTAAGTAGAGGCACAGGGTAGAGTAATTAGACACACAGTGGTGCAGTAAGTAGAGGCACAGGGTAGAGTAATTAGACACACAGTGGTGCAGTAAGTAGAGGCACAGGGTAGAGTAATTAGACACACAGTGATGCAGTAAGTAGAGGCACAGGGTAGAGTAATTAGACACACAGTGATGCAGTAAGACGAGGCACAGGGTAGAGTAATTAGACACACAGTGATGCAGTAAGTAGAGGCACAGGGTAGAATAATTAGACACACAGTGGTGCAGTGAGAAGAGGCACATAGGTGCAGTAAGTAGCACTGTGACCTCACAGCAAAAGGTTGATAGATTTATTTCTCAGTTGTGGTCTATGTACATGTCTACATTCATACAAACATACATACATAGATATATACATACATATGTATGTACATACAGACATGCAAATATTTTTGGCATAAACGATAATGCCCGTCTAGCTTGCCAATATACCAAAACAGTCATTCCCATAATAAATGTCCAAGTTGTTCTTAAAAATATCTGAACTTGTGCTTGCTTTAATATAATTTGGTAGTGTGTTCCATGCATCTGCTACTCCCTCTCACATAACCAAATATTATATTTCCCATTCCTATATAATCTACTTAGGTTGTCTGATGATTCTCTACTTTTTGATAACCCCACACATTCCTAGAGGTAGTCGTCTCTAAATGCCTTTTATACCTGGATAAGATCTCCTCTTAAATATAAATATGAGACTGTACAAATTCAGATAGTTTAGTCTTTCATAATTACTTTAATTTTCACATCCATGGATGCTTTTGGTATATTTCTGCTGTATTCTTTCCAGTTTACTCATGCTTGTTTTCTTATAAAGTTTCTATATTGTTTTTTTATACTCTAGTTCAGATCTAATGTAACTTAAAAACAGTGATTTGGGCGAAATTGAAGTGTATTAACCCACCAGATGCGCAGTAGCAAGCCCCTCCCAAACCCCGCCTGCGAGCATTTTGACTGTACCGCCCACCTTTTGATTGAAAGATGCCCCCATAACACAAGGTAATATAGACCTTTAAACAAAAAACATTATACGTGTATTAAAACGCAGATGCAATTGCTGTGAATGCCACCAAAACACAAGGTAATTGCACAAAAAAGATTAGATTATAAAGAAAACATTGTATGTATAACATAAAAACGCAGATGCGATTGCTGTGAAATCAAATATTTTTTTTATTTCGCAAATTGGGGCAAAAGTACAAAGGCAAGTACTGTTTGTACAGTTACATTTGCATGTGCTTTCTTTATTTTGCGAACTTAGGCTAAAAACAGACACCCACAACCTGTAACACCACATCAGGAAGCATAAGTTATGAAGCAACTCTTAATTAAGTATACAGTCAAGGCAGTTCGTTTTCCTTGTCAGCCTTCATCCAGATCCACAGCTTGAGCTTCCTGGTACTCTTTGATATGACACAAAGTTCAGAAGCAAAGTGTCAGTCATGTCCATATGTCAATCTCCACATGTACTTGTTATTAGCATGTGTTTGTGCTTATTAAATGCTCTGTTTCTAATTCTATGGATTTACCGTTATATTTGCATGTTATATTATTTGAATGGAAAGGCCATTAGCATTGCGTGTCAATCACGGCACATTGCCGCTGTTAATCCCCACCCTCCCGCATGTCAATCACGGTGGGCACACCCATTCCTGTGCAAACTCGGTGGTGGGTTAATACACTTCAATTTCGCCATGATTTGATCATTTCTGATTTCCTTGACATTATAAATCTTTTTATACAGCCTACAGTTTTATAACTATTACAAACTAATCAGTTGATATAATTAATAAAACTCAAAGCTGGATCTACCCGTATACCCAGGTTCTTAAATTAATCTACAGTTTCAATCACTGAGTTGTAGTAAATATTCACCCTTCATTCTATGTCTCCCAAGACACATATGCTTAGTTTTTTTATGTATTTATCAGCATATTAATCTCCTGTGCCCAAATGGCCAGTTAAGTCAACATTTTTCATTCACACTGACCTGACTCTCCTTTCTATACGTGATTTGTGAAAAGTATGTCCTAACACATATATAAGCTATACTGTCCACAAGGGCTTCAAGTTCCCTGTTAACAGCCAGAGAGTCCTTGAAGATGATATAATTTGTACCAACATGAAAAAAAAAACAGATTCTAAGGCTCTACTCACATCCTGTCATTTTCTCCTGGCAAACATAACACTATTTGATGTTCATGATCTTCTCTGCAAATGCAACTATTCATTCCTCTAATAACAGAATCTCCAGTTTCTAGTATATCATTTCTGTCCAGATCTGAAGAATCTTCAACTTTAATTCAGTAATATCTACTCTATTATCTGTTACCAAGGAAACATCTTTATCACCATTAGTCTTATTAACCTCACTGTTTCCATTGCTTATTTCATTTACAAGCATAATGTTCTCATTCAGCTGTCTTTATATCCACAGCTTGAGCCATTTTGTCAACGTTGGCTTTCCTCTACGTTTTTCTTACAGTAATGTTCTTCATTCCTTCCAATGCCCAGGTTAGTTTCTTACTTTTAGCCTGCCCCTCGCTTCTTTTTTGTATGTTCTCTGTTGAGAAAATGATGCAATTTTCTGTTGACTGAATTTTTTTGATTGTACAATGTTGTCATTCCTTGTAATCTGTGTGTTACATAACAAAACAGTGTATTTTATAGTATATATTCTATTTGTGTTATGCACATTAATCAACTTTTTTTCTTCCTAGTTATTTGTTGTGAACTTCTCCCTTTCTTTCATTTTTTTGTTCATGCTCTGAATCTTCAGAATGCTGAATACTTGTATTCCAAATTCCAAAGTTGTATCAGTAATATCATGTTAAATAGGGGTTGAGTGATCTTTACTGACAGTCGACAGTTTGCATCCTAAATGTGCTCTATTTACACTTTGCCTAATATTATTTATTTCATCAGCTAACGTATGCAAAACAACAGTTTTGCAAGCCGTGCCAATTGCACAAGTGCAATCATCAGCAGTAAGTCTAGATTTACTTCTAATAATAGTAAGCAAATCATCCAACTTTTGACATGCAGAACATCAGTCTCCAGCATTATCAGGTCTAATCTTTCTATATACGTAGCATTTAGTGCAATGTGCAAGATACTTGTGCTTACGAAAACCATTAATGAGATACTAATTTAAGCGATTTTCATCTACACATGATTAAAAATTGTAAAAGAAAATAATCACAATCAGTTACCGCAGAATTCAAAGAAAGTAAAACAGGGAGTAATTTAAGTCAAACTGTATGAGGAAGTCACAGATAAGTTGCACACAATATGCTTCTGATTATTAAATTAAGTGCATTGAGCCACCCTTGTACGGTGTACATTCACTTGTCCAGCTGGTGGATGGCCGACCGGAAAATGTGCGAAAGCAATGCAGCAGGTTCTCATAACTGCGAACTGTAAATATGTGAAACGCACAATACCCCCCCTTTTGACCCATGGTAGCACTTGTTTAGGTGGTAGAGCGGTCAGAAATGTTGCATTCTGTGTTTTGTAAGACATTCTGACCGTTCGCCACTTTGAAAATCGACATTCTGGTTCAGAAAATCTAACGTTTGGAGATCGTTTCATTGAGTAAATGAATGTGTACCCCATGTACAAGGGGAAGTAATTCATAAAGTTATCACTCTGACCTACCATAACAATTGTATCACTCACACTAAAATGCTGGATGCCCTTTACATCATGCACAAACACATAGTAGCTTCTGCTCACTATCACTTGCAGTTGCACATCTTTATAATAGTAAAAATCAGAGGTGAAAAATGAAATATAAATCAAAATAAATCTTATTTTATCAAGCAGTTTCACAATAGATCATAAACCAACACAGGGTTGTTTCAGATAAGCTCTGGATTGTCCTGTCTATAGTCTGTGTGAATTTATCACTGACCAGGCTTCTTTGGACAGCTAGAGTTTGCTTGTCCTCACTCTATTCCTTTCTAATAACAAACTGTGAAAATCAGAGGTAAAAATATATATAAATCAAAGTAAATCTTCCTGTCTACAAACGACCGCTTTCTTCATACAAACAGCAAAAATCAGAGGTAAAAAAAAAAAAAAAAATAAAAATAAAAATTCTCTAACCAATCATTTGGACAATAAATCACAAACCATCACTGGATTATTTCGGATAAGCTCTATTTGGGTGCGATTTACTGGAGCTACTTCAGTTTCCTACCACCTTGCAAAGACATGCAGTAGGTGGATTGGTGAACCTAGATTCTCCCTAGGTGTGCATGCAGCATATGTGTGTGTGTGTGTGTGTGTGTGTGTATGTACGTGTGTGTGTGTGTGTGTGTGTGTGTGTGTGTGTGTGTGTGTGTGTGTGTGTGTGTGTCTGTGTGTGTCTGTGTATCTGTGTGCGTGTGTCTGTGTGTGTATCTGTGTGTGTGTGTGCGTGTGTGTGTGTGTGTGTGCGTGTGTGTGTGTGTGCATGTGTGCATGTGTGTGTGCATGTGTGTGTGAGTGTGTGTGTGTGTGTGTCTGTGTGTGTATCTGTGTGTGTGTGTCTGTGTGTGTATCTGTGTGTGTGTGCGTGTGCGTGTGTGCCTGTGTGCGTGTGTGTGCGTGTGTGTGTGTGTCTGTGTGTGTGTGTGTGTGTCTGTGTATCTGTGTGTGTGTGTCTGTGTGTGTATCTGTGTGTGTGTGCGTGTGTGTGCGTGTGTGTGTGTGTGCGTGTGTGTGTGTGTGTGTGTGTGTGTGTGTGTGTGTGTGTGTGTGTGTGTGTGTGTGTGTGTGTGTGATATAGTGATATAGAACAAAGGCCTGGTAACCTGTTTCCATTCTCTACTGCCTAGTAAACTCTATAAAAGGCAGTGGCTGCTCATAGGGTAACTACAGAAGAGTGATGCATTTCATAAGTATGGATCGGTAGTGGCTGATCAAAGGTCTGTAACTTTTTTAGTAGAGTGCAGGAGCTTCTAAAGAATCTAGATGTATGTTGGAAATAACCAGTATGGTCTTATTAATAATGATACATGAAAACTGGTTAACAGAATAAGCTTACAGCTGAATTCATGCAGGAGTACAACTTCCATGACCTGTCTCAGCTACGTCTGTACCCTTCCTGCTCACTCACCCTTTGATTATCTTTCCATTTCCTTTATTCCTGTCTCACATGTGCACGAATCCAATCACTGATGGAAAAGCCATCACACTGTGAGGCAATGCAGTTTACGAATTCACCATTTCTTTGTTATATCTTCCATAAAGCAATCCTTTGCCATACCCGCACCTTTCAAATTTCTTCTCAGCACAAGTCATTTATGACCCCCTCTGACATGCTTATTTTTCTGTCATAGAATCACTATTTTTTTGTTTACTGAATCAGTTCATGTCGCCTATTCCCAATTTCCTCTTGAAAGATAACATCCAGATTGCCTCAATTTTCATTACTTCCTGGAATGGTTAAAGTATTTCCTTGGAAAGTGTAACTCCTGTTTCCATTTCTAAGTCTTCATTAAAGACCATCTTGTTAAAGGAGAACCACATCCACAGACTGAAAAAAAAACATGTTTGTCTCATCATGTCTTGGTTTCCTACATTCTGACACCACTTTTGGGCTCAATATACTTTTTTATATATTTAAATGTAATTGTAGAGTCTGCACATATGGAGTTGGCATCTTGATTTTTTAATCATCCTCTAAGTATCTCACATTGCAGTGTTTGACTTTAAAATATTACATCATAAACCCTAAGTGCCTGTCAATGCACTGACTTTACATTTTTACAAATATCCTGCCTTCTTTTAGTCAGGTTTAATTACCATTTCTTGCTTTTCAATGATTGCTTAAAAGACAAACAGGGATAAATCACACAGAACAGTATTCTTAGTTCCTGTTACTTCTTTCTTTCTAAAGTGGCTAATTTCCATTCTTTTGTTTTGCCTGAGTTGTAGTCCTTAAACTCATCGAGTCACTCCCTAAACACCCCCCTTCAATCTGTCAAAGTGGCAAATTTGAGCTGTTTGCTGCTGTGACTGATAGCTGACAGCAGGCGACAAAATTCATGTGTTGAGAATACTGTTCGGTGTGATTATCCCTGTTTGTCTTTTATGATGGGTGACTCAGGGATCCTTTGTGGCAAATTCATTTCCCTAGGATGCGTGTTCATACAACTATGAGACTAAAATAATGGGGAGGTTAGCACTGTACATTTAACTCACACATCAGAAAAGTTGCAATGGACTGCAGTAATACTGACGTTACTTTCTAGAGACGGGAATTTTTGGTTAATGTCATATATTCAATTCCTTCTCCACATACGCATTTGGCAACACGACTGTATCACGGGTCTTACCAGTTAACCATATCAAGAACATAGTTTACTATGTGCCAGGCCATGGCAGTACTAATATATTTATCTATTCTTTGAATTAAGTAGAAACAGAAAACAACTACTAAAATACTTGTAGTAGGCATGCAGTAAATAATTTTACCTCCCCCCTGAAACAGCTCAGAAAGACTTGATACTGTTGTACTTATGATTTTTTTTAAAGGTTGGATTATACAGGATTAAATTAAGTATTACAGCATGAGTTTAGATGTTAGGGTTTCCTCATTCCTATACAGTTCACTAGATTATATATACATATATATATATATATATATATATATATATATATATATATATATATATATATATATATATATTTGATTTGGCTTGCTTTCTGAGGTTTATTATCAAGTTCATGAACTGTCAATTTTCTAGAAAATCATAAGTGTTTTAAGATGACTTTGAAAAACATGAAAACATATTTAGAGTTCATGTATTTTTAAAAGGTAGTCATAAGAATTTGAGTTTTGCATTTATGAGTTTTGCTTGGCTGCTGGTCTAGAAATATTGCAGCTTTGTATTAGAGATGTACCTCAATGGATGTGCAGTAGCAAGTCCGGCCCAAACTCCACCCACAAACCAACAATCGGTGAAAGTAAAGTAATATTCATACTGATGGTGGCATGAATATTCATTGCCTATTCGTAGCTTGCACTTTTACTTTTTCAAGGTAGTGCAATCTTGGACTTGATATATTTAATTTGCAGGGGGTGTGGAGTGCAGAGCACCTCACATGGGGCGTGCAGGGGGCTTGTCCCCCTGCAAAAATGAAGGAAAAAAATACTTGCAGTCTTTTCCATACCACAATGCACCCATTCCATCTGTCAGTCACTGAGGCTACGCCCACTTCTGTGCAGACTGGCCTGCAAAGTACTTTTCTAATACAATGCCAATATTGCTTTCACAAACATTAGGGCAGCATAAACTCTGCCAGAGCAAACGTCTCCCATGTCCTAAGCATAAATAAAATGCATGGAAACAACAAATGAAAACAGAGGGAACGTGATGTCTAGTGTATGTTTGAAATAAATAAATGCACACGAGATCAGGGTACGACAGAGCAGACTTAAGAATGATAAAATAGATTCAGGCATAAGTAATATTGTAAGATTCTTGTGGATTTCAGGAAATTGATAGTAAGTGTTTATAAGCTGTCAGAAGTGCAAGACTTATTTTTTTATCCTTTCTTTTATTACAATATTTACATAATAAATGAGGAACAACCCTTCTGCCAGATTAAACAATATAGTTTGTTTACCTTGAACAGGGCTTGGCTCAAATATATCAGTTTGCCTAAACAAAGTTGCTATCTACAGATAGCCCACAGCATGTTCTTTTTACATTAAGATTCACATCATCTTGATGAAATAGTTTTCCTTTCTTAGGGCAGACATTAAAGACTGTCTTTAGCTTAGACTGGATTGTATCTGCCCACCATAAATTAAAAAGATGTCCCCCCACTTGTAATTTTGAGGAAGGTGCTGTTATAATTTGAGGGTCACAGCAGCTCCTGGAAGATTGCAGAAACTGTAATAATGTTGGTTCTTCAAGAGATCAAACCTTTCAAAGCATGTGTCTCAGTTGCTTATGGATTTATGTATAATTATATTATATAATTATGATTATGTAGCCTATCAGTAATAGTAGAACAACGTAAAGCAAAGCAATTGTGCACTTTCTAAAACTGAGTCTATCACTCAAAACACAAGGCAGCAATTAAACTGTCTAAAGTCTCTTTAAGTGGAACACAGCACCACGTCCTTAGTCTACAGTAAAAGCTCAGGCACACTGGCCATTTATTGCCATTTAGCAGTGTGTTCTAAATAAGGTGGATTAAGTCATGATGGGGCTGCATTACATGTGGTGCACTCAGTGTTTCATACAACCATGCACATTTTGATTTCTCCAGACAATTCCATTTCAGCTTAACATCTAACAAGAGCAGACTCTAAGTCTCAAAGAACTTTATATTTCTTTATGCTATTTGCTAACATGTAAAAAGAACACACGTGTATATAATGTGGATACAGACCACATCATATGGAAGCAGGTGGCTTATGCTTTTGGTGACTATCCGCAGGAATCGTGATGTTCCTTTAATGCCATGCCATACGAGAATGTGAATAGTTTCAAAAACTGCACAATTTCCCAACTCATGTCACAAATGAAAACCAATTTTGAGACATATTGCTATATATTCAGTTTCTTCAATGGGAAGAAATTTGGGATATAAAAATAAATCCCTATTGTGGTAGTGGTAGGGTTAGTAAGGTAGTGGAGGAGATAGTTAGATAGTGGTAGGGTTAGTTAGATAGTGGTACAGTTAGCTATGTAGTGGTAGGGTTAGTTAGTGATACAGTTAGGTAGTGGTAGGGTTAGTTAGGTAGTGGCAGGGATAGTTAGATAGTGGTAGGGTTAGTTAGATAGCGGTGCAGTTAGGTAGTGGTAGGGTTAGTTAGGTAGTGGCAGAGATAGTTAGATAGTGGTAGGGGTTAGTTAGATAGTGGTACAGTTAGTTAGGTAGTGGTAGGGTTAGTTAGATAGTGATACAGTTAGGTAGTGGCAGGGATAGTTAGATAGTGGTAGGGTTAATTAGATAGTGGTACAGTTAGGTAGTGGTAGGGTTAGTTAGGTAGTGGCACAGATAGTTAGATAGTGGTAGGGTTAATTAGATAGTGGTAGAGTTAGGTAGTGGTAGGATTAGTTGTGCATTGAAAGTAAAGGCTGAAGTTGCTGTAGTGGTTATTAATGGAGAAGGATAAATAACAAGTAAGTGCTGAGAAGTGTATTGGGCAGTATTGGCTTTGTTTATAAGATACAGGAGCAAAAACATAGGACAGATAAAGAGAATAACTAATTAGGGATTACCTGCTAGCTTATGCTAAATACAAGCAATCTAGAAAAAAAAATCATGTGTGTGTGTGTGTGTGTGTGTGTGTGTGTGTGTGTGTGTGTGTATGTATGCATGCATGAGTTTGCGTGCATGTGTGTATGTGTGTGTGTGTGTGTGTGTGTGTGTGTGTGTGTATTTAAATCTGTGTGTGTATGTTTGTGTGTGTGTGTGTGTGTGTGTGTGTGTGTGTGTGTGTGTGTGTGTGTGTGTGTGTGTATTTAAATGTGTGTGTGCGTCTGTGTATGTGTGTGTATTTAAATCTGTGTGTGTGTGTGTGTGTGTGTGTGTGTGTGTGTGTGTGTGTGTGTGTGTGTGTGTTTAAATCTGTGTGTGTGTGTGTATAAAATATAAACAAAGTTCAAGAGTGAAAATAGGCTACTGAAAGACAAAGCAGCAAGCAAAGGTCTAATGGCAACCTCACTCTGATAACAGGAACAGGTGCAAAACAGTGTGCTAACAGAACAGTACAACCACACACTAAGTAGCAGTTAAAGAGCACACAAACCTGGTAAGATCAGAGAAAGTGTAAAAATGTTATATCTCGAAGAGTTAGGATAACAGGCTGATCAGGCCACAATGCTGCACTTTGCACAGCCATTCTGATCTTAGACACAAAAGGATCTTTCTACTACCCTATCTGTCATTTGGTGTATTTATGTGTATATATATATATATATATATATATATATATATGTAGGTTCACAGACAGTTCAGCAAAATAGAATGCTGAACTGCACAGCAGTTCTTTATACATATATATATATATATATATACTTATATATATATATATATATATATATATATATATATATATATATATATATATACATATAGATAGATATATAAAGAGATATAGATATAGATATCCATGCATCCTCACCCCTTTAAGATATATAGCATAAAAATTATCTCTTAACAGGAATCCACCAATCAGAACAACTGAATGAATAACTAATAGCAAAACAGCAGAGAAAGATGGTGATTCCTCCTTCTTACAAGGAACAATTAGTAGCAACAGTCCTGGACTGAAGACAGATATAACAAAACGTTTAAAAAGCAGCGTGATAGCAGAATCTCTTCCTCCTTCCATGTATCTTGTGTATTCAGTAAGCATGTGCATTGGTCCTTTTTCTTGTTTAGCTAGGCCTTTCCTACTCTCTGACAATAATAGAAGCTAGGTGAGGGATTTTAAAAGAAAACTGGAAAAGGGGATAATACTGTATTTACTGCAGTATGTACCTAGTGTGTGGGAAGATATGAAAAAGAGGGTTACTGACATTTTGTCAACCTACGGTGAGGACCTCTCCGATATGTTTTCTAATGCTTGTCAATATGAACAGATGACATAAGGCAGTGAGCTTCTAAAGTCAAATTTATAAAAGGAATGCACAACTCTACAGCTACAACAGAGACATGATGGTTAGGATGAGAAAAATCTAAAAATAATCACAAAATATTTGCCATAGAGCGATTGCAGTGCTCAAAGATTAAACCTTGTTTTTTGCTTAACTTATATAAAAATTATACTTCTCTGTTCCTTCACAATTCAAATAAAGTCAATCCCTTTATGCTCCAAAAATGCAAAATAAACCTTTAATAAATAGACGTAAGAACTTTATTAGAACTGCAAGAAAAATCAGTAGTTTTAAAGTTAGCCAAACAAAACAAAACAAAGAAAGAGCAACTTACATTATGCTTTTCACATTGACTGTTATATGCTGTTGTGATACTCATTGTTTACCTGTGTACAGATATTTAATGATCTAAGATTGTTTGCAATATTTATGTTTCAGGCTTGACCTAACCATTATGAAACTAGAAAAAATGTTTTAATTTTCTTTAGATGCCTAAGGTACCAGGGTTTTCATGGGTAAAGCCATGCCTCTCTTCCAAAGATATTGTTTACATTGGATTAAGAGATGTTGACGACGGAGAACAGTGAGTATTTCTTGTTTGTTCTTTGGTATGTATCCCGTATATACCATATATATGTGTTTGCATTTTAACTGCTTAACAGTTAAATCTTTTTGCAATAACTGTCCCTTGTAATAGCTCACACTGATGTGCTGTTTAAATGATATACCAGAAGTTTATTTCATGTGTGCATGTAGAAACCATAGTAAGTGCTGTACCGCTGGCCATTATATCATTATCTGTATCAATATCAATATTTACATCTACAGATATGTCTATGAGTGGATTCAATATTGTCATTCTATGTATAGTTGAAAGCTTTTAAATCTAGCTTGTTTTATTGACTAAAGAGTAGCTTTGTAGAGTTGCAAGTTTCTTGTACAAATGGGAATGAGGCTATGCCATTTCCCCACTACTGTGCAATCTCTGAGTTAGTATATATAAGTAGAAAGTAGCGCAGGGGTTGCAGGGGGCTTGCTGCAGAGAAAAAGAAAAAGATGTTTTCAGGTGATTATGTGAGGGAACATGGGTAGTGCCCTTTTTTCACTGAACTGACTTTGTGATGTTGTCTGCAAAACTTTGATCTCCAATTTGTTTATACAGATCCATGTGTGTGTGTGTGTGTGTGTGTGTGTGTATATGTATGTATATATATATATATATATATATGGGTGCCTGTCTTATGATTGAAAGTACATTTCATCGAAACGTACATGATCGTTCTCACTTTTGCGAAAGTGCATTTTGTGGAAAATAGGGTGCAGGAGGGGGCTTGCCCCCCTGTATAAATGTGAGTACCTCATTGTAAAAAATCTAAATTATCTCATATGGCTAGAGGTTCCCAGGCAGATTCAATATAATCAACTCATTGTGGCTCACAAAGCACTTAACAAACCAGATAATACACCTGCCCTGAAAAACATCATCTATCTCCACTCCAACTCCAGATCACTCCGGTCATCTAATAGACTATTAGTGCAAACCATCAAATCCAACAACTCAGCTGGTGATTCCCTGTTCGCCAACTCTGCTAGCAAAATTGGGAATTCCCTTCCTGCCAACATTACCCTAGATACCACCCTATCTCAATTTAAAATAGCTCTCAAGGAGTATTTCAAGTCTCAGTGGATATGTCCCTGCTCCGAGCCTGACTAAATCTTTATGCATACTGGTATACTAGTTCTGCGTCTGTAAGTGGTACTCAAATATCTTTGTTATGCCAGTTTAGAAGATTGTTAGACTGTACAAATTTAACTGCACTATAAAATGTGTTATATTTGTATAAATTTAACCTAGACTGGAAAATGTGCTATATTTGTGTAATGTTATGATGACTCCTGATGTATATGTACATTGTAATGTTTGTATATGTAACCACCTTTGGAGCTTTTCTCCCCAGGCCTCCGCTGTAAATGAGCATGTATCCAGTCAGACTATCCCAGTCAACAAATGTAAAATAAAATAAAATAAATGAATAAATAAATATATTTTTTTAGTTTTTTGGCATGTTGTTTTTTTTTTTTTTTTTTTTTGCGAAAGTGCATTTTCAGTAAAATGCAGTTTGCGAAAGTGAGTTTGATGTACGTTTCGTTGAAATGCACTTTCAATGTGTAAACATAGATCCATGTATATATGTATATGTATATATATATATATATATATATATATATATATATATATATATATATTTGTGCATCTAAATGTATGTGTATCTGTAGTTATAGCTATCAATTTATAATTTCCATAGTTATCTGTTTCAGCTATATTTTATCTATACATATAATTACAAATACACACACATGCATACATATACACTCACACATTCAAATATATGGTTTACCTATAAGTCAGCAACTTAACCTGATGAAAAAAATAAATAAACTTTTTTTTTTGAACTAGGAAAATCCTCCCCTGTACCCCTGAACTCATACATACATACATACACACACACACACAAACACACACACACACATACACACACACCCCCACCCCCCCACACACACACACACCCACACACACACACACACACACACACACACACACACATATATATATATATATATATATATATATATATATATATATATATATAGGTCTACCTAACATTGCCAGCAGACCAGAATGCCGAGAACCATATGGTCGACACCATATGATTGACATTTGGAATGCCGACAATGTGGAACCAGCATCTCACTATAGTGCAAAATGGAAAGATTTCCATTCCTGCACTGTAGTGCGATCTCGGAGTTGGTATATTAAAGTTACGGGGTGGGGGTGCAGGGGGGCATAGACCCCCTGCTAGCAGTTGAATGGAAATTTTATTTTCCTTTTTCATAGTTTACTTACAATGTCGAGATTTCAGATGTTGGCCATATGGTGTCAGCCATATGGTGGTCGGCATTCTGAAATTTCGGCATTGTGAAGTAGAGCCATATATATATACACACACACACACACACACACACACACACACACACACACACACACACACACACACACACATATATATTTACACACCAGTTATACAAATACATAAACATAAAGAAAAGGGAAACTTCCCAAACAAATTAATCATTGCCAGCACACAGTTACAAACCATACCCCCAGTGATTTCCTGTAACTAACAGTGTGTGGGGAGTTTAACATCAAGGAGTTGAACTCAGCGAGTTGAGTCCTCACCTAACAGGAACTGAATAAAGTATAACAAGGCCCATATATAAAGTATATAAAAATGTACACTGCACACACACACACACACACACACACACACACACACACACACACACACACACACACACACACACACACACACACACACACACACACACACACACACACACACACACACACACACACACACATATGTAAAATATATAATTGTACACATATGAATGTAATACATACAAGTAACCTACTAAATAATGAGCTCTACATGGACAAGAATTCAACCAATTTATACAGGTTTTCCAGTTTTATACAACAATAGAAATTCATTGTTGGTGCGATTTCTGTTTGTGTACCACCGATGATAGCAGTGAGTTTGGTCTTTTATCTTTTGTCCATGTTGGCACGACCATGGATTTGGTATATATAAGTCTGGGGATAGAGAGCGCAGAGGGGTTTGATCTCCTGAAAAACATGCTTTAAAAAAAAAGTTTCATGAAATTGGAGGTTCAACTAGTACTTTTTGTCCAGGTGAGCCTTCACAGATTTTATACACATATATGCATGGGCATCTGTTTTTCTGAGCAGTGTATATGTGAATAACTACTCAGTGTGTCAGTGAAACACAGTGTAAAATTCCAAAAATACTCATTTTGCCTAATAAGCCATCAATAAAAATGTGTAATTAGGTATACCTCAATGATACATACAGGTATTCAATATGCAGTCTTAAGATTACTATGCTGAAATGTCAATTTTTAATTCACTGGTAGAAATTCATGAACTGTATACAATTAGCCTGTAGATAAAAAAAATAAAATATAGTTTACTGCCTACTGTGTTTGATTTAGATCTCTCATTTGTTTAGCCTCCAGGAGCAAAACTTTATGTTACTGTTGACATACATGGAGAATCTTCTGTCACATAGTTCGTTGTCTGTTCCATGGGATTTTTACATCAGGCAAACAAAAGCTGAACTACACAGTGACTGTCTGATCATAACTATGCACACAACCACCACGTGGATTAATTCATTTTAGATTAGTGAGAAGGCATTCAGTGGTACAGGGCTAGAGTGGTTACATACAGAGTGAATGCGTAGGATCTCTTAAGAGCAAGGTGGGTGTGTTCTTTTGGGGAGTGGACTCTGAAGACGTGACTACTTGTGTATTAAGTTAATGGAAATATGGGGACTGAGTCAGTCTGGGAAAGGAAATTCAGTTTATGAGAGTGAAAATCACAACCACCCATAAATCACAAATCTGAGAGCTAACTTAACTTTTAACTTTTTAAATCCTTTTTTCTATAACCCAAATAAAGTTCATATAATTAATATACCATTGATAATAAAAATGTCTACGGCTACTGTAAGAGTTTTGCAAGTATATCCTTATAATTCAGGCTTTGCTTTGCAAGAAAGTTGCTTGAAATTGTGCAGTGTCTCTTTGGTCACTGGCATAGTACTTGAAACAGCAGTCTTTTATATAATTTTCTGTGAATTTACATATATAGTATAGTTCCCTTTTGACTGCTTCAATGTACATTAATTAGTTTCCCTGTACTTAAGAATATAAAGCAAGAGTGAGGGGAAAAGTCTGTTGATGTCATTTTGCCATACACAGGGGGAAATGTGGATTTTTTTGAAAAGGCCATTATAAATTTCTAAGTTTAATGGCCTGGGCAGTGTTCAAAGAAGACAAATTCATTTTATAGTCTGGATTTTTCTATTGATTAAGTGATTGTTTCCAAACATTTCTCACTATTTATACAGCAGCATATTCAACTTTATCAGTCCTGTATTTTTGGATGTAAGGAGGGTATGGCTATTATATTACATTTTTTAATTAGATGGCATGGAACGCCTATCCATAGTTTGGCAGGACTCCACTGCCTAACTGCATTTTTATTATCATTTTATTTACCCACCACACATTGAGGCCATTCAGGATTATATTCATATTCCCTAAAAGGCAGGGCATATTAAAGGCAGAAGCAGAGATAAAGTACTTATCAATCTAGAAAAGGTGCTTATAATTCAAACTTTAAACAGTATGTAATGCTTAGAATTTAATTAATTCATTCATTTAGGTGGTGACTTGAATTAAGAAGTATGTCTTGTTTAATTTATTTCTGTTGTCTTTTTCAAGGAAATTTAAATTTCAAGACAGAGTTAAGACCTTTGGATAATGAGAAAATGTTGACATCAACCCTATATGTAATTTTAATGAAATGCCACATCTAGTGTTTTCTAAAAAAGTTTATTTTGTAGAACTGAAAAGGTTGTGTTGGATGAGACATGAAATAATTATGACAATATTTTAGAAGCTCAAAAATTACATTGGCTGCTTATGACATGCTTACAGTTTTCCAGACTTGAAAAATAATACAACTATAAAATGCAATATAAAGTTAATTTAAAAAAGTTAAGTTTATGAGGCTGTTTTAATTAAATATTTTTATTGATATTAGTGGTGCAAGACATGGTAAAACAAAGAGTTCATATTCATTGGTTTTTAGCTGACATGATGAAAATTATAAAATTTGATTAGGTTCTATATATAAACTGTTTTAATTCTGAAGAAGTCTTAATTTAGTCAGAGAAAAAGATCTCAATTTTCATTAATGGCTTGTGTAGACTATTTTTTTGTTTTAATTTTAATTTATGTTGGCTTGTGTAGACTATTTTTTGTTTGTTTTATTTTTCAGTTCTAGTGCTACATGCTAGTCACATTTGTTCATTGGTGTTTTAGTGATATGGGCAAGGAGTCTCAGTGATGTCAGAAATGGGTGAATGAATAAAACCTTTGTATATTTCAAAGTTTAGACTGCTAGTCTTTCATATCAGATTAATATTACACCCCTTTCAATGTTTTCCTGATGGACAGTTACCTAGTTGAGAAATATATGCATTTTGTTTTCGTGGAAAGTTCATTACTAAATGTGGTTTTGGAAGCATCTAAAATGATTTCCTTTCAACTCATATTAAAGTTAAAATGGACGTTTAACTTCTAACCTTCAATAAATAAAGAGCACATCAGATTATTGGCTGCAGTTTTATTGATTACAATATTATTGGCGCATTAGTATCACACTCCACTGTTGTTGAAGTCTCGGCTTTTACTGCAATTTGTACATTTTAGCTTATTGATGTTTATGGTACTTGAGTTATTGAGGGTGTTTTGAAGGGTGTAAAATTAGGTAGCAGGGAGTTTACAATGAATTTTTGTTTTACTGAATTCCAGATTCAGTGAAAATATGCGGCAATGTACAACAGAATGTATACAAACAGCCTTTGCTTTCACTGTTTGCCACAAACGTGTGAATATGGAGTTATTGTAGTTTACGAAGGGAGTGCAGATGGTGAAGAACCTGACATTTTATTTATTTTACATTTGTTGACTGGGCTAGTCCAGCTGGATATATGTCCATTTTCAGTGGAGGCCCGGGGAGAAAAGCTCCACAAATTACAACAACATAAAAGGTCAAGACAAAGACAATAACAGTATAATTTGGTACATAAGTTTTAACAATTATAGTACAAGCCTAAGATTATATAGTTTATATTTCAGTAGGAAAAAAGGAAAAATTTATCTAAGAATAGATGAATAAGACTAATAGACTTGTATTAGAAATGGTGTAGTACAAATCTTTATAACATATTACAAAATTAGATACACCTAGTAATTTATGATAAGAGATACTAAGGTCTCACAAAAACCTAAGAAAGAAAAACACTAGAGATCAATAGCTAGAGTATAGAAGAACAGCAAACAAGGATGGATTTCTAGTGTTATTTAACACATAGGTAGTGATACTATATGAAGGTGTTTGATCATTCCACAGTATATACTTATTTACATGAGAAAAAATCCTAAGGAAGGTTAAGCTCACTAAAAATTAGTGAGACAACACAAGATCATGATCATGGGAGGCTTGGAATTGTGGGAGTCTAGTTAATAGTTAGGTACTTAGTCTGGGTTAACACAGGGGCATAGCCAGTGTGATTTGAGGTAGGGTTTAAGCTTGCTTTTAAATAAGCTGACAGAGGATATTGAGGTTAGTTGGCTTGGGAGGATGTTCCAGGCTTTACCTACTGTATTGGAGAAGAAGGTGTCACCAGCTAAGTTGTTGGATTTTGATATTTGTACAAGTAGGTTATTAGCTGAGCGTAAGGTGTTGAGGTTATTATAGGGGATGACTAGGGATGTAAGTATGGGTGTATTTTGAGGTAAATACAGGATCTTATGGGCTACTATTAATTGATTGAAAAGTACTAAATTTGGCAGCTCTAACCATCCTAACTGATTCAGATTGATACAGTGATGAGTTCTATAGGAGGACCCAGCTGCAAATCTGGCAATATTGTTGTAGGAGGATATAAGTTTACTCAGATTACTTCTACATATTTTGGTATAGATAGGGGAGGCATAGAGCAAGGTAGAGAAGAGGTGGGTACGAGCAATAGTAACCCTGGCTGGAGGTGTAAGAAAGGGTTTTATTCTATAGAGGGAACCTAGTTTCTTGTTTACTATTTTTATGGTGTTATTAATGTGAGGTTCAAAGGACAAGTTGTTATCTATTAGTACCCCGAGTAGTTTGGTGGTTGGTTCAGGAGATATAATATTTCTATCATTTGAAGTAATAGTAAAGTTAAGTGGGGAGGTTCTGCAGGTGGGGGTAAATAGTAACATTTTTGTTTTTTTGGGGTTATGGATAAGATGTCTTTGTAGGAGCCAGTTTTCAACTGTACTAAAGGTCATTTGGGTTAGTGACTGAAGTTCTGATTGAGAAGCAGCAGCGCATATGAGTGTGGAGTCGTCAGCGTATTGGATACAGTCAGCTTGAGGAATTACAGAATGAAGGTCATTTGTAAAGATGGAGAAGAGTAATGGGCCTAATATAGATCCTTGCGGGACCCCTAGAGTGACTGGGACGTGGGAAGATAAAGTATTTTCCCATAGTACAGCCTGTTGCCTGTTATGTAGGTATGATTGGAACCACTGTATAGTATAGTTGTCCAATGACAGGTTTTTGAGTGTGTCTATAAGGAGGTGGTGATTCACCATGTCAAATGCTTTGGACAGGTCAATAAAAACAGTTGAGGATAGAGTATCAATATTACGATTACTGTTAATATGGTTAGTGAAGGATAAGAGAGCAGAGGTGGTGCTATGAAATGGTCTAAAGTCATGTTGACAGGGTGCTAATAAATTGTGATCGAGTAGGTAGGTTAACAGTTGTATGTGTATACATTTCTCCATTATTTTTGCCAAAGGAGATAGAATAGCTATGGGCCTATAACTGGACAACTCTTTGGAGTTACCGCCCTTATGCAGGGGAATTATGTGAGAGACTTTCCAGATTAGGGGAATAGATCCTTTAGAAATAGTTCTGTTAATGAGGATGGATATGGGGTAGGCTATGACTTTAGCAGCTTTTTGCAGGTATTCTGCAGGTAATTTATCAGCAGAGAGAGTAGTGGGTTTAAGTTTCTGTATGAGGTTACAGATAAGTGAAGTGGGCACTGGCTGAAAATGAAATTGATGAGAATTATTGGTAAAGGTTGTGGCAGAGCCTGGGATGCTAGGGGATAGCTGGTTGGCTAGGGATTGTATGGTTTCAGTGAAAAAAGTATTAAATGAGTCAGCTATTTGGATGGGATTGTTGTGATCAGAGCCAGAGGGAGAGGGAGTACTTGAGCATCCAGGGTGTAGGAGGTTATTGATACCGCGCCAGCATTTTTGGGGATTATTTTGGTTGGTTTGTTGTAGTTGGTAGTAGTAGTTTCTTTTATCGGCTAATATGGCTTTTTTTGTTTCATTTCTAAGCTGTCTGAATTGCAGGTGGTCTGAGGAGCTTTTTGTTGAGCGCCATTTGGCTCATTGTTTATTTATTTCTTTGGAGGATTTTTTGTTTGGTCGTTTTGGTGAGCCATGGTGCCGGTTTGGTTCTAAGCGTAATGGGGCATGGCTGTCTAAAATGGTTCGAAATTTAGAGTTAAAGTATTTCACGGCATTATCTATTGGGAGGTATTTCAGGGGTGACCAGTCACAGGTGACTAGTTCAGCCTGAAAGTGAGCAGGGTTAAAATTTTTGGTAGTGCGAATAGTTCTACAGATGGTAGAGTTTAGGATGACAGTTTTTGTTCTGATTAAATAGGTAAGCAAGTGATCACTTATGTCCTCAGGGAGGGTGCCTGTTTTATAGTTTAGTTGGGGGGTATTAGTGAGTATCCAGTCAAGGGTACTAGTTTTGTTGTTAGTTTTATGGGGATGTTATAGTTTGGGTAAAACCATATAAGTTGATATGAGTAGAAGGCTGCTCAGATATACAGGAGTTCCAGTTAATGTTAAAATCTCCAAGTATAATGGTTTCTTGGGGGTAGTTACTTGAGAGCCAGCTGAGGATAGCCTCTAATGTGTTGATGTTATTGCCTGGGGGAAGATAGACACATGATAGATATATGGCTTTGCTTTTGTTAAGCTGAACCTTAGAAGAATTTCTGCATTGTTGCAAAGTGGAGGTTTGGAGTCTAACAAGGTAACTTGTAATCCATTCTTATAAAGTATGGCTACGCCTCCTCCTTTTTTAGTGTTACGGTCATGTCTTATGATATTATAGCCAGGGGGGTAGAACTGCTCTGTCTTGTATTGATGGATTAAGCCATGTTTCAGACAGACAGAGGATGTCAAAGGAATAAACATCAATAAGGGCATGCAGGTGAGCTATTTTGTTATTGATGCTACGAATATTAAGATGAGCTATCAGGAGAGAGTTGGGGGGCTTGGTAAGTGTCTGTGTGATTGAATTTGTTGGTGTATCAGGCTGTGTAGCTGTGATAGTGGTAGGACCTGGTTTAGGGTGTATATCACCATCTAACAGGGAGTGGACCTGAACTTTTAGGATGAGTTGTAGAAGTTTAAAAATTAGGTTCTTATTTTTTCTAGCTAGTGGGTTAAATTGAGAGATGTGATGGAGTCTATGAAGAAATTAGGTTCTTATTTTTTCTAGCTAGTGGGTTAAATTGAGAGATGTGATGGAGTCTATGAAATATGGCTGCTGAGTACTTAGCTGAGCTGGGGAGGTTGCTAACACTATGAGTGGAGCTGGAGGTAAGGACATAGGTGTGTGTGATGTGGGTATGCAGTCCTAGGAATCTGTGGTGTTCGTAAAGAGTAAGTAGATAGGGAATGATAAGTATAATTAGGAGTAGTAATAAAGGTAAGGGTTTACAGGATCTTTGAGCCATTTGTTTAGGTTAAGGTGGTTAAATGTAGGGATATTTGTGGATAGAGTGGTAGGGTAATGGATAAAGGTAAATGAGTGATGGTTCTTTAAGGGGGAGGAGATAGGGGTAAAGTGAGAATATAATAGAGGTAATAGCACTTTAAGGGGAGGAGTTAGAGTTTGGTCCTAATGCATAGGGGTGTGGCAGTTAGAGTATAAGTTTAAGACCACTGGGGGCGGGTGGAATTTGGGGGGAATTCCAGGGCGAACGGAGCGGGATGAGCCACAGAGGAGTTCACCCTAGGCAAACAATCAGAGGAGCAGTAAGCAAAGGTAAGTAAAGCAGCAGAGGGTAAGGTGACACAATGCCTTGATAATATAATATGCAGAGAGGGTTGGCAGTGAAGAATATTAGAAGAAAGAAAGAATAGAGTGGGAGTATTAGCTCTTCCAGAATATTAGAATCCAAGAGCCTGTAAGTTACTTAAAATTGAAGTCAGAATGGTGGTCTAAAGGAAACTATTGCCCTCTAGTGGACAAAAGCTGTATAGCAGAGGCAATATATACTGAGAAAAGAGTGCAGGGCAGTAAGTATGTTATAGAGGATTGAAGAGGAAGAACAGTAAAAATACTTGTAGTCTAAGAAGGGGGAAGGGGTGACAGGTATGGGTGCAGATAGTAAAGGCTGCCGGCTGTCCTGGCTGGTGAAAGTAAACTTACAACCTAGAATATCTCACACTAATTGTCTTAAGACTTTGGTTTAAAGTACGTACTTTACTTATAATTAAATTCCCTTGGGGACTGTAGCAGAGGGGAGGAAAGGTTCAGTTCCTTAGTTAGGGGAAACTGCAGTGTGTTGAGGAGAATAGTTGTTTTCAGCACGCAGGGCAAGTTCTCCTTAATACTGGGAAACGAGGTTGAGCAGTTTACTTATAATTAAATTCCCTTGGGGACTGTAGCAGAGGGGAGGAAAGGTTCAGTTCCTTAGTTGGGTTGGGAGGGTGGCTAAATCGTTAAGGTGTTTGCCTCACAAACACAAGGTACAGGGTTTGAGTCTCACAAGGGATAATTAGCTAGGCTTAAAATGGCTCGCAAGAGCATTTAGCTTAGTACTAATCTATGAACCTATGAACCTATATAACCGCAGTGTGTTGAGGAGAATAGTTGTTTTCAGCACGCAGGGCAAGTCCTCCTTAATACTGGGAAACCAAGTTGAGCAGCTAAAAACCCTATTTACTCCACTGCCAGGACCGAACAGCACCCTAAGGCTAATTAGGAGAATAAAGATGAATAAAACCTTTGCACAGTGTAAACCACCCTTCAGAATGCATATTTCATTGTTTTCTTCAAGTATTAGAGCACCTAACTGTTTTTCTTGTAATTTTTGGGGAAATGATATTTGAGTCTGTGTTGTTCTGATATGAATTCATGCAGATATATAGCGTAGAAGATTATATCCAATCATAACCGAAAATCCACAGCACATAATATTGTACTAGGACAAGTGATGAGTATTTCCAATGTGGGTGTATTTGGGATAGGGATCATTAAGTTTCTATACATGTTTTATATGTGTGTGTGTGTGTGTGTGTATGTGTGTGTGTGAGATGTCTGAAATAGTTTTTGATATAAGGTGAGGCTCACATGCTTTTTTGTGGTTTGATGAAGGCTTACTTTTTTATAAGTAGTCTGAAGTACTTTTAAATACAGGGGAGGTTAACATGTTTTCTATTGTTTAATGAAGGATCTCTGTGAAAAGATTAATAATCTATAACCTTGATAGTATGGGTACATTCTCTTTATATTACTCAATATGGAAAGATGCATTAGACAGTTACGTGACACAAATGTCTGCTTAAATTTGTAAGGCCAGTATAGGTTTCCGGTAAAGCTGAAATGCCTCATTTAGATCAAAGCTAAAGTGCTGCTGTCTAGCAGTGTGGCACATATGTTTATCTCTACTGTTATTACAGCATCTCTTACAGCTGCATTACCAATGTTTGTATAGGGAATATGCATATTGTGTGTTTGTTCCTACTTGTAAATGTTAACTTCTGTGATAATTATATTGTAGGCATAATGTCAGAATATTGGCATATGTACTAGGAATTATGAAATGTCATCTTACGTAAAAGAAACAACTTATCTTTACTTAGTATATTACACACAAAGTAATGTTTTTTTTTCTCAATGAAGTTGTATTCATCTAAGAAGTAATGAATCTGTACATATCCATGTTGGTAGTTAGCAAATAAAGTAAAGTGGATGTTGTGAAAAGGATGAGATGTTCAGAATTTTGAATTTTATATTGTTATTTGTAGCATGTTTTACGTCTTGATAGTTCTTTTGTAACAATGCACTTTTTTTATTTTACAGTGCAATTCTGCAACAATACAATATAAAGTTTTACTCCATGACTGAAGTTGTGAAGCTTGGGATTGCCAAAGTGATGGAAGAAACATTTAACTACCTGTTGCCAAAGTATGACAAGTTTCCATGTCAAAGTCTGATATTTCTCTATTGTCTGTTTGTGATTTCTATTGTGAGCTATTTAAAGTCCACTTATGCTGTACTGGCAAGGTCATAAGAAGGCCGAAATATGCACGTCTACAGCTAGTGGTGTTTAGCTTTATTGACCTGAATGAATCCATAAAGACTTAAAAAGGAAAAAGTCATGGACATTCAGAAGCCATATGGCTAAAACAGTTGATGTCCTTAAGGTGTCATTTTCATATATCCCATGGGTCTCTATTACAAGTAGTTTAAATTATCACAGTGAAAACTTTAGCTTTGCTAGGTTTTTCTTGTAGTTTTTTTACTATTTAAAGATGGTATCAAAATATGTGACTACATGTATGATTTTGTTTTAATAATCTGAGCAAATTGCAATACAACTGCAACAAGCATGGTATATGCTAGAGGGACACATAAAATAATTTATATAAAGTCAGATCATGGAATTTAATGCAGTCCTTATGGAATGACATTTTTGGCTGTCTTAGCCCCTTCTACCTACTGATTATGAATCTTTCTCTAAGACAATTGGATCATTTGCTCCCTATCACTAAGGCAAAGATTGACCAAGGAGAGACATCATTTGAACAACCATCAGGGTACTTTGAAATCCTTTTAAAATTCTGCCATAGACATGGGAAGGTTACCCCCATGTAACTATACAATGGTTTATAATGTTGAACAGTTCAGCCACTTCATTGAGAGAATTTCTGGCAAACAAGCCCTCCCCCTCCATAAGGCACAGCAGACAGTCCACCTCAATCACTACCAGGGGTAATCCTGCTTGCGGCTATGCCATCCCTAAGTATGTGAACCCCCTCCCTCCCTGTGACAGGTGAGCAGGCACACTCCATTTTCTCTCATTACTGCCTGGCTCCTGCAATGCCAAGGCCACTAATCAACCCATGTTGCCTGATTCATAGTCAGGGCTTTGGCCCCTAGCCTCAGAACTGGGATTATGGTGTTAAAGAAACTGATGAACATGCATTGTCACATATTTGCTCATTTAAATTTCTAAAGCCAGTTACCCAAACAGCATTGTTACATTGATATAGTTTAATATATGTAAGACCACATAATGAAAGTGATTTAATGTATCAGCATGCTTTATTCGTACCAGCTGTCAGCAAGCTGAGGCTATAAAAAGAAAGAACATTTAGGATTCTATGTGATGTACAGGGATAAAGCTCTGGTTGTCCCCCAAATGATCTCTGTCCACTTTAGTGGCACAGGAAGCTGGAAAAGCAAGGAGGGGGATGGGAATGAGCAGCTAATAGCGCTAATCCTGGGGAATATGGTGGACTGATCTGCTGCAATGGTGTCCCAAACATGAATGGCGAAGCCTAGAATGCAGCACTATGGGCTGGAGGTTGACTGTGTTATATAGTTGCCAGGGATGACTAGACATCAGCCTGGGAAAGTAGTGACTGTAGAAGTCAGGGCTGCCATTGGGAAGGGTTGGTTTAGATATTCTAGATCCAAACCTTTGGCATCTTAGAATATTCCCCTGACTCCAAGGTACAGTGATCTTATGCATATGGCAACCTACTTCTGATGGCCAGTTCTTGTCTCTAAATGAAATGAATGGGCTTATAGGCTACTGTCCTGACTAGAAAGCAGATCAGCCATATTGCACACAACATGGTTGGGAAACAAATAGACTAGATGTCACAGTGAAAAGGAATGAATTGGTAAATTGGATGCCAGGAGAGGGGTTTAAAGGTGGTCAACATAAGGTCAAAAGAGAAAGAGAGAGAGAGAGAGAGATAGCAAATTTAGATGACTTCCTGAATTGACGTGAAATACAGTGTTGAAGGCAGTGGTATTAGTAGATATTTAAATACAAAAAAGTGTTTATTATTTAAATCAATACACAATCAACATTTTATACAGGTTGTCCATCTGGGCTAGAACCATTTCCTGTGGAGGTCTGGGCAAAAGCTTCATTATAAGCTGTATAAAATTCAAGGAACGGTGCCAGATAAAATTATGACAGGCAAGACATCAGGAGCAGATTGTGTGAATGCACAGGATGTGACAGATATTTAAACTGTCAGAAAAGAAGATAAAATACAGTAACATAGAATTTCAAATAGGTATATTAATGTATGGTGAGACCATGCAGCAAAACAACAACAACAACAATGTACAACATGTCTGCGTGCCATGCAAAGCAGTTTCAGAAGACTGACATTTGTTTCGCTCACTAAGGTCGATGCTACCCAGCCCATCACATAACTCTATTTTAAATTTAAATTAGATGCAGATTAGTAATGGGAACTGGCAGTTTGCGATCACAGAACTAGCTCACATTAGTTATCAGTAACACCTGATTCCATTGTTTTTAGCAATAATATCCTGGTGAAGTACATCTGTGATATAGAAGTCATGGTTGGTACCACCTGATGCTCCTGGTGCCATTAGAAAATGAAATGGGTATAACAGCATTGAGTGAACTAGACAGGATACCTTTCAAAGCCATAAATAATGAGAGGGACAAAGGCCCAAAAATAGGGATCATTTTTAAATATTACTCTTACAAACCTAAGAGTTATCAGAATAACAGGTTTTGCATTAGCATGAGCTTTTGAAGGGTATGAAGTCTGAAACTTAAATGTCTGTCATTATTTTTTGACTTCATTCTTCTATGATTTGCCAATGATTTGTCAGAAAACCCACAATTTTATGAAAAATGGACTAAAAATATGCAGCAAAAATCAGGACATTCTGTGAAATCTGTACAGATGAGAGGTATGCTAGACAGTTATGGTCAATACTTTGCATGTTTCTGGGAATTTCACAAGCAGTTGATTAAGCCCCAGCCTGCATTCTATCCATAGCTTTAATATGCGCATTGCCACTTTTGAGTTGTCCTTTTCATTTCTCTCTCAGTTCACTATCATTTCTCTCTATTGCTCTCTCTCTCTCTGTCTGATTTTCTCTGTCTGTCTCTCACTCTCAAGTGCACTTACTTAGACATTGTCAGTTTTGATCTTACTGTTTCTATACGGTCAACAGGTATATAGCCAGTAGTACATATTTTGTACTCAGACCTGAAGCTGCTACCCCCACCACGTACCTCTCATTTACAAATTGTGCTCAGCCCTAAAATGTTGAAAAGAGATTATTTTCAGCTACTACCTCTTATACAAAGGTTGTTTTAGAGGTGCATTCCTATCATGTAATCATGTTTTGTATAGCTCTGTACAACAGACACTATTTGAGTACATCGAGTATGCCTGGCTGCACCCTTAAGTCCGATGTACAGTCCGACAGCTTTTTTCTTTCTCTACTGTAGTTCTCAATACTCCTTTCAGGGCAACAGCAGCCTGCAACTGATTTCAGCAACACTATGCAATACACAGGTTCCCATACGTTCCCATAGATCCATCAAGCTTTGTAACAGCAGCCTGCAACTGATTTCAGCAACACTATGCAATACACAGGTTCCCATACGTTCCCATAGATCCATCAAGCTTTGTAACAGCAGCCTGCAACTGATTTCAGCAACACTATGCAATACACAGGTTCCCATACGTTCCCATAGATCCATCAAGCTTTGTAACAGCAGCCTGCAACTGATTTCAGCAACACTATGCAATACACAGGTTCCCATACGTTCCCATAGATCCATCAAGCTTTGTAACAGCAGCCTGCAACTGATTTCAGCAACACTATGCAATACACAGGTTCCCATACGTTCCCATAGATCCATCAAGCTTTGTAACAGCAGCCTGCAACTGATTTCAGCAACACTATGCAATACACAGGTTCCCATACGTTCCCATAGATCCATCAAGCTTTGTAACAGCAGCCTGCAACTGATTTCAGCAACACTATGCAATACACAGGTTCCCATACGTTCCCATAGATCCATCAAGCTTTGTAACAGCAGCCTGCAACTGATTTCAGCAACACTATGCAATACACAGGTTCCCATACGTTCCCATAGATCCATCAAGCTTTGTAACAGCAGCCTGCAACTGATTTCAGCAACACTATGCAATACACAAGTTCCCATACGTTCCCATAGATCCATCAAGCTTTGTAACAGCAGCCTGCAACTGATTTCAGCAACACTATGCAATACACAGGTTCCCATACGTTCCCATAGATCCATCAAGCTTTGTAACAGCAGCCTGCAACTGATTTCAGCAACACTATGCAATACACAGGTTCCCATACGTTCCCATAGATCCATCAAGCTTTGTAACAGCAGCCTGCAACTGATTTCAGCAACACTATGCAATACACAGGTTCCCATATGTTCCCATAGATCCATCAAGCTTTGTAACAGCAGCCTGCAACTGATTTCAGCAACACTATGCAATACACAGGTTCCCATACGTTCCCATAGATCCATCAAGCTTTGTAACAGCAGCCTGCAACTGATTTCAGCAACACTATGCAATACACAGGTTCCCATACGTTCCCATAGATCCATCAAGCTTTGTAACAGCAGCCTGCAACTGATTTCAGCAACACTATGCAATACACAGGTTCCCATACGTTCCCATAGATCCATCAAGCTTTGTAACAGCAGCCTGCAACTGATTTCAGCAACACTATGCAATACACAGGTTCCCATACGTTCCCATAGATCCATCAAGCTTTGTAACAGCAGCCTGCAACTGATTTCAGCAACACTATGCAATACACAGGTTCCCATACGTTCCCATAGATCCATCAAGCTTTGTAACAGCAGCCTGCAACTGATTTCAGCAACACTATGCAATACACAGGTTCCCATACGTTCCCATAGATCCATCAAGCTTTGTAACAGCAGCCTGCAACTGATTTCAGCAACACTATGCAATACACAGGTTCCCATACGTTCCCATAGATCCATCAAGCTTTGTAACAGCAGCCTGCAACTGATTTCAGCAACACTATGCAATACACAGGTTCCCATACGTTCCCATAGATCCATCAAGCTTTGTAACAGCAGCCTGCAACTGATTTCAGCAACACTATGCAATACACAGGTTCCCATACGTTCCCATAGATCCATCAAGCTTTGTAACAGCAGCCTGCAACTGATTTCAGCAACACTATGCAATACACAGGTTCCCATACGTTCCCATAGATCCATCAAGCTTTGTAACAGCAGCCTGCAACTGATTTCAGCAACACTATGCAATACACAGGTTCCCATACGTTCCCATAGATCCATCAAGCTTTGTAACAGCAGCCTGCAACTGATTTCAGCAACACTATGCAATACACAGGTTCCCATACGTTCCCATAGATCCATCAAGCTTTGTAACAGCAGCCTGCAACTGATTTCAGCAACACTATGCAATACACAGGTTCCCATACGTTCCCATAGATCCATCAAGCTTTGTAACAGCAGCCTGCAACTGATTTCAGCAACACTATGCAATACACAGGTTCCCATACGTTCCCATAGATCCATCAAGCTTTGTAACAGCAGCCTGCAACTGATTTCAGCAACACTATGCAATACACAGGTTCCCATACGTTCCCATAGATCCATCAAGCTTTGTAACAGCAGCCTGCAACTGATTTCAGCAACACTATGCAATACACAGGTTCCCATACGTTCCCATAGATCCATCAAGCTTTGTAACAGCAGCCTGCAACTGATTTCAGCAACACTATGCAATACACAGGTTCCCATACGTTCCCATAGATCCATCAAGCTTTGTAACAGCAGCCTGCAACTGATTTCAGCAACACTATGCAATACACAGGTTCCCATATGTTCCCATAGATCCATCAAGCTTTGTAACAGCAGCCTGCAACTGATTTCAGCAACACTATGCAATACACAGGTTCCCATACGTTCCCATAGATCCATCAAGCTTTGTAACAGCAGCCTGCAACTGATTTCAGCAACACTATGCAATACACAGGTTCCCATATGTTCCCATAGATCCATCAAGCTTTGTAACAGCAGCCTGCAACTGATTTCAGCAACACTATGCAATACACAGGTTCCCATACGTTCCCATAGATCCATCAAGCTTTGTAACAGCAGCCTGCAACTGATTTCAGCAACACTATGCAATACACAGGTTCCCATACGTTCCCATAGATCCATCAAGCTTTGTAACAGCAGCCTGCAACTGATTTCAGCAACACTATGCAATACACAGGTTCCCATACGTTCCCATAGATCCATCAAGCTTTGTAACAGCAGCCTGCAACTGATTTCAGCAACACTATGCAATACACAGGTTCCCATACGTTCCCATAGATCCATCAAGCTTTGTAACTGCAGTCCTTGCAATATTGTAAATTAAAGTCTGAATCTGGGGGGAGAGTTACTAATTCCTAACTTGTGCCATCTCAGAATATTCACCTTACTCCAAGGTACAATGACCTTAGATTTACAATGAGTAGCATAGCTGTGATGGGTGCACCTCCTGAGAGGATGTGAAGACTCCCTACAAAAAAAATGGTTTAATGGTACAATGGCAAGTTTCACAATATGCTTTTTGAGTCATTTGCATTTTATTTTTGCAAAGTGTCAGGACTCACAATATTCGATCTTGCACTAATGAGAGACAGCCTCAACGCACAGGGATCACCCCAACAAATTGCTTTCTATCAAACAGATACAATGACTTTCCCTATTTTGGATCATTATGCAGTTCTTGAAACCTTCGTGAAATCCCTTTCTGTTTAGGGGAAATAAAACAATGATTAGCGGAAATAAAACCCTTGTAGTTTTTCCAAAGATGAAAGGCAATGTTAGGGATTTTAGGGCTAGGTTATTTTTATTTTTTACCAGTTTTAAATCTAACTATATATATATATATATATATATATATATATATATATATATATATATATATATACATTTGTTAAACAATTAAGAGAAGTGATCATCACTGACTCTTCTCAACCAATCAACCAATGCCCAAGCCACAAGGGCAGGGGGGGGGGGGTAAATGTAATATAAATAGCTTCAAGAAACCAGTCAACCGAAATGTTTTGGGAAGGTGGGAGACAACCATAGTACCTGAAAAAGAGTGACACAAACATGATGACATGCAAACTAAACAGATAATGGCTAGAAATTAAGACAGAGACCCTAGAAGAGATCTTGGTCAATGACTCATTATGGTGCCCCATTTACAGGGGCAACATGCTGTAAAAGTCTTTAGATATCATTATTACTATAGCAACTAACTTAACAGCTTTGTCATAAAATAAAACTCCTGCAAGATATACTGAACAGGAAAAATAAACTAAATAAACGAGCAAACAAGTCACGTATCAGGCAAACAAATAAATGCATAAATAAAGCAGAACTGCAGTGACTGAAGTTCTAAAACATGATATCAAAATTAAAAGCTAGAAGCAATGACATTAAAATTAAAAGCATAGCAGCATACCATGCTAGAAATTAAGTGGTTAACTACTCCTAACCTATTATAGGATAAACACTAGAAATTTCCAAAAATCATTTTTTTTAAGATTTGAAGTATACTACTACATACAAGTTGTTACATTAAATAAATGCTTTTACTTGAGATTCATGTTTTAATTCAGCACACGTTTACTCTGGTGAGACAAAGACCACTCCATAGGGTTCTACTATGAAACGCTGACTTCCTGAAAGCTGATGAGCAGAAAGAACAAAAACAAAATGCCCACTATACAGAAGTAAGAAGAAGAAATCAATTTAAGTCATTTTTTTGCAGGGGCAAGCTCTCCCTGCAGCTCCCCATGCCTTTTGAAATTATTTACACTAATTCTTTTGTCAAAACAACTTGAAAAAGGGAGAAATCTTCTAAAACAAGTGCATCACTGGTAGGACATACTTAGAAATCTCACTGACAATGATTTCTTATGAGAAAAAGCGATTGATGTTATGCCTTTCATCTTTTTTTCTACATGCTACTGATGCTTGAGAAATTTCACCCTGAACAATGGTAGGAAAGCGATTATACAGCTATATACAGCTTCAGACCTGCGACACATAAACGTGCATTACAACTGCAAACGTAAAAAAGGAAGATACAGCAAAACATGAAAACCGTATGCAATATAGGGTTGCCACTTTTAACAATGCCGGAATGGGACATAGGGGTGTGGCCAGTAGGACATAGGTGGTATGGCCAACATGCCATTGGCCACACCCCCACCGTGACATCACCAGTGGTGTTAAAGGAGATGTGGTATTGCATTTATGGGTACAACACTGTGAAGTTATTACAGCATACTGAAAACTCGCAAACCATTTAAATGACATGAAACATTACTGCAAAAACACATTGCTCAGTTGTAACAGTAAGTAAACGTTAAAGGAAAAAAAACTCACTACTCATATTAAACAGACACTTATGTTTATTTAAAAAAAGTAAAAAAAAGTTCTACATAGACTAACCATAACTATTCTGAAAGACAACTAAAAAATCTACATACTGCATACAAGCTAAATGTGTATAATTAAGACTATTTTTATTACAAATTAAAGCTAAAGCAAAATATAACACAAAACTGCATACTGCACACTACAAGATAAGTAGACTAAATCACTTTTTTTAATGTGTATTTTATTTGATTTTATGGTCTGAAGAAAGACTCGATTTGATACAATATTTGAATAAAAGTAGCTACATTTCATTCGTAATTCAGTAATTTATAGTCATCATTAGTCCACACTACATCGGTTTCGCACATCTGTCCATTTACTTTTCACCCAAGAAAAAAACTCTTTCTGCAAATGCATCTATGTTGGTATAGATAATACCCTAACAATTACCAGATATAGTGCAGTCAGCTCAGGCTCTTCTCTGAAAATCTTCAGCCACTTTTCCCCTGGGGACAAGCTTGTGGTACATAACTGTTGGAGAAAGGGCTTAATTGCTAAATTGTCCCGGAAAAGATGGTCTTCATCTCCATCTCACAGACTCAGGGCAGTGGTCACATTGAGTAAGTCACTGAAAGCAAAGGCCTCAGTTAAAGATAACTTAGACAGTGTAAACAAGTAGTTGTTTTCAGTATACTCAAATCACTGTTCTAAGTACTTAACCGCTGTCTCCAAGAATACAGTGAAGTCTCTTTTCAGTTTGTTAACATAAGTGCGGTCTAATGTGCTCATAAGTGCCCTAAGTTTTCCTCCAAAGAAAGCACCTTCAGCTCTTGCCTGCAGTTTTTCCTTGAGAAAGGCCATTACAGAAAATGTTTCCATGGCAGTAAGTGCTGTTTTTCTAATATACTTACATGTTCAATGAAATCCATGAGAACAACACTGAGAAAATGCAGATAGTACTGGGACAGTGTCGGAAATACATTCTCATCGCGCTCATTAGCTGAAACGTACTGCCACATCTGCCGAGGGGTCTCCTCTTCACTCTGGGAGAGGGAATATGACTGGAGCACTGGCAGATTTTTCACTGTTCTTTCAATGGCTGGCAGGAGTGGCAGCCACCTTGTTGGCACATGTCTTAAGAGATTCCCAAATTCCATACCACACAACTCAAAGAAGTCTTTCAAGTCCCTGGTCCTTGTGGCAGAGCCTGATAAATGGCTGTAAAGTTTCATTACAAATACTTGGACATCATATGGTAGTTGTGCTGCAGCTTTTCTGGCTGCATTGTGAATGATGTGGGCAACACAGTTAGCCTTCTGGAGTGATGGGCACTTTTCTTTTAATCTGGCATACACACTAGATTTCTTCCCATAGTTCACACTGGCATTATCTGCCCCATATGCTGAAATGCTGTTCCAGGGCAAGGAGTGATTTTCCATAATGTTCAAAATCAGCTGTGATATAGCCTGGGCAGATTCATCAGGGTCTTCATAGAAGTCTTACAGGCCTATACCTCACAACAAGTGGAAATAATGTTATGTTCCCCTTGTTGGAAGCATCTGATGGAATTGCAAATGAAGTGCCTGTTTTCTGAAGGTCATGCAGGAGGGATTCCAATGAGTGCAGTGTCAAAACATTTTTGACAATGGCTTCAACCTTGGTTCTTCCCCAAGATAGCTTTTTTGCAATGTTTGAGTTGCTGTATAACTGGCTGGCCAGTTTTACTGCACAGTCCAAATGGTTATAGGAAACGTTGTGCTTAACAGCACTGAACACCTCAGAGGCTTCTTCTGCAATGATCTCAAGTTTCAATCCCTCAAGGTTTGTGTTCCTTGCTCACTTTGTCATCAGGTGACTGGATTTTGCTTGAAGAATAGTAGTCTGATGCTGTTCAGTTGCCTCATGTTGTGCGATATTGTTTCTTCCACCATAGGTGACCAGGAATTCCTTTTTGCAGTACCTGCAGAATGCTTTTACATCATTGCACTTCTCGATCCAGTTAAATTCCATTTTCCAAACATCCTGCCACTTGCACATCTCTTGTTGGTGGATGACTGCGATGAAGCTGCTGCTCTCTTGGTTTTTGAATCTGTACTTAACTGATATGCAACATATTTAGCAAAACTGTGATAGTAGGGTGCAGTAACATATTGGCACACGAATGAACTGGCTAGAAACACTGGCACACAAAAGAACTGTCTAGAAATATGGTCATGAAGAAGAACTGGCAAGAAACACTGGCACATGAAATAATTGGTTTGAAAAAGACTGGCACCTGATAACAATCATAAAAACATTGACATTTGAAACATGAAGCAGTTTCTAAAGTTGTTCTTTGATGTAGATTCACTGAAGGCCTGAAGAAAAACCTGCCTTGGCTCTAGATGATTGTCACTGTTAAGTGATGTCCCCATGACCCCATGTACAAAAAATGGGAAAAAGGGGTTGTAGCTGGAGGGATAGAAACACTAGCATTTGAAAGAACTCGCTAGAAACACTGTCATTTGAAAGAACTGATTTGATAAACATTGGGACCTGAAAACTGTCAAAACATTGGCATAGGAAAGACCTGAGAAATGGAGCAGAAGAGAATTAATATTACAAACCATTTAAAAAGGTAAAATAGTAAATGGCATAATGTAGGGGGGGCATTTTGGCCATTGAAAACTTGACATTAGCACAGCTTGTAGAAAACCAAATGCATTATTTTTACCACCAAACATGCCCCCCCCCCACCCCTGCAGAAAATAAAGTTAAACACATTTTCACTTTACAAAAAAGTAACTCTAAAATTAATTAGATGACTGGATTCCTGCCTGCTGGAGTGGCTGGTTGGCTGGCTGGCTGGCTGGCTAGCAGGCTTCCTTTCTAGCTGATGTGGCTGGCTGGGTAACAGGCTTCCTGCCTGCTGAGTGGCTGGCTGGCCAGCTGGCTTCCTACCTGCTTCAGTGGCTTGCTGGCTGGAAAGCAGGCTTCCTACCTGCTAGAGTGTTTGGCTGGCTGGCTTCCTAGCTTCCTGGATAGCTGGATGACTTCAGAGCTTCCTGGCTTCCTTGATGGCTAGCTTCCTGGCTTCCTCGATGGCTGGCTGGAATCCTGTCTTGAAACAAACAGAAAATCGCAGTCCTAATATTAGCAGCTGTAGGAACTTTAATAAAAAAACACTCTATAGCCGCGACCTTTGTAGGGCTCTTCCTGGTTGAATCCCTGCCCCCTTCAAGAGTTGCAGCCAGTTGTTGCATGATTTACAACACCTGGACCTAATAGGGAATACCTCTGCCTGCAGGTCTGGGTTGGTGATGTAACCAAACTACAGTGGAAAAAACAGGAAATATTTTCGGCTTTTCCACAGTGATTTGGCGTGAATCAAAAAACGGGACTTTTAAAGTTCCACTGCTTCATAGTTTGGGCAATGGGATGACATAGCTCAACCTGTGAGTGTCCCATGGACAATAGGATGGATAGTAACTGTAATACAATAATGTTCAAGAAAAGCAGAAGTGCGATGACTAAACAGTTGTACAAAAAATGATGATGTGATTAACCAAATAATTAATTACCCCAACTAAACACCAGAAAAACAACAGAAGTATGTATAAAACTAACAGACCATGCTAAAGTAGGTTCTCATTAACTCCCCCCCCCTGAAATGAGAAACAGGAAGTATATAATAGTACATAAAATAAAGAATAAAGTGCATATAATTCAGTGGAAATGTATCATAATTCTAAAATTAAATACAAATTACCAGTGCAAAGCAAACTTAAAAATCTCAAAATGAAAAAAAAATGTATCTATCCATCCATTTATGTGTAGATAGAGGTATGCATTCATTTAGTCATCCGTTACCTTGTCGAAAGCAGTACAGCAGGTTCTCATAACTGCGAATCGGTTATAGTTGAAACACAAAATATCCTCCCCTTTTTGACCCATGGTAGCGCTTGTTTAGGTGGTAGAGCGGTCGGAAATGTTGCATTCGGCACTTTGAAAATCGACATTCTTGTTTGGAAAATATAATGTTCGGAGATTGTTTCATTGACTAAATGAATGTATAGTGTAGATATATAATATAAATAAACAAATACAATTTAGTAACAATACAGAAAAAAGAAAATACCTATTTCTCAATCGGTAACAGAAATGCATAATAATTACAAAAAAATCCAGCACAGTAAATAGCAAATACAGTTGAAAAAAAATCAATGTCCATTTAAAAAACACAATAGTGACCTCCATCATGGATGTCATGGTCTATATTAGAATTTCGACCGCTTAGCTTGTCGAATGCCAAAACATCGACAGCTAAACAGCAAAAGCTTAAAATTGCAGACGGCCACTTACGCAAATTTTTTCATCGGGAAAAAAATTCGCTTAACCATCACAAATTAAAATAAACTTCCAAACACTAACAAAGTGGGGTGCTCCACCCTCCATTGTCGCCAGGGGGCTGTGCCCCCCTAACTAAATGTACCAAGTCAGAGGTCGCTCTACATTGGGGAAGGGGCAACTTCCCGGTAATGGGTAAGCAAATTCTTTCCCGATGAAAAAATTCACGTAAGTGGCCATTCACGATTTTAAGCTGTTGCCATTTCGCTGTCGCCATTTCAGCATTCAACAAGCTTAGTGGTCAAGCTTATAATATAGACCCTGGATGTTACAGGGAAATAAGTATCTACAATATCAAGGTCAAAAGCCTCAAAATTACACTTTTTAAAGTCTGACCCCTTTCAAAAAGTTGTGCGATACTGTCCGATGTTTAATTTTGTAAGGAGTCATGGGGAAAAACCCTCCAAATTCACCCCCTGCAAAACATCTGGAAAATGCCACTTTTGCAAGTGCAAATGCAATAAAATGGCACAATGATGATTTTGCCCTTGTTTCTAAGGACCTTGCCCAGTACAGATTTTCCAAAGAATAGAGAGGCACTCTGCTTTTGGTGTCAGGCATTACAACACCCCTGTGTGGTCCATTGTTTCCCTATGATGCATATCTTGTCAGGATTTATTCCTTGCTGAAATGTTGACAATAATGCAAACAAAACAAAACATAAGTCAGCAAAATTCTTTTGTCATAAAAAGCAGAACATTTAGGATTATGAGTGAGTCTTCATTCCTAAACACATGGCTGAAGGCAAAGTTGTTCACACTGCCTACCTTGACCTGGCCAAGGCATTTGACACAATACCCCACTCGGATATAGTTGACAAACGTAAGAGGTTAGGTACAAACCCGTATGTCTCCCAGTGGATAGCCAACTGGCTCACATACAGGACCCAGGAAGTTAGAATTGGGGTGTCCACCTCTACAAAGAGGCCAGTCACAAGTGTAGTCCCTCAGTGATCAGTCCTTGGACCACTCCTTTTTGGCATTTATTTCTCAGATGTCAAGGCCAATTTCAGTGGTCTCTGGCTGACTAAATTTGCATATGATTGCAAATTAGGAGCTGTCCTTGAATCTCACACTAACACAAATGTTCTCCAGGAGGGGCTGACACAGACAAACAACTGGTCTCAGAGCCTTGGACTAAAACTAAATGCCAAGAAATGTACAATAGTATCCTTTGGGAAGTCATCCTTCCCTGGTAACTATCACCCTGACAACACACCCCTTTGAGTTGACCCAGTAGTCAGGGACTTAGGGACACACCTAGATAGTAATCTAGCCTTAGATCATCACATGTCTACAGTGGTGAGGAAATCATTCTATGTTGTGCAACTTATAAACAAATGCAAGGCATCTAAGTCTAAGGAAGTCATTGTTCCACTGTATTCAAAATTCATAAGACATATCATTGAGTACAACCCCTTTGGTATGTACCTAATCAGGCATATCCAACAACTGGACCATCCACAGAGGTTCCTCACTGAAAGAATACAGGGCATAAGTAATACGTCTTGTGCAGACTGCCTTAAGGCCCTATCTCTGTATTCTGTCTCCTACTGGCTTTTGAGGGGAGATCTATGATTGGCATACAGGGCATTGCCAAAGCCCACTCTGATGGACATCCTGCATATCCACAAAATGAACAGTACCAAAATTACCCATTCTAAACACTTAAACCTTGCCTGTGATATAAATAAGATGTGCTGGAGAAAGTGTATGACAGAGACTACCCGATTTATGGAACAGGCTCCCCATCCATGTGAAGCAGAGTTCCTCCCTAACCCAATTCAAGTGCGACGTGGACAATTGGCTGGAAAACAGGAAATTCATCCCTAATCTAGCACCTATGTCTCTAATGGACAGAGGTAACCTGTAAATTGTTCATCTCCCAGGCCCATGCTTACACTTATTAAGGGTATCAGAACTTGTCAGAGATTTGGGATGCATGGCTAGGCTTAAAAAGACCCTTATGGTCGTTAGCCTAGTAAACACCTGTGAACCTGTGAACATTGTTGTAGGCTTGAGATATGGGTGCCAAGAGATTCACCTCAACAGCAGAGCAAAGTGAAGCTGGATACGTGAATCCTGACATTCATGCTAAAAACACATAAGTAGCTGGAGAAACCAACCATGATTCTGTGTATTACATAGAGGGTTAGCTATCCCAACATTCTAGTATTTTCATAAAAATATATGTGTAGGAGCATGAACTGCATCTAGAACGATATCACACACTGCTTCACAATCTTGGAAGATGTAATACACTTACCACTGCTACACAGACAGCCAATAGTTTAAACATTTCATACTCTTCACTCTCTCATGACTTTTTTTATATTTGTGGTACTGCAAGGTGTATTATAGCTTTCAAAGTTGGAAAAACACTTCTAGTTCTGCTCTGAGTTAGCTGCAGTGTGCAAGACTCGAACATAAGAGCATTCAGTGATGATTAGCAAAAGTCATTAGGCACACTCCATGTGCTGTCTAGTTAATGTAAATAGAAAGGAGAAATGACAAGTAGAGTGAGGGGATAAAGGAGAGCTAACGTACATCTCAGGACCAGTATGAGTAGACTGATTATTGTAGTGAGGATAGAGGCTAGGATAGCATAGAATAAAACATGATAGGAAAGCAATGGGGAAAATACGAAGCAGTATAAATACAGTCCATTTTAAGAAACATGTGCATGAGGGATTTAGTTATTCTATCCGCTCAGAGTTATTATGCAATAAAGGCTCATTTCTATTCAAAAAGAAGCATGCCAACTGGATAAAGTAGTTAGTGTGCAAATTGTAAATCCATGATATCACAACAGAAAAAAGTCTGGTGTGTGAGCTTATGGACCAGTTGTACATGCTTCACTCATGAAGCTGCAGAATGTCTCATTTTTGCTATTACTGTACATTGTCTGTAAAATTATTCATCAAAGAAACCAAAACTAATGGCTATATGGAAAGAAAATGCTGTTTTCTCTGTTGCTAAAAAAAAATTAATATTTAAAAATGTAAACACTCATTGGTCAGTCCAGTCAGCATGCTCTGTGTAAGTTGAGTTCCCCACAGAAGGAACTCCACTTTCTCTGCATTGCTAAGTGAAAAAAATTAAAGTATGGCAACTCAGACCAGTAAACTGCTAAGTAGAGCAGAATATGTTATTAAAAATAAAGCTGAAGTCTCACTGTTTCCAGTCTGAATAACCTAACTCAATAAAAGAGATTATACAGCAATGTAGTTTGCATGTGCAGTAGATTTCTTCAATGCTCCAGAGTATGAGAAACTAGCAGAAGGCCACTAAAGGCCATTTCTACAATGACATTATTTAGAAAAGGTAACACTTTTTTATTAAACAATATCATTGTATAATAGCAAGGATCTACTCTTGTGTGTGGGTAATGCAGGATTTACCCATGTCTGGCTTTGTTTAATTACTCAGGATTTGCCCTCATGATCAAACCATGCCAGCCATGGGTAAATGCTGCATTACCCTCACCCAGTCATGGATTATTGCTAAAGTATAATGTTGATATAGCTCAAATCTGCACAATGTAATGTGTGTGTGTGTGTGTGTGTGTGTGTGTGTGTGTGTGCGTGTGTGTGTGTGTGTCTGTGTGTGTGTGTGTGTGTGTGTGTGTGTGTGTGTGTGTGTGTGTGTGTGTATGTGTGTGTGTGTGTGTGTGTGTGTGTGTGTGTGTGTGTGTGTGTGTGTGTTGTGCTGTCACACTCACACACACACACACACACACACACACACACACACACACACACATACACACACACACACACACACACACACACACACACACACACACACACACACACACACACACACACACACACACACATATACATAAATAAAGTATACATTTACACACATGTATGTACAAAATATATACATATGTGTGTGTTTGTGTGTGGGTGTATATATTAACAACCAAATACTTGTCTGAGGAACCACCAGAGCGGCAACTTATTCAGAACTTTCATCTTTTATTGTCGGGAAGTCTTCCAAATAAACACACATTGAAAACATGTCTATTTATAGGTTTGATTATATGATCACATGAACACATGTAAAATAAATGACAAGGTTTATCATTTAGCAGTTCTGTTTTTTAAAACACATTTAATATTCAGACGTTCATTAAACCTTGGACTTATGTTTACCCCTAACATGAGTTGCCAACACAGTTCTTTTATTCAGTCAAATTGTTAACATCTCCTTTGCAATAACCATCAGTCAAGCACGAAATATATATATATATATATATATATATATATATATATATATATATATATATATATATATAATTATATGCATATACTTCTCTCATGAAATATTGAATGTTTCAAAGAGTGAATGAAAAAGTGATTTTTTTTCCAGGGCAGCAAGCCCATGCATCTCCAAGGGGGAGTGCTCCTCCAACCCCTGCAAATTATATGAATAGTTCTGAGATCACACAGTAGTGGAGTAAGGGCAAATTCCCACCTTCTTCTTCTTTCAGCTTTAATGGAATCATATAGAGAAAGCAGATGATAGGCTGAAAAAACAAGCAAAAAGGAGTGTTTACTGTTCTGAGTGTTCACTCTTACCCACCAATTATAGATAAATAGATATATGCAGTTAACACTCCTTGTTTTATAGTTCACATAACCTGGTCAAGTTTATCCATTAATATGTCTCTGGTGTCTGTATTCTAATGTTTCTTCTGGTCATATATTCTGGGCAAAATTCCAAAAGAGTATTTAGTCCTGGTTACACTGTCTTCTGTCTCTAACAGGCAAATTTCAATGACAGTCTCTTTTTCACTCTGAGATTCCCATAATATGTATTCCTACAGCCCATAATCTCATCTCTGTTACTTTGCTAGTGGCTCTGTTTCGTCTCTCTGTTCAAGCACTTCTTGTGATAAAAAATAGGTTGTGGCTTCCTTCACTCAGAGCGCGTGTGCGCATGTGTGTGTGTGTGCGTGTGTGTGCGCGCGTGCCTTCCTCCCACCATAATTTGAGACTACAGAGCCATAAATTTTAACCAGTTACTAGAGGGCACTAAACTATGTTAACCTCCCCCCCATTTTAGTCCTGTGGGGAAAAGCAACACCAGACTGTCAGACTATATCTCATCTGATTCACAAACTCACTGGCATAGGGTTATTTTTTTCTCCACATTGAAAGATGTCTATCAACAAGTCTAGCCTTGAAATGGACAAAGCAACTTAACTGCTTTTCTGCCCTGGCCAGTCCTTGCCCTCATTGACTTCTCTATCTAGGTCTCCAGACTGGTCAACACTTTTGTTAATAAGGTCAGAACACTGCTTTAATGTCTGTTACTAATTCCATCCTTTCGAAAGACATGATTGAATGGGCATGCCTTAGTTGAAGGTTGGGCATCGAGCTGGCAACTCGGCACCGTGAAAATCTACTGCCAATCATTAGCGGACCGGAGTTCCACTGTGGTGACCCCTAACTGGGAAAAGCCGGAAGACAACAACAACAACTAATTCCGTCCTTCACAGAATGGCATAAAACAAGTGACAAACCATAACCATTTGCAACTTGAAAACTCTCCTCATTATGCTTAGCTGTCTGTTTATCCTGCAATTGTACCGTAGTATCCTGTTGCTGTGTTTTTCTTTGCTAACCATCAAAACCATCCACACCATCATCTCCCATGCTGATAGAAGTTCCTGTAATGGTTGAATGTGTTTTTTTCAGACACCAAATAATTTATAGGTGCTGCATTTTCACATCTGTTTGCACTAAAAGGTTTACCATTTAATATGTTGTCAGTTTTGACTGCTTGAACTGTCTCTTTAGTTTTTTCCTGGCATTAACTGTGGCTCCCTTACTGGGTTTTTATTTACATCAGACATAAAAGTGATGGGTCTGCTAGTTTATACTTTATAAATGGACTATATTCAATATTGAGAAAGTCTAAGACTTTCTCCATGCTCCAAAATGGACGGGTTTCTTTCTCCACAGTTTTGGTTTCTGCAACTGTTTGTTCTATGATCTCACCAGACATACTAGTCTGCATTAAGTATAGTTTTGTTCAGTGGTTTCTATGGCTTTCAGACTCTGAAGGCCTCAGCTGTTCTCCATATTAGTTACCACTGTCTGCTAGTATATCTTCTTTCTGTCTGAGAGAATTATCTTCCTTTCATATGTTTCTTACAGCACTAAGACATTCTCATATCAGCTCAGCATGAGAAGAGTATGTTGACAGATATTGTTTTCAAATAGTGTCTATTTTCTCCAGATTTACTTCGGACTTTATTACCAACCTTCAGATCTTTACACTTAGTGGTAGCTAGAAAATAATATCAAGGTGTTCCTCAGGTGTGCAACACAACGCACTTTTTACTTCCTGCAGCATATTAATAAGGCTTTCATTCTTTTAGCATTTTAGTTCCGCAGCTCTTGAATGATTTGATTTAATGCCTGTAAGTCACTGTTATTTCACCTCTGTATTTATTTGCATATAGGTTTTGTGGGTGGCCGCGGTGGTACAGCAGTTAGTGTTGTCGCCTCACAGCAAGGGGTTCTCCAATTCAGTTCTTGGCTGGGGTGCCTTCTGTGTGGAGTCTGCATTTCCTCACTGCTGTCATGTGGGTTTCCTCCCACATTCCTAAGATATGCAGTAGGTGGATTGGGCACTGTCAATTGGCTGTAGGTGTGAATGTGTGCATGAGTGAGTGATATAGATGAACTACCATGGCAGAGCTAGCCACCTGGTAGTGTAAACCTTGGCTTGAGATGATTATCACTGTTGAAGTGACACCCCGACCCCATGTGTAAAATGGGAAAAAGGGGTTGAGGATGGCTGGATTGTTGGGTTTCTCACTGATCAGTGTCAACCATTTACTTTTGTTTACATTTCTAGGCTTCTTTTGTTCTATTAGCTGGGCTACTTTATTGCTGTGAGTACAAATTTGGGTATGCTACTGGGCTTTGTTTTCAGTCTTTTGGAGTTGTGCATTTAGGAACTCATTCTCAGACAGAGTATTCTTATACTAACTTTTTATTTCAAGGAGAATGTTGTTAACCTTTTCTTTCTTTCACCACATTTTTCCCTTTAAGTCTGTAAACTCAATGTCAGGTTTGGAACTTATTTCACTTTTCTCTTTCATGTTCTAGTACCAGGCACTTTGCTCCTAATGCTACTTGGCATAGCACTTTCAAGATGTGTTTGTTTTGTTTCACTTTCAATTTGTACTAAACGTTTTGATCAAGTCTACTGTTTCTTTGCTAGCTTTATTTTTCCATTTTATTTGCTTATCAATGCCATACTACAACATTTAAAACTGCCATTTCATTTTCATTTTCATAAACCATCTGTTCCAAAATTGATACTGATTCTCTCTCTCTCTGCATAAAGATAGAACCTGTCTGTCTTACTTTGTAATGTTTCTACACTCTCAGTTAATGCTTTGACTTCTCCTTACAAATCTGCAAAGCACTGAGAAAGTGTTTCATTTACTGTCCTTGTTTTTGTTGGCCCATTGTTGCATGACAATTTCATATAAGAAGCTCCACTGCTTTTTTAACAAGGTCTATTTTGACAACACACTCAAAAAAAAAGTTCTGATATTTAAGTTAATCTGTGCCAGCTCTCCTCAAACCTTTAGATCCGGATTCTTCACCTTCATATAAGGTTTCCCTTTGCATAATTACAATGCTGGACAGTAAAACATCCAGATGTCCTGTTGACCGTAGATACTCAAATACAAATCATTCTTATTTTGCAGTATCACATCACTGTTTATTACCCGTCCTATTTGGCCAATAATACCTTCTTTTGTGAATATATACTGTTGCACCACAGCACAGCCTATCATCTGCTGCTTTTACAAAATAACAAGAAGTACATTTTTTATTTATTTATTTATTTATTTATTACTTATAGCCTCTTTGCTTCTCATTTTTCAGTACAGATGTTTCACAATCAGTTTCACCAGGACTGCATCTAGTTTTCTTTTTTGCATAACACAGCAATGAACTCATTTCCATTGTCAGAAAGTTTACCTTCAAAGACTCATCATCTTACACAATAATTTAACAGAGCTTTGGTAAAGCAATTTTATGACACAAATTTTGTGACAAAGTATTTCCAACAATCTGTATAGCAGCTATTGCTAAACTTTCCTTGTAGACCACTTTTTCACACATTGCATATGCTCATAAGAATTTCTTATATTTAGAGAATTTCCAACAGCTGCTTTCAGGAGAAAAATAATTTGAAACCTCCAATTCTTCACAGTTCATTGTTTTTACTTCCACATTTAATATGCAGTAAGTTACTTATGCAGTTTGAAAATTCAGCATGACTTTTTAATTCTCAGTAGCAGCTGCAGCAATTTCTTTCATCAGTAAAATTGAGAACATACATCATGTTCACCAGTGCAATTCTCTCAGCAGCTTAGTGCAGTCCCTTTACAAAAATGGCAAGTTTGGTAAGCAACCATTCAGCAGCTATCATATCAGTTTGTCAAAAGATTCAACAGTACTTGCCACTCTATTTTCTGTGCCATTTTAAAACTTTGTTTAACAAGTATTTCAGTTACTTCACTCCTAAGAGTCTAGCTTCTGTTTCTGATTCTCTGCTTGGCCATGTTAAGAGAAGCTTTTGAATCTAGCAAAGCACAGCTTAAAAAGCAGCAATTAAAATATTTATTTCATTCTCTGTTTATTGAATATAGTTCAAACAAAGCAATCCATTATAACCACAGTTCTTTAAAATCCACATATGAGCTAGCAGTCAGTTAAAGCTGCATTCAATAATGCTTTTTTGTAAGGTTACTCCCCCATCCCTTTTTCAATGCAGACTCAAAAATTCACTTGTTAAATTCACATTAACTCAAAAGTAGTTCCTTACCTTCTAATTGTGGTTGCCCATAGCAAAAATACAATATGACAAAAGTGTGTCATTTCTTCAGTAAGCAAACACTTTTTTCTGTGTAGGTTGGCTTGGTAACACCCACAGACGGCACTGATTTTTTCTTTCCACAGACTGAGAACTTAACTAACAGAATATTAGTACTTGCAGATAGGAAAATGCAGGACAAAATAATAGTGTATTTTGGTATGGTTTAACTAAACTTTAACTACATTCTCCAACAGTGTAATATTCAGAAACAGTCCGGGCTGCTTGTTAACTAATCTATGCATTATTTGCAATGAGGTGTCGAACACACACAAACACACAAACACACACACACACACACACACACACACACACACACACACACACACACACACATATATATATATATATATATATATATATATATATATATATATATATATATAGTTATATGGATGTGCACATATAGATATTCCATGGAAAAGCAATGTAGCAGAGATAAGAAACTTTTGTATAAGAACAGCTTTACTTACACAAAGGAACATACAAGTTGTATCATTTCAAAACAAAAGTAATGTGTGGTCTTTAGTAGAAAACAAGTCACAGTACCTTTAGAAAACACAGGTGCTGAACACAATTCAAACCAAAGTCTCTAGTTCTGACATTCTCTAGGCAAATGGGTTTCAGGACTCTTTCTCTTAAAAATGTACTGTGAATGCACATCTCTTCTGTAGAGGCATTAATCTAAGCCTCTAGTTCTCTCTTCTTCAAGAGTGACAGTTCTTTGTGGCTCCATTTAGATTATATACATTTGCTCATGCATGGTTCTGATTGTCAGACAAATTTAATCATCTTAAAGGGTCAGCTTTTGGATGCAAAATTTAAACATCAAATGTTACAATTTTCCCTGTTTTTCCAAGTTTACAAGTAATACTAGCATGACTTTTACACCTTTCTGGTAAATACCGCAATACTATGTCACAGTACACAGACAGACAGAGACATGTATTTTATCTATATCAATCTGTCTATCTATTTATATTTGTAAAAGGGTAATGAGAACTGGAATTAGTCCAGAGAGTACTCAGAGGAATATAATGAAAAAATTAAATGCCTGCCATATTGTATTATAAATGAAATCCTAAAAGAATAATTCAATACTACACATTAAATGAATACTGAATTTAATGCCCCATTTAACCTGGACAAACGTGTTAGTCTTAAACTAATGAACAGTATTTACAGAATTATTTACTGTGGCATCTCTCATTGTGACTTTACTGTGGAAATTTCAAATGCAAGTGTTAGATGGTGAATTCAAAACCAGATTTGTTAGGCGCTGTTGAATGTAGTCTGCTTTTGAAAAGTCTGAAAGCCCCTACTGCCATAATATTTTAATTACATGAGCTTTGGCAAGTTTTGTAAAGAAGCAATGATTATTGAGTAATATGGTACTAGTATACACTATCAGAATGAATGCAGTGAGTTAAAAAATGAAAGGGAAGATTCCAGAAGCCCAACTAAAAAGGAGAGAATATGCATTAGCAGTATAACACAGGAACCCAAGAGATTGTGAGCTTTTCCTTCCACTTGGTGAGTCATCGACATATGAACAAACATGGAATCTGTTTGGAATGGAGGGCTAGCCCCTTCTAGAAAGAGAAAATCGGCTGCATATGTTAAGCATTAGGGACAGCATCTGAGGGACATTGAGGTTAAGAAGATGTTATCCTAGAGAATTGTAGAAATCTTTGTTCAAAGCTTTCAGTTTTCACACCCTACCACATTTCAGGTTTAAGAAAGGGGCAGATATCACTGTAAAAATGTTTAAGTTATGATGTCAGACCTGCGATAAAAGAATCAATGATATTTTATTTCATCTTTGTTAACCTGATTAATGCTGTCAAATAAGGTTGCCTGTTTTTGTGGTGATCTGCACAACTGAAGGTTGGAGTTTTAATAGTCAGGTTTCCAGAACTTAACCTAACTACTGGAAACTACTGGAAAATGCCTTTGTCTTTTGAGTTACAATGGTCTGAGCACAGCTGGATATGGCCTCAAGCATACAGTAGTACCGGGTTATTTCACCTACTTTCAAAAAAAATAGATTAGACAGTATTAAAGTATCAATTATTTTGTCATGTTACAAAACACTGAAGTATGTTTGCAAATTCTACATTTTAGAAGAAGTAAACTTTTCTTTTAATTCCCCTCTTAGTGGTGAAAAAAGACCAATTCACCTGAGCTTTGATGTAGATGGTGTGGACTCCTCTGCAACCCCTGCCACTGGCACCCCTGTTCCTGGCGGATTGTGCTACAGAGAGGGCATCTACATAGCTGAAGTACTGCACAAAACAGGTAAGGAGTACCTTTCTTTAGAAAATGCTGCTACATATATGACTTATGTGGAGACTGTATACATACAGGACATTTCAGCTTAAAGACAAAAGCTATGCTCATGTTATCGAATGACACAATGCAGTTACAAGTGTACAGTTGAAGAGCTCTACAGGTCCATTTCATGGGTTAAGATGATTTTGTATTTAGTTAAGCAGGTGACCAGTATAAAGATGTTGTTGACATGTTTTTTCACTTCTCCCATGTACCATTTTCCTCTGCTGTGTGCTAACTCCGAACCGAAAAATAAATTGAAATTCTAAACATGAAGTGGGAGTCTCAATTCTTTTATGAGCTATAGGCTGTATTGGAGCAGTATTTTAAATGTAATTTGTAGGATATGTCCCAAAGAAATAGGTTGTTAATCAGTGTTTCTACTATTTGATCACATGACTACTACCTACCCTTTAGATTATTCAGCTGCATTTCTGTGGCCATAATTTGCAGTTTTACTACAGTATAGTTTTAGTGTAAATCTAAGTACACTTAAATTTCTTTGTACATTTTTGACTTAACCAGTAATTTTGCCTTCATTAATCAATGTTAACTTTACTATATGATTTTTTTCTGTAACTGGAACTATGTACACCTTTTTTTAAATGTTAACTGTCGTACTTTCAGTTTTGTAAGAGAAGCTTTTGTCTCCAGTCCTTCACTGAAAAAAAGGCTTCAAACTCTGTCACACTTTCCTGGTCAACAAATAAATTGATACGTTGTTCCCATATGTTTGCATCTAAACTTTTATGGCTAGGCTTGTCTGTATTTCTGTTAGTTTGTCTTTGTCTCTCTTTCTACCAGCATATTCCATCTTTCCATCTCTTATTTCCCTGACAAAGAAGCAAAGTCAGTGCAGTAAACATTACATACTACATTGTAAGTGTAGCTTAAATAATAAAAATATGTATCTTCATGACATTACTTTCAGCAACATGCTTATAATGGAGTGTTTATTCTGCTAATGTCGACCAGACTAGGTATTCATGAACAAGAGTTTCTGTGTGAAGTGCTATTTAATAAAACTGTCTATTTTTAAAACTTTCTTAGTTTTGCTACATGCGGCTAGATATGTAATACAAAACAGCCAGTGATATTACACAGTACTTCATACAGCACTATTTATGAATGAATATCCACATTATTATTATTATTATTATTATTATTATTATTATTATTATATTACTATTATTATTATGAGAAGAAGAGAACAGTAGATTTTGCTATACTACAGTCTGCCATCTGTGTTGGGTTACTGAATTTAAGTCGACTTTTGAAAATATGCATTTTTATATATCTCATATTTTAGTCCACACGCAAATATAGCAGTGAATGGTTTGAGTGGTTCAGTAAGTCTTCAGCCATATCATGGGGCTCTCTGGTGATGGTGCATAAAACAGTCTTATGAATACCATTACTATAAAGTAAACAGCGGAAAACAGGAGAAACACAAAGCTGTATGATTGTTGCAAGCATGGTACACAAAAACTCACCAGAGGCCAGCTTTGCAAATTCTCTCTTTAGTTAACTATCAGTATTAATTAACACAGTGTAGCATGACCCAAATAGATGATTATAAACCTATAATCAAAATGTTGATTATTTGTAGCAAAATATTAATACTGAAATATTAAGTATACCTCTCCTCATTAAACATTATCTTCTTATAGATGGATGAATACTTCAGTCCCTCTAAATCATCTTCATAGATTACTAATTGCAAGAGTGTTAATTCATTCTTAAACCCTGTCCAAAGTGAATGCTACATTATTGCCTTGTTACTTAAACTCTTCAGTTTTACTTTCTGCACTCCCAAACTAATATGTATGAAAACTCTATATAACATTTACATTTATTAATATTCACAAATAGTTATCTCAACCAGGACAGCCATCTGTTCCTGAAATTTTGTTGCCCTTTATTAGTCTGTCCTCTTCCTTTCTTATTCCGTCGACCAGCTTCCTCACCTCTCTTACAGTCAGACTTCTCTATCTTCCATTCTTTTTTATATATTTTTTTGGCCATTAACACAATTATCTAGAATATTTGTTGCAGTCCTTGGCTTTTATCCTCTTTATCAGCTACACCTAAAAGATATCTATCTTCACTTAACTCTATAGTCTTTCCGCTGATATTGCTATATTGTCAATCAACTCTTTTAACTCCTTTCTAGAGTTCTGTAATCTAGCACATGACCAGAATATAAGTCTCAAGTATCCCCTCTTCCCTCTATCTTCTCTCCAGAAGTAGCCTTCAGACATCAGAAACATACTTTGCAGTCTTACTGGTGTGTAAAAGTGCTTATGCAAGCACATATGTACAAGAATATGGCAGATGCTTTCCTGTTGCTGAAGGTTCAAATCCTTACTTATCAGCACTTCCCATTTCTTCCTTAGCTTATCTGTTTCTTGTTGCTTCCCTTCCACTTGTATCCTTTCTATCTTTGACATCAATCCCTTTTCTACTTTCTGAAATTTTAAAAACATTATATACTTTATGTTTAAATACTGACTTCTACTGGTCGTACAAATACTGGTCTTCATTGATAAGTTAATACCATCTTTTATTTATATGTTCTACTTTGTGTCATTACATTGCTAAATTTGGAGATCAACAGTACAGTCTATTATACGAGTTTTTACACTCTGGGAAAATCTTCTCCTCCTGTTTGTAATTTAGACCATAGTCTGCATTACTTTCCCTGTGATTTGGTGACATGGTCTATGCATGTAAATGCAGGAACCTCCACTCTGCCCAGTACCCTTACCATATTATACTGTTAAGAGAACCTGAATTACTTCTCACAGCACATTTACTCTGCCTAATATTCCTGCCTTAAATATGTTCCCTTTCAGCTAAATTCTTCAAATCATTTTACTGTTGTCTGATTCTATACATAATTGTCTTGTTAATGCCTTCTTTAAATGAATACCTTATTTCATTTCTTTTTCTCCCTCAGACAATTTTGCATCTAGTGTTTTATCAGAGTATGGTGACAATATCAGGTACTTTGGGGCATGCAATGAAATGACAATGAAAATTATCCACAGTATTTGGAATAAAGATGGCACACTGATAATTTAATAAACTGACTGTTTGCTATCATTAACTTGGTGTTTTTTTTTTCCTGCTGGTTTCATGTGTAACACCTTTGCAGTCTGTAGTGTTTGAAAATTTTCCACACTGAAATGACCATTTTTCCCTATGTAATGTTTTATCTACAAACATAGCTTTAAATTACATTATGAAACAATGGTGATAATTGATGGTTGCCTTATGTAATGTTTATGTAGGTCTTAAGTCATGTGCTTTTTTCTTGAGTGGTTTCTCACCTTATTTTTGTTTTATTTTATTTATGTGATGTACATGCCATTTTAGACACACTGTATATTAACACAGAACACATTCAAACATATTTTGCACTCAGCATTTCAAAGTTTTGTAGGGATTCCTTCCTTCCTTGTTTTCCTTTTTCTTGATTCTTTTGCATTGCTTTTGGGGTCATCTTGGTCTCATAATTATCTCCCCATATTTCTACAAGCCCTGGATTCTGCAATGTATGATCTAATATTCTAATTTTTTATGCCCATGTATCTTAAAGGGTTATTTTATGAATTCCACTTACTAGTGATCTGTCTGTCTGAACAAAGTTCAGATTTTTCTCTTTAATCTTACATCTACAAGTTTTAATCAAGAACCACTCCTAACAATTTTAGTATTAAAATATTTTTTACCCTCTTGCTTTCAATTCTACTTCTCTTAGTTAGTTGTAACACCTTCTGTCACATTATCAGTAATAGCAAAGTACTAAATAAGTTAAATCTAGCTGATAAAACTTACTGCTTCACCTTTAAGCCCAGCACCTGCTCTTTTAGATTATGCTTACAGACTTCTTATCCTCACCAAACCTACTTACCTTTATTTTATTTATTTTCTATATCTTTATTTGACCAAGTTTGTTGAACTAGGCTAGTAGCCTCTTTTCAGGGGAACCCGAGATGGTATTTCTACTACTAGGAAAAATTTGGCCAGGCATCAGTGAACTTCCCCTACTTGTCATTGTTGTGAGTGGGACCCATATTGAAGGAGCACTTCCTGTTTCCATTCCAGGTACAGAGGTGTCCTATAGAAACAAGGGGGCAGACAGAGAGAGAAGGAGATGATGGAGTGGTGAAAGAAATGGAGGAGAAATATCAAGACCAGATAATGTGTGCAGGATGTGCAGGATTCTGAGTAAACGTTTCAAAGAAATCTGTTTGAAGGAGATGAGTTAGCAAATTATGGATGTATATTTACAACCCTGCAGTTGGGAAGGTTGTAGGATGATTTATGTAAAGAAATAATGGTGCAGAGTGAGACAGAAAATGAAGGTGATGTTTCCTGGGGGACATTATGAAAAAAATGCAAAAGGAAGATGCAGAGACAATCGTGATGAACAGTGGTGAGGTGGAAAAGAAAACACACACAAAGAAAGTAAAAGAAGGCAAAAGTGGAGTAGAAAAAAAGAAGGCAGAAGTAAATGAAAAACAGAAGTACTTGATGTGATGCTGTGAGGTATAGCTAGCTATGCCAGGAGAAGAAGGACAGTGGATGAGTAACATATGCCAGCTAGCTGGAGTTCTGTAAGGAATTATATGCCATTTGTATATCAAACTGATTTGTACAGATGCTTGTGTTGAAAATGTATTTGTAAAGCTGCTTGTGTTAAAAAATGTACAAACAGTGGGGTCCTGCTGGACAGAAAAGACATACACCTGTATGTCAGCCTTTATTGTAAGTGTTGAAAAAAATATATTGTAACAGAGGATACTGGAAGAAAAGAGATTAATCTCAATCCAGCTAACTTTTAAAAATAGTCTGAAATTGAATTACCTGGTTTAGGCCGTAAAGATTGTATCTGACAGTTCTGATTGCAGCCAGAGACAAAATGTCTCTGAAAACCAGGGCTAGGAATCCTACTGTATTGCTCTTAGGAGTGAACTAATTGTTACCCTGGAAGGGTGGAAGTTTTGAAATGGTTTTATAGTTTCCAGATGCTATAACACATCTTAGCAAAGCTCTATGTGGGTGTATGGCAACACATATGTGCTAGATTCTAATTCGGTTTCTAGTAAAGTGGGGTATGGAAGCCAGAAGTCAAATGACCAGATGTGTGTGATGTCATTCTGTAAGCCAGCACTGAAATGATGTTTTAATATTAGATGAGACAGAAGTCTCAGAGCAGTCTGTTTTTGAAACCTGATAAAGAAGGAAGACCACTCACCCATTTCATCTTAATTTGCTTTAGTAAATAACCAGGGAATAGCAGTTCTTTAGATCAGTCAGAAAAATATAGTGAGATTAGTTAGGTACTGTTTTTCCTGTAACTGTTTGCATCTATCCATCTGTGTTATTTTAAATATTTTCTGTGATTGAAATTCTGGTGTTTACTGTAAATAAATATTTAGAATTTCCATGCTATTTATTATTTATTATTAAATATATTTAAACTTTTCATTGTGGCTGGTCTTTTAGAGAATATTTTAACCTTTGAAAGTACTTATATTTATTTGGTGACACATTATTTGCTCCTGAAAGCCTTGCTGCATTGGTCAAATGCTATCATTTGTATTATTATTTTACTCAGTATAATTGCGTACCCTTGTAACAGTCTTATAGTAGATTACTTTGGAGTGTTCTTGTGGCAGTACCTACCTTATAATCTGAGCAGGGGTCATAGCTAATAAATCAATGCCAGCATTTTCCAGGTGTGTGCATCTGTGTGAAAATACAATCTCAAAGAATGTGCATGTTAGCTACTGGTTTAATAGAGAGGATGGTGGAGGAATTAGCTTGGAACACCTGGCTGGAGACTCAAATCTACAGCTGTGTCAGTGGGGTGTTTTATTTGTGGGTCTGAAGAGAGAGAAGGAAACCCAGCCCCAAGACTGCGTGTGTTCTGTGTGCTCTTAAGAGAAATTGTGCTTGGGGCAAGAGAGCTGCAACTGGAAATACTGTGTGTATCTATCTTTGTTCCAAGTGAACGTCCCACACTGGTGTCTGTGGTGAGGATTGAGACTTCTTGATCACTAGCTCAGAGCAGAGACATCACATTTGATAAGAAGTCAAAATAAAGAAGACAAAGAAAAGGCAGGTATGAAGTGTGGGAGAATTTAATAGCTCCTTTGGGTGTAAAAGCACACAAGGTAAAAGCATTTATTCCTATTAACAGAGGCATTTCATGACATTATATTTGAGACTGTTTTTTCAATGGAAGGTTTTCTTGGAGGATATGGAAAAAGGAAAGACTGTAACCCATGGAATCTTTATGTGTTAAAAGCCTTTAACAAGGAAACAAAAAAAAGAATTCATGTATAATTTTGAGAAGATATAGAAAGACAGACTTTGAAAGGACGTTTGAAAATTTCATGTAAAAAAGAGCTGGGCATTGCAAAAGTTTATGGCAAATTGGGTTTATTGCAGTATTGTGTTAAAAATAGAAACAGACACAATTTTACATATACAAAACATGATAAATATGTAGGGGAATAGGAGTGTCATAAAATATTGAGACAGCAAAAACATGTTTTTTTTTGTGGAAAAAAAGGACATTTGATAAGTAGCTGTGACAAAATAAAATGTTTTATTTGTGGGGAAATGGGACATGATGCAAAAAATGTGAATTGAAATGTCATAAATTAACAAACTTGGACAGTTACGGATGGATTGCAAAAATGAAAATAAGAATAAGCAGAAGGAAAGAGGAGAAAATGAACAAAGAGAAGAACATTTAGAAGTAGTAGAAATGGAAAAGAATTAGATGAGGAAAAAATAATAATGAGGACATAGAAGAAGGTTCTGAAATAATTGATAAAGAAGACATAAATTGGAATGTAGTAAGAGGGAAAAGAACTCTATTGGTAAAAGGGTAAAATGCAGAAAAAGAAAATGTAAAGGGATAAGTACAAAAGAAAACAAGAAAGGAAATGGATAAAAATGAATATTTATATCTATATCTATCTATCTATCTATCTATCTATCTATATGTATCTCTCTCTCTCTCTCTCTATATATATATATATATATATATATATAAATAGCTAATGATTGGGGCTGGTATAATGGTTAAGGTATTTGACAAACAAACACAAGGTACAGTGTTTGATTCTAACTCTTGGGAGGGAACTTGGCTAGGCTTAGGATGGCCTATTAAGTTATGAAACCATGAAGAAAAGGGAAAATGAAAATTTGAGTGCTTTTTATAAATGTGAATAGCATTAAGAATATAGTAAGAAGAATATAGATATTATTATTGTGTAATACATGTGATGTGCAAGTAATTATATTAGAAGATACATGATTTTTAACAAATGAAGAAAGATTACAGAGAAACTATGGAGAGGAAAGATAATCTGGAATTTAGCAAATGAGAGATGTTATGGGTAGATTAACCATTGTAATTTTAAAATGAAAATAACAAGTACATAGAATTATAACATTATATGCTTATACTGATTGTAAAGAAAGGGGATGCTGATTTCATCAGATTTTAGAATATGTAATGATAAATATGAATATTATAATAACAAGAGGCTTTAATTTTGATTTAAGAGGCAAGCTTAAAAAGAAAGGAAATGATATAAGAAAAATGCTAGAGGTTATAAGATATGGTAAGTTAAAACTACGGGACAAAAATTCATGGACTTACAAAGGGGTATGTATAGAAGTGAAATATATTATTTTATAGTATCAGAAGGTTTAGTTACAGTAGAATTTAGTAGATATAGTAGATGTTCTGATCATTATGCAATATGGCTAGAGATAAAGGAAAGCAAGGGATAAATAACAATAGGCAAATGAATAAAATGTATAAATGAGAACGTATGGAATGAAGAAGGAAAGAGATTCATAATAGATTTATGGAAATATTATATTACTGTGAAAACATTTTTTTCAAAATAGGTCTGAGTGGTGGATGATATTTAAGAAAAAATAAAAAAATGTTTTTTTACAGTGACAATATGAAGTGAGAAAAGTAGGAAAAAGAAAAATTGTAAAAGAAAATATAACAATACATTGGAAGATTTAGAACATAATGATAGAAAGTACTTTGGCAAAAAAAATAATTATAAGAAAGAAATCAAGAAAAAATACAGTAATTGTTTTATAAGCAAAGACTTTTTATAATAAAAAAAAGAAGAAGTATCAGGTTACTTAAGCAGATTAGTAAAGGAAGATTATAGTGTAATGAGAGAAATAAAAAATGTAAAAGAAAAAATAGAAAGAACTCAGGAAAAGATTATGAATAGTATAGAAGAATATGTACAAGAAATGGTTAAAGGAAGAAAAGGTAGCGAAAAAACATGGAAAGTAAAAAAGTTAACAGAGAAAGAGAGTAAAGAGTTGGAAAAATGAGATTTCTTTAAATGAGCTAGGTAAAGTATTAGGACAAGTAAATATAGATTTGCCTGCAGGACCAGATGTAATAGAGTATGAAATATATAAAAGAAAATTAAGGCATTGGCTAAAATATGGTTTAAAGATTTTGAATGAATGGTTAAATGAAGAAGGAAGATATAATACAATTAAAAAATATGGAGACTGATAGTATTGAATAATAGTGATCATAAGATCTTTATGAAAATAATACAAAAGAGATTTGAAACTAAAATGGAAAATATTGTGGAAGATAGTATAAAGGGGAAGGGTTGTCAAGAATTATTAATGATAGAGAAATTGTGGATGATATTATAAATAGAAAAGTAGATGCAAAAATCATGATGAAACCTTAATAAGGCATCTCATGGTTAATAATGAAAGAATATAATGTAAGTGAGAAAGTTAGTAAATTATGTATGTTAGTGTATAGTAATAATAAAGTAAAAATACTTGTAAATGGCTGGTTAAGCCAAGAGGTACATATAAAGAATGGTGTAAGACAGGGATGTCCAATGAGTTGTATACTCTTTGCATTTAGTTATGAATGTGATACTATGTGAAATAAATTACAAAATGAGGAAGGTGGGGGTGTAAATTACCTGAAGTGTTAAAAATTCCAGTTTTGTCAACATATGCAGATGGCATTATAATAATTACAAAAAAAAACACAGTTTGGATAAAATAAGTAATAATTTGCACAAATGGGTATCTAATGGTAATAGGGATGGGTTTAAATAAAGAGAAAAGTAAAGGTTCCAGTGATGTAGTGAAGATAGGGGCATATATATTTTACAATTAATGAAATTTATATGTTAGGTATACAATTTGGGAATAAACGTATAAGTAGAATTCAATGGGAAAATAGAAGAACTACAACAAACCTGTCTTTTTTGGAGAACATATGAAATATTATCCAGAAAAAAGGCTTATTTGATAAATTCAGTACTGATGGAAAAATAGTATATATTTTTCATTTATATGGGATTATTGATTAGTCAGTAAAAAGAGGAGTTTTGTATATAAATAAAGAAGAAATATCTTTATGATTAATTAGCCCAGTGGTGTATGCTGCTTCATTGAATTTGTACAAAGTGTTAAGGTAGATAAATGAAAAAAGATGAATTAGTAGTAAAATGGTATAAGTATGATAAATTCTGGGATATGGTAAAAAGAATAAAAGAAAAAAAGATTGTATAAATGAAAAAATAAAATGTTGCCAAGAAAAAATATTTTTGTGGAAAATATAATTTGATGATATAGAAAAAGACAGAAAGTACGGTATAAGAATGTAATGATCAAACAGTGCTATCTAAAACCATGGGGAAATCTAACAGATAAAAAAAAGCTATCAAAATACGAATGGTGTAATTAGAAAGTAAAATATCAAGATTTTTTGTGGAGACTATAACAGATAAATTGCTAGTAAAGATAAAAGGAAATATGCCATATAAAATAAAAGTAATAGAATATGTTTACAATGGCAAGAAGAAGAAACTATGGAACATGTGCTATTGTAATGTAAAAGAGTAACGTTTTGGAGAAACTATGTAAAGAAGATATTTTAAAAGATATAAAAGACATGGATAAAATAAATATGGGTAAGATTAAATATGGATATTATAAGAACAGACATAAAGAATATGTTAAAATAATAGATATATTTTATCTTATATGGAATGAAAGATTAAATGAAATTATGTTTAATGGTGAATGGATTTTAGCAACAATATAAAGTAAAATCAGATGGTAGTTGTGGAAAAAGGAGTGGGGGTCTAATAGGGATGAACATTTAGTGTGATTGTAAAGGAAATTATAAGTATGTGTAACCATATTTGTATATCTATATATCAGTACATTTGTAAATATTTTAAATATTTTGTAAATAAAAGTTATTTTTGTATATAAATAATGGACCCCTACTCTTTTTGATAGGTGCAGTGGGATCTTTTATATCCACTTGAACTACCATTAACTCAAGCAGATGGGACCTTAATTTAATGTTTCATCTGAAGGATGACATACTCACAGGTGTAGCACCTCCCCTTATGCTGCAATGTAGTGTCAGCAATCGATCTAGCTGGGGTGGAAATAGAGCCCATAGCCTTCTACATCAAAGGCTAGTGTGCTATCTGTTGTGCTACTTTACTACTAACTCTGCATTTTAAATACATATTTTAATTATCTCTGCTCACTCTTCCATCAAATATAATTTGGTTAACAAGCAAGGTACTTTTAATAGAACTGTTTTTTAGTAACTTCTGTTGCTTAAATTAGTATGTAATATGGTTACACTAAGTGAATAATTCTCTAGTCAGTCATACTCTTAAAGAAGCCATTACCATTTCTTTCTCCCTTCCAATTCCTTATTTAAAGCCTCTTTAATCTCTTACTTTCATAATCTATACACTGATTTGCTAGCAAACAGCATAAAAAACATGCAATATACTTCATCTGTTTTAGTCTTTTTAATTATTTTGTCTTCTGTTACTCAGTCTTCTCCATGTAATATTTCTTCTTGCCTTACTTGACTCCCATTTTCATTTCATATCCACAGGGTTCCCCTGCTTGCCATGTCTAAAAAACAAACCCTTATCACATTACATGGTTCCATTAGCAGCTTTGTCCATAGCTAAACATCTAACTTTTCTAGTATTATGACACCTTACTCTAGCACAGATATATTTCTCATGTTACGGTTTTACTTCTAAATCTACTTCATTGTATTCCTCCTGTTATTATACCTAAAACAATATTTAATGCACTCATACTACTCATTCCCTACACACATATCCTTCTACCAGCGGAAGATACTGACTCAGGTCCTGACTCTATTTACTACATGCTTTTTATTTTATATTTCTCCTACTTCCATTCTTCCTGACAAATGTCATGCAAATGTTCATCTGAATTGCAAAATGTTATATAAAAGAAAGGAAGATAGAGTGTGTATTTATTGTAAATTAATGGAAACTTCAGATCATGTTTTTTTTTTTAATTCACTAGGGTCTGCAAAATTTGGTGATGCTTATGTAAACAAAATATATTTGGATCAATCACACATTGACAAGTTGACTATGGAGATGATTTTGTATGGATATTATGAGAATAAGAATTATGAATCACATGGTTGTAATTTATTTTATGTAGTTTTGGGAAATTTGGAATGCTAGATTAAAAGAAATAATGTATGATAAGGTTTGGAATATTGTAAAGATTATCAAAAACATAAGAAAGCGGTTATGGTTACATGAGTGGGGGACTTTAATATTTGTAATCTTCCTTATTTATTTGAAAATAAAATAATTTTGTAAGCATGGTATATATATATATATATATATATATATATATATATATATATATATATATATATATATATATATATATATATATATATATATATATATATATATATATATATATTATATATATATTAATTTTAGGAGTTTATATCAGGCCGTCAAAACTGCTGAATATCGAATACCAGATGTTCCGACTGTAATGTTCAAACGCTGGTAATCACAAAGCTGCGGCCCACCAAATTCTTTCCCAGGGAAAGAATTAGGTGGGCCGTTTCTGTGGCTTTGCGAGTATCAGGACTGTGGTGGGAAATTACGGGTTGGATTCAGGTAAGTGTGCGATTGTGTGGTTTCCCGGGGCAAAAAAATCGCTGTTTTAAGACTTCAGTGTTTTTGCACTTTGTGGTTTGAAGTTCAAACATATGGTGTTCGAACTTCAGATGTTTCAATGAACTGATATAGACCCTAATTTTACTAAGTTTCATAGTTGTATGTATGTACGTATGCATGTATTACTTTTCAGTAAAGTGCCCCTACTCTTTTAATAGGTGCATTGGAATCTTTTGCATCCACCTGAGCTACCACCACCTCAAGCAGATGTGACTTTGGTTTAACATCTCCTCTCAAGGAATGGCTAAAGGGGAATGAAATCCATTTTCCCCTTTATCCTGCAGTGTTACTTCTATCTCAGAAATAACAGCCCTGGCATCAGAATGTGAGTTGGGCATTTTCTGCTAAGGTTATTTGTTTATTTATTTATTTGCTCTGCTTCTTTTCTGAACATAAACCTCACCTCTCACCATCTTCTCTCTTGACCTGTTCTTTCTCCCTGTAAAAGAGTGCTACAGTTAATACGTCCCATGGGGGTGAGTGCCAAGCATACTAATAACAGGGCTATCATTGACAGGGAGGATCAAGTTTTTGCTTTAATCCTGTATTTACCCTTCACATGCTCATTTTGTCCAAACAGTTGATATATAATGGGTTTTTACAGCGCACATCCATGTCTGCACGTATGACATGATCACAGGGTTTCTCAGCAAATTGGACAATTAAAGGTAGATGCCAGCAGCCTCTCAACATTAACAGGTAAATATGCAGTGACGTGAGAAATTGCACAGAGAAACAGAAACTAATCCTTTTCAACTAGTACATGAAAGAAAACAACATCTATTTACTTCCAGTCTTTTTCCTAGCTATTCTTGACTAAAGCAGTTACTGAACCCTAAGCTAAATGTTATGAATTTCTAGATACTGCAGGCAAAGACAAGTGCAGTTAGGAAATCTCACAGGTCTTTACAAGCTCTAGGGTAATTCTTCCTTTGACTTTTCTCCTTATCTTGCATTTTGGCTGTTCATTCAGATATTTCTCTAATATTTTTGCCCACACAGAAATCATAGATGCATTTAATTAAGCAGTGTATTATAGTTACCTGCTATGAGCCTGTTCTGCTGCTCTTGGCTGGTTACCTCTGTAACATTAATATCTAAATGTTCTTTCACAACTCTTTATTTATTTGTGTTTAGCAGGACAGATCATTTACCAGATCTGACAATTTTCAGACTGAGCCCAGATTACTTGCACAGTTACAACAGTAAAGTAATATTAAAGATATAAGTAAATGATATAGTTTAGTGACATAATATAAATGTAAAAAAAATATATAACTTAAATTAGCTTCCTGGTCTAGAAATAGTAACATATTGTCTAATCAAACAGTTGTAGTTCTTCATTCACAAGTCTACCATATAGTTCACATTTTATTTATAATATTTCTCAGCAGATGGCAATTATGGTCTTCATTTGCAAGCATCATAAACTTCCTAAGTTCACACATCTTTTCAAGCCACTGGAAAACATATATATTGCAGACTAAATCATTTATGTTAAGCTGTTTGAGGTCTTATGCACACACACACACACACACACACACACACACACACACACACACACACACACACACACACACACACACACACATATATATATATATATATATATATATATAAATATAGGGAGAGAGAGAGAGAGAGAGATATTTGGAGACGTATTCAACAGACCTTTCCTATAGATTTACAAATATGACATCTAGCAGGGCTAAAACAAATCTCATGCTGTCTTCGTTGTTTGACTGTAAATATTTTCTTCAAAGGCAAACATGTGGAACAGGATATACTGTCTTAGTTGTATTAAAGAGAGCATGAGGAATTCATCAAACTTAGAATGTGAAAAGAAAGAAAAAAAATAAAGGCTTCCCAAACCTTTAGCACTAGGAATTACTGTACAAAGATACAATGTCTGCAGTTATCGAACTGACAGATATTTCTAGCTAGAACTTTCTTACTGTATCTACAAAATTTGCTAAATCTCTGACAACACTGTAGTGAATCCAGGCTGTCACCATACATCAGAACTGTGCAGCTGTAAAAGCATTTTCATATTTTTGTTTTGTGGCTGTACAACTAGCTGTTCTTCCATTTTGTTTTCATCTTCTCTCACTTTGGTAAATAAATATTGACTGAAATATAATCCTCACTGAATTAGAGATCTTCATACTTGTTAGTTTGCGATCTGTCAGAATGTCAATGACCATGGTTTTATAACATATTTTTGTGCTCTACTATGAGTGACTGTCCCTCTAAAATGTATAATTTCTGGGAAATCACTGAGAACTGGTCAGTCAATAATGCCAGACAGAGCTTTTTTTTCATACTTATTGCAGACAGTTTTTAAGCAGGACAACATTTGCCATTTCCTTTTTTTCTCATTTCTTTTACCTTATACTGTCACGACTGAAATATTTAATTTTGTGTTAAATCACTGAGGCATAACTCTAAAATGTCCTTGATTTTGCAGAATGTCCTGAATTATCCCTGTGGTCTGCTGTGGTCTATTCCTTTTAAAAGAAGTGACTTCTTGATGATTTTATGAAGACTGAGTTTTAAACTTTATATCCTTCAAAAATATGCATGCTAATGTGAGATCTGTATTTTAGCAACTTTCTACTCATTATTTTTGTTTTACTACCTAATTCTTGTCCTAAGAATCTGGGAGCTCTGCTCTAAGTAAATAATTCCAGACATTTGAGTTTTATACAGCTTGCTGTTCTAAAACCATACCAACTGATTTTTGGCTCATTTTGCCCTGTTACAAATCAAAAATTTGATTTTATTGGTCATAGCTCTCAACCTTCCATTATATTTCCACTATAAACACTACCACTCCTAATATGGAACACATTTGCTAAATGGAACACTTCATAACAACTTCAACTAGGAAGCTTACAGGATGGTTAAAATGTGTTACCTTACACTTATAAAAAGGTGTTTAAGTAATATGATTCAGTATTATTTATCTGGGGCAGCACCTGAAAATTCTTAACACTGAATGTATGACAACCTCTTTTAGTGAGGAACTGTGAGGATTATGGATTTTTTAAGATTCAAAATGAGGAGCATTCATGAAGAACACTTGAGAGGTATGTTTTTCATAAATCACTGGAAATGACAAAGAAGTACGTTGGGAGGGTGGCCTAATGGTTAAGGTGTTTGCCTTACAAACACAAGGTGCGTGGTTTGAGTCTCACAAGGGATAATTGGTTAGGCTTAAAATGGCTTGCAAGGGCAGTTAGCTTAGTACTAATCTATGAACCTATGAGTGTTTTGCTATATGCTGTCTGGCAATGAATGCCAGCACAACTCTTGTAATTCAGTGGCTTGTTAGATGCACTTAAAATAAATGTGGGTTTCATGGAAATTGAGATTTACTGTTGCTCATGCTAAATCTGTTTACAGTGTGAGAGCTTTTGGTTTTGATAGCAAATGGATTTCGGTGTTTTTGAACATTGTTTTATGGTAATTAGGGAAAGACTGCCAAGAACTGGGATGCTGGTATGGCCTGGCAGGGCCATGTCTCTTATCTTGCTCATTATGGCCCCATTTGATGATGATCCAGCTCTACCTCTGACTGCATCCCTTTGATCTATAGTCAGGCTGGACTGTGTTTTAACTTCCTGATTATCAGTAGTAATTAAATCCCTTACAGAAATGTTTTCAGAACATAATGACTGCATTTTATTTGACTTATATGTTCATCTTTATTAGTACTCTCTAATTTTAGAGATTGAAAAAAATCGCAAATGGAATGTCCTTGCAAATCTGTACAATTCTGCTGTTATAACAAACCTATTAGTTCTCATAGATTGGTCAGAATGGAGTTGTTTATATATACTTGTCTAATAATATCAACAGCTACTATTAAATAATATTTTGTGATTTAATGAGGCTAACTCTATATACTGACTGGGGCTCAAAACCAGAATCCTGTTTAACAATGCAGGGCTGCATTTATAGGTTCACAGGAGGTTACTAGGCTAATGGCTCAAAAGCCCGTATAAGCCTACCCATTATTACCGGAAATGTACCTGATTTTCAATCCCTAAGAGCTAGAGGATGGTTTAGGTTTGTGCTTATGCCTTAGAGGATTTTACAGACTGCCCCTGTTCATAAGAGACATGGGCACCACCCTGGGAGTGAATTTACGATTCCCCATCCATTGATCCAAACTGCATTTGAAGAAGGTCGGGACAGGGCTCTGCTTTATGAGAATAGGAAGCCTGTTCCAGAAAAGGGGTCGAACCTAGGTCATGGTGTGAGAGTGACTAGTCTTAAGCACTAGACCACCAGGGATTCAGACACATGAAAAACATGGCTATGCAATACTTCATGTTTTATCTTCTGTTATCCTGTATTGAAGTGTGCACTTCTTAGAAGAAGAACAGACCCTTGGTATTTTTTTTAAGTTAAGGATAACCTTGATATATCTGGATATTTGGCATAAGATTTGCTATGGTGATCTCTGAGAACTAATAGAGTAAAACGAACACTTTGTGACGTGTAGAACTAATAGTTTAATCTTGGATTGATCTTTTGTCCACTGATCACCTATTACTGAAACAACTATTAACTTTGAATAACTATACTAACACCTTGAACTGATGCTTCATTGTTATGATATGTTTTAGGTCTGCTTTCAGCCGTAGATATCATGGAAGTCAACCCATCTCTTGGTAAGAATGAAAAGGAAGTTGATCTCACTGTCAAAGCTGCACTCAATGTGGTCCTGTCTTGCTGTGGAAAAGCATGCGAAGGCAACCATAGATCTGGTTATGTAATTCCCGAACCTGGCAAGAATTAAGACTTATCCCATTATAAATATTCAAATATAACAACTTATTTTAAATGCGCTCAGGTATTCTGACTTCTGAACTGCTTACTTTTCTTAAACTACCTAAGTTTGATTTTATATAAACCATTACAGAATACAAGATACTATAAAATAAGTTTAGCTTGCCTTGTCTAACAAAATTTGTGCATATAAAAATCTGTTGTCTTATTTCTTTAGGTTGTGGAAAATGGATTTTGACTCTGTAATTTGACATGGATAAAAATGATAGATTTCTTATTGATGATCTAGAAAAAAACTAAGCAATCACACAGGTGCCCTGGTATTCAAATGCACTTCAGTTACATAATCTAAAGCCTATCAGTCAACCAGTATTCAGTATTGTAAAATTTCATGCTATTCTAAAATTTCCAGTGTTTGAGGAAAGCCGGCTGTTAGATATTGTCACTAAGTTTGATAATAACGGGGAACACAAAAAGCCATGAAATATCTTAATAATGATGCAACTAATATTTCTGTTGTAAATTATTGTATTAAAATGCAGATAACAAACTCAATCATTTGAAACCTTCCATGGAGTGTAACTGCAATTTTTTGTTCTTCCTTAGTTACAAAAAAGACATTCAATAAGATCCTATAAAAAACATGGATGGGACAAGTAGGCAGCATGAGCTGGGGGAAATAGATAGCTGGTAAGAAGTAAAGGACTGCAGTAAAAAAGAAATAAGAGAAAAGAAAAGCAGACAGAACTATCATGATAAAGAACAGTGACCAGTCAGTCTTCTGGAGATCTGTGCTGGAGCCAGTTTTATTTCATTTTTATGTGCATATCTAGGAAAAGATGTACAAAATAAAAGTGTTTACAGATGGCACTCAGTTGAGCAAAATAGTGACAGTTAATGCAAAAAACATTAGAAGGGAGTTAAGGAGGTTTATAAAGAGGGCTGAGATGTTGTACCATCAACTCACTGCCAAGAAGTGCAGGGTGATATAGGAAGAGGTGGGGAATCAGTAAGGGAACTATGAAATGGTAGGTGGAGAAAAACTATGAAAAGAGATACCCAGGTTTGCCATTGGTTCTGTGATCAGTTATGCTGAACAAAATGTACGGTTGGAGGAAAGGCCACTACAAGACTGGGATGTAGAAGATAAGGACAACAATGCAGAGAGACATAGAGGCAGAAGTCCTCTCACTCCCGTACAGGATGCTTACCATCCATATGTAGCCTTAAGACATTGTGAAGAAAAGGATAAGAGTCAGACTGAAATGGTATAAGAGTGGGAGACAACAGTGACTGGGGTTAGTGATGGCCAAGACTATGGGAGATGTTCTGAGGAATGGCAATGCCCTCAGGAGGAAAGGATAACAGACATGTTGTGGAGTATAAAGTTGAAGAGAACACATAGGCTGGGAGATGAAACTGATATCACGAAGGAACTCAGTTTAGGACAAACAAGATAACGTTTTCCTTTATTGTTAAGGTGGTGGCCAGTGGAATACCCCACAAAAAGAAAAGGTGGAGCAAAATACAAAGGAGTATTCACATTGTTGTAGGCTCGATGGCAAAAAAAAGAGAGTGGCACAAAGGGTGGGGAAACTTCAGCGCCTAAGATAAAAGCTTAAACAGCTGTACAGACTTGGTGAGCCCAAGGGCCTATGTCTTGTACCTCAGGCCTGCATTAATATGTTACTACTACACTCCAAATCTAGCTCTACATCCCTTTTGAGACTGTCTCACTGTCACTGTTCTGTGTCTGGTTATGAGTGACTTTCTAGAAAAGGTATTCTTAAATGCATTACTCCGTACTTTTAGTTTTTGAATGTGAGATTTGTTTTATATTTGCCACACTGATTTCCCTCAGTTTTATAGCACAACCAGTTGCATGTTAACAACAACTGTAGAATGATTTGTCAAAGCAGAATTTAATGAAAGCTACTTCAGTGAATGAGAGAAATGCTGACTAAACTAGCAAATGAATAAACTTCACGTCATGTAAAACATATAAACAGAAACAAACATTATTTTTTCTGGTGGCAATGTTCCGTGTGTCACTGTATCATCCTAATTTAAAACAAGATTTATCTATTTTTGATATTGATTTGAAGTGAATAGGTTGTATCTTCCAAACTAAGTTGTTTTCAGCAGAAAATATTTTAAAGCATTTGACCATTTCTGCTTCAGTAACCTACAAATTCCATTAGATAAGTTGTCTGACTTTATTGTGATTGTACCTAATATGCTGTTTTGAACAGAGAATGTTCTCCATGTTGCTGGTTTTAATACAGTATGTACACTGAGATGGTAAAATGCAGACTAAATGCAATTATTTTCATTTATGTACAGGTGCTTTTGAAAAGGGTTGATCTAATCACTTTTGAATGTATATATTTCATTTATAAACTTGTAAATATATTCATGTTTTGAATGTTTAATATTATAATAAAGTATAAAAAATGTATTTGTCTTCATTCATTAGCTCTTGAAAGGTTATTGTTTTATTCACTAGTCCAGTGGAAGAAAATATTCAGTCTTGCTACCTTTTCAAGGATCTATGTTATATATGCAAATAAATCTTTGTAGAAGATCCATTACTTCCACCGAAATACAGTCTGCTGTGAGAAGTTTTGAGAAAAGCTTATTTAATGAGAAACAAATCATGCATTTCTGCCTTAATAACTGTCTTCTGAATAATTTTCTTCAGTCTTTCTATTTAAATAGCCCTTTAATGGATAGCTTAAAAAAAGATTTGCATATTTTTTTACTGGAACCAAAAAAGTCATCACATCCATGTGCTATTCCTGATTCCTTCCTGATGCCATTACTGCTACAGCACTATCTGTGATGTGAATTATATCTGACTACAGATTCAGTGTTGGAATGAACTGCACAAGTTCAAACACACACACACACACACACACACACACACACACACACACACACACACACACACACACACACACACACACACACACACACACACCACACACACACACACACACACACACACACACACACACCACACACACCACACACATACACACTCACACACACACACACACACACACACACACACACACACACACACACACACACACACACACACACACACACACACACACACACGTACATGAATCAGTATGTTTGTATGAGAATATGTGCATTCATGTGCATGCACGCATTTGTGTATGTATGAAAATGGAGAGAAGAGGTAACATACCCACCTATAAGTACTCCCTTTGTATGTATGTATGTGTAAATAGGGAAAAGAAAAATACATTTAGAAACTCTAAAAAATTACTCAGTATGCTCAGCATGAAGAGAATTTTACACAAAATCTGTAACCTTACAAGGAGTCTAGGAAGAAGAATGTTTTGTATTTCTGGCTTGATCCAATCTTTACTTGGATGGTAAATATAGCTTCCTAGGCAAATGCAAGTTTGTGTTTGTGCATCTGAGGTGAAAGCTTGTGTGTGTCTTCATGCTTTTGTGTGTGAACATCTATCTGTAAACTGCTGGTAAAGTATTTCTGGTCTTTACCACCCCCACTACAAATAAGAGTTTGTTTTTTTTAATATAATTATCTAAGTGCCTCATTTAACACACTCAGAATATTCTATACTACTTCAAGGAATAAAGCAAGTCAAAGCTGTGAGTGAGTGAGTGAGTGAGTGAGTGAGTGAGTGAGTGAGTGAGTGAGTGAGCGAGCGAGCGAGCGAGTGAGTGAGTGAGTGAGTGAGTGAGTGAGTGAGTCACACTCCCTGGTATGGCAGGGATAAGCCAACAAAAATAATTATAAACTATGAAGCAATTTTTCATAAGGCTCTGTGATTCTTGTTTCCTATGCATAGATAATACAAGTTTGCGAGTTGATAACTATTTCATGAAAGTTGGCCTTGTGAAATGTTTAACCCTTCTGCAGTACTGGTTGACCTTACAAATACACTGACATAAAGTACAAAAGGGGTGAGGAATGGATTGCATGTAAAAGTGTACCTATATAATTTTCCTTATCTGTCCCTCTGCAGAATGGTAGCTGCAATGCAAATGGTTGGATAGGCATATAAATTAATTGGAATAACAGACTACATTCTTCTGGGATAAAACCTTGCATCATTTGCATTACACATGTGTGACTAGTCATTATTACATGAGAACACACATACAGACAAACTTCTAAAGATATAAACAATGCACAATATCAGAATGGACAAGGATCTGTAATACACTATTGCAAATAACAAGCTAAAGATATCAGCACAGGCAAAAAAACGTAGAAGATATGCAGATACATATAAAAGAAAAATACAAAATAAGAAATTCATTGATGACCCAAAAAGGTTTTATTGAGAAATGGAAAACAAAGCAAAAAGAAAAAAACACCACAGAAAAAGAAGAAATAGACACCTTTTGGAGAAATATCTATGAAGACCTTGTGGAACATAACAAAGTTACTGAATGTATAGAAGAAGTAAAAGAAGCAGTTAAGTTCAAATGTACAGGATATGAAATGGGATGAAGTAATGGCCAGAGAAAATGAAGCAAAATTAAGAAAAGCTCCTAACTAGAAAACCCGAGTACCTAATTCCGGCTAAAAGTATTAACATCTTTACTTGAGGATTTAGTCTTGAGTAAGAACTACTTATATGCACATCCCAAACAGACACCAACCTGATTAACAGCAGGAAAAATGATACTCCTCCTTAAGAGTGAACCTGTAGATATCCTAAAACTATAGGCCAGTAACTTGCTTCCCATCAATGTATAAATTATATAGTGGAATTGATGTCGACAGAGTTTATAATCATTTTGAAGAAAATTCATTCATGGCAAAATAAATAAATAAGGGTTACAAAAGAAAGTGATATGGAACAAAGAATCATTTGTAGTCATAACGGAGAACTGTAAAAAAGTGGAAGAATTGAAGTATAGCATGGATAGCTTACAAAAAAGCATCTAACAGCATCCCAAATTCATGGATAAGGGAGTGCTTACAGATGTATAAGATATACCCTACATTGATCAATTACATTACAGTGACCATGAAACAGTGACAATACACTTTGCAGCTAATCCATAATAAAAGTCAAATTATTATCCAAGAGTCATCACATTAAGAGGTTCCCCAGTTCGATTCTTGGTTAGAGGGGCCTTCTGTGTGGAGTTTGCATGTCCTCCCTTTGTTCATGTGGGTTTCCTCCTGATGCTCTGGTGTCTTCCCACATGCCAAAGACATGCAGTAGTTGTAATGGACACTCTAAATTGGCCATAGATGTGAATGTGCATATGAGTGTGTGGTGTGGAAGAACGACCATGGCAGGGCTAGTACCCTGTGGTGTAAACCTTGGGTCTAGATGATTGTCAAACCGTGACACCCCAACCCCAATGTGCAAAAGTGGGAAAAGGGGGTTGTGGATGGATGGATGGATGGCTGGATGGCTGGATGGATGAATGGATGGATGATTAAAAATTCAAAGGGGGATATTTCAGGGTGACTCTTTGTCACCACTGCTCTTTTGTTTTGTACTTAACCCATTGAGTTGTGTACTTAACAGATTAGGTCATGGTTACAATTTCAGATAAGAAAAAAAGTGTAAAGACTTTGCGTTACAATTTGGCTCCCAGAAAAGAAAAAAAGTGTAAAGACTTTGCATCTCCTTTTTGTGGATGATTTAAAACTGTACAGTTCATCAGATGATGAACTGAAAGCACAACTGCAAGTGGTCAAAACTTTCTCAGATGATATAAGAATATCATTTGGTCTTGATAATTGTGCAAAAGCAACATTTAAAGCAGGAAAAATGCAGCACAAAGAAAATACCAGTCTGGGACAGGAATGTGATATAAAGAAACTTGAGCAGGGAGAGTGCATAAATATTTGGAAATTGATGAATGATTGACAATAAAACATGAACAAATTAAAAAAAACTCAGGAATATTTTAGAAGACTACAAACAGCCCTGACATCTAGGAACAAAGTTCAAGCTATAAACTAAATTGTTCTTCCTGTTCTAACTTACAGTTTTGGGGTAATTGACTGCCCCCAAAAGGTATTGTATCAGTTGGACAAGAAAACAAGAAAAATGATGCATAAAAATCAAAACACCAAAATCCTCCACTGGTGACGCGGCAAAAAAACAAATTAACATTTTGATAGTTTTCTTAAGCGCTTTCATCCAACACAGGACTTCATCAGAATGCAAACTAAAATCATATCATCCATTCTATAGAAAAACCAAGGCAATAAAAATGATCTTCCAATTACTTCATCAATCAAATTAATTTTAATTAATTTAAATATAAAATATGCATAACCCTCAGACATTACAAATTTATTATAAAAAATTTAATATGTTTCATTTAATCCTGGAAATTTATCAGCCTGCATTCTTAGCTGCCACAAAATCTGTTTTCTTAATAACTGAGTTTTATAACTTAGCCCTATAAAACCCAAAGGCAAATATTCTAAAACAGGGAAGATATTTAAAAAAAAACACAAGTCAATGTGTGCTTATACAAAGCGTTATTAGCAGCTTTAGCTCTAATAGCATATAAATGCTCTTTAATTCTCTTAGAGAACTTGTGTGTGTTTATTCCTATGTAGAGCACATCACAATGTGAACACATATACAAATCAGTGCATACCAAGATTATATATCCCTCATTCTGAAGGAGGTATGTGCCTCCTCAAAATTGATTATATGTATAGATCTGCTGTTGTAGCATGGTGTACATATCTGCTGACTTCACCAGATCCAAACACAGTGAAAGTTTTAAAACCTGAACAGAACAAGTCTAAAATGACTTCCCTGCTTAGTTTAGGAGAAGTATATCAGTGTCAAGCAGGAATGGAGATCAAATCAGATGTAGACAAAAATCAGGCAGCAGCCAAAGATACCAAAAAACAAAAGAAATAATTTAAGGAGAAGGATCAGATGAAAAGGAAAGAAATGTGAAAAAAATATAAATATCGGCGCAAGTGCAGAAAACTTCTGGAAGAACCTCATGTTGATGAGGACTTGATGCAGGAATGGTTAAGGAGAGGTGAATTTAAACCAAATAATGAAAGGTTAATATTGGTGGCACAGGACAGTGGACTACGTAGACATTGGTCTATAAAGTCCATTGAACATGTGGGAGAAACAGACAAATGCAGATTCTGTAACACAGAACTGGAAACAGTCACACATCTTGCTGCTCGATATGATACAGTAGTGGCAGAGGGCTTGTATACTGATAGACATAATAATGCGGCAACACTGTTGTACTGCTGATTGCGCAGACATTACAATACTGAAGAAGTTTAGAAACACTGGAAACATGAGCCACAAAGGATTATAGAGATTGCTGAAATTTATATCACATGAGACCACCTATTACTGACAGATCAAAAAATAGATGGGAAAAAAAACAGATATTGTAGTCCATGAAAAGAAGAAAAAAGTAGGATTAATAATTGAAATTGCTACACCCAGTGATTACAGTGTCTTACGTAAACAGAGACACAAAGTTATAAAATGGCAAGATTTACAGGCAGAAATGGGGATAATGTGGAAGAAGGATACTCAGACAGTTCCAACAGTAACAGGAGCAGTAGGTCTTATAAAAAAGAATTCATAGTTGTATTTTGATATGCTACATATACATGTAAATCCATATAAATTGTAGAAGGAGTCAGTTCTGGGCACATTGCGAGTGCTGCAAACAGCACTTTTGGCTAACATCAGAGACTGAAACAATATTAATTTTATGAATGTTAATCATACTTTGACTTAGGAATGGGGCCCATTCCCATCATGGTATTAGAAACCCAAAAGACTTGGATAAATTTAAATCATCTGAAAATCCTGTCTAGGTGCTAGTAGTTGTCGTGGTTGTCTTACACATATAAACAGCTTTGCTAGTTCAGTGTGTGTGTGTGTGTGTGTGTGTGTGTGTGTGTGTGTGTGTGTGTGTGTGTGTGTGTGTGTGTGTGTGTATGATATGAAATACTATTCCTTAGACCAAACTATCCCACCTACGACTGTTCCTTTTTATCTTTCTTCCTCTATGTAATAGTTCCACCTTAAGCAGTACATTAATGGCATTGATTTATGCAGAATAGTTGAAAATTGTATAATATGTTTATGTATAAAAGGAGACAATATTTCATAGGTGCGCTACCTGCTGCAAAGTTTATCCTATTTACAATGCCACTGATAAGCAGCTACTGTTACATTTGGTTTGTTTGACTGGGATCATTAACTTACAACCAGCAAAGTCTAACTTTTTTATTTAGCTGTTCACATTTCAGCAATATTTCTACTTCACTCATAGGTTCATAGGTTCATACTAGGCTATCTGCCGTAGGGAATTTATAAGCCTAGCCAGAATGTGTTTGGCTTTCGCCACCCATTTTAAATTTATTTTGCTATGCCCTTTTTCGAGGTTAGTATACTGTGCCTCTGTCTAACAGTAACACAGAAGTGATACCCAGGGTAAACCTACAATCTCCCATCCACTCATCAAGATTCCTCTTGAAGAGAGTCAATGAGGGACTCTGCCTAACCTGGACTGGGATTTTATTCCAGAGTGAAGGGAGCCTCTGGGTTATGAATCTGTCCCTCCAGCATGTCCTATTTATTTCAGTGCTGAGGTTCAAGTCTCGAGCGCGTAGCTCAATGGGATTTGGATTTTCTGAGGTGCAGCATGTCCATTAATTCCGGGTTGGACATGGCTTTATACGTCAGGCACAGATCACCTCTGAACAGGCGGTATGCCACTGAGTACAGCTAGAGTTTCTTTAACCGGGCAGCATATGGCATCTGTTTGAGCCCTTTGATCCTCTTGGTGAGGAACTTTTGGGGTCTTTCCAGTTGCTGCAGGTGTCTGGTAAGGTACATCCCAAAAGGGGCATTGTACTCAATTATGGGCCTGATGAGGGATGAGTAAAGAGGCATGATGACCTCTCCTGTTCTAGATGTGAATCCCTTCATGATTAGGTGGGCTATATAAAATGTTTTTCTAACCACTTTGGCCACGTGGTTGTCAAATGAGAGATTGCTATCAACTTGGGTCCCCAGGTCCCTAATTACTTCTTCTGTACTTAATGGATTACCACCTATGTGGTAATTTGTGGGCACTATATTTTTGCCAAAGGGGATGACTATACACTTTTTGGCATTTAGCTTGAGGCCATGGCTCTGGCACCAGTTGTCTGTTTCTATGAGGCCCTTTTGGAGGATGCTTGTGCCAGCTGGAGAGTCGATTATGGCGCCCAGTTTGCAGTCATCTGCGAACTTGGTCAGCCACAGTCCTTCCGTGTTGGCCTGTACCTCCGAGAAATATATACCGAACAAGAGAGGTCCCAGGACTGAGCGTTGTGGGACACCACTTGTAACTGGTTTGGAGTCTGACATGGCTCCAGCAATTCTAACCATGTGGGTGCTGTCCTTGAGCCAGTTTGCAATCCATCTAGTGACATAGGGGTTTATATTTAAGCTGGTGAGCTTATCTATAATGCCAGAGTGGGGTATTGTATCGAAGGCTTTTGTGAGGTCCAGGTAGGCTGTGTGGACCACCTTCTGCTCGTCAATGGCCTTGGTGACTGTTTCAAAGAAATCAACCAGGTTTAAGAGGCAGGATATGCCCTTAACAAAGCCGAACTGGGTAGGATCCAGTGTCTGTAGGTCCCCAATATCTTTATTTATGAGGTCCATGATGATCCTTTCCATAGCTTTGCAGACCAAGCTAGTCAGGCTTATGGGGCGATAGTTTCCAGGATCTGTTGAGGCACCACCTTTATGGAGAGGGACCACTGTTGCTGTACGCCACTCTTTGGGCACATATCCTGTAGTAAGGCTGAGATTGAACAGTAGTTTTATGTTTGGGTTTAGCTTTTCTTGGAGTTCATGTAGGACGCAGCCTGGGACACTGTCTGGTCCCATTGATGCTGTGTTTTTTGCTTTGGAGAGGGCGGCTCTTACCTGAGCATCTGAGATGTCAGGGGGGCAGCACTCTGCTGGGATAGATATTTGCCCTTTTGGTGGGGGGGGAGAAGTTTGCCCTGAACCTGTCAGCTAGGATGTTGGCAATGTCTGTGGGTTCACTGTATTTTTTGTCATTTTGGACTAATTCTGAGCATATCTGGGAATTATCACCCAGGTTCCTAACATAACTAAAGAAAGCCTTGTGATTATCCTTAGTGTCCTGTGCAATTTTTCTCTCAAAGCTGGCCTTAGACAATTTTATGAGTGCCCATAGTTTTTGCTAATACTGATCAGTGATGCCTTCCCTTTTTGGGATTTTGCTCTATCATTTAGTAGCTTCCTCCTTCTATTGTATAGTTTGTTTATGGATGGGGTCCACCAGACAGGACTTCTGCCTTTGGAGGATTGGGTCTTGGTTTTATTTGGGATCGCATGATCCATGCATTCCTGAAGGTGTTCATAGAATGCGTTTATAAAGGATTCTGCGGTCTGGGCGATATTTTCGACAGGCCGGCGGGCTTTCAAGGATTCCACCTCGGTTTTGAGGAGTGTGAAATTTGCTTTAGAGACGTTTTTCACTGTGGTTTTCTGGGCAGGGGTGGGGTCGGAATGTGACAATCCAGTGAGATTAGTTTATGGTCTGATCTTACCGGTGAGAGATACACTTCTGGTCTGGAGCATAGAGTCCCCATGTTGGTGATGATCAGGTCCAGTATGTTTTCCCCTCTTGTGGGAGTGGTAACAAGTTGTTCCATAGCATTTGAGTTTATAAATTCTAGGAACCTTTGGGCTAGGGTGTTGGAGCTAGAGTAATGCTCCCAGTCTATGTTTGGGTAGTTGAAGTCGCCCAATATAATGGTGTTTGGAGAGACTTTCATATTTTCCAGTGTTCTCAGGAAGGCCGAGTGGGGTTCCTGGGTTAGGGAGGGTGGTTTGTAGCAGGCTATAAACTGGAAGGCAGTTTTACCCACTGTTAGTTGCACATGAATAGTCTCTGATGCTTTGTGCTTTGCCACCAACCTGGAGGTGTGGGTGTCTTCGATGAATATCGATACTCCCCCTCCTTTTGTGGTTCAGTCCAAGTTTTGGGGCTGAAAAGCATGGTATGAGGTATAACCTGGTAGTGCTGGGGTGCTCTCGGGAGCCCTGAACCAGGTTTCTGTTACTGCACAGATATCGATGTTCTCCATGCTAAGGAGAGTTTCGAGTGTGTGCATCTTGATGTTTAGACGTATGGCGTTGAGTAGCATTACTCTTAGTTTCTTATCCCTTGTGATACCTATGGAGGTGGGTTTGTCTTTTGAGCCTTGCCTAAAAAAGGCACTATGGGGGTAGCAAGAGCCTTTGCCAATATCCAAAAGCCCAGGGGTGACAGGTGCAAGCCATCCCTAGTGAAGCATTGTGGCTTGTCGAGCATATCATCCCAAGCTGACAGGCATTGGATCCCCTTTGAATGACACCAGTACTTAAGCCAATTGTTGAAATTGATCATCTTGTCTTCATATTGTGGCATCATTCTTGGTGAGGGTAAGATGCTACTCAAGGACAGGGTCATACCGGCCTGGGCTACATGCTCAGAGAGCTCCTTTATGTCTCTTTTCATGTAGTCCAGGGAGGTACGTCTCAGGTCATTCACACCAGCATGGACAATGACTGAGTCATATTTGTACTTGCCTTGGAGTGACCTGAGTGCTTGTGTTATGTGGTGGATCCTAGCGCTCGACAGGCTTCTCACCGTGACCCTCTCCTTGTTCAGCCTGGTGAGCGGGACGTCAGTGTGCCTGACGATAGAGTCACCTATTACAAGTGTATCAAGTGTGTTGTTTAGTCTTAAGAGCTGTGACTGTTCGGCACACTGGCTTTGTGAGATATGTGTTGCACGTGTTTTGTTTTGGGGTAGCGGTTGCTTGGGTGTCTGCTTTGGAGGTCTCTGCTGCTTAGGCAGATCTTTATTTAGAGTCTCCGAGTATGTTTTTGTGTGATTATGTGTTTGGTTTGCTGTCGTGGTAGGTCTATGTGAGACTGGAATTGTAGTGAGTGTGGTTTCCTTCTCCTCCTGACTGGTTATGCCAGTACTGAGTTGAGAGAGCTTAGCCTCCAGTTTGGCTATATGGTTGCATCTCTCACATGTGTTGGAATTTGTTGGGAGGAGGAGAGGGCTGTCTGTGTACATGAGGCAGTTGTAACATTACCTCAAGATTCCCAGATTCACCAGCTGGACCAGAGAGGAGATTGACAACTGACTTTTGGACATGCTAGAATAATATTGGGAATTCCTTAATAATTGAAAACAAGGGCCAGTGGGGAGTGAGGGTGTAGTGCTTTTAATTTTTAGTGCTGACTTATATAATTGCTTTAGTGAGGAAGTGCCAGGTAACTTAAGTGCAATGTGTTACAGGTAACTTAAATGCAAAAATGAAAAACAGTAACTTTCTTTCAAGTGAAACAAGGAAATAAGTACAGTAATCAATGCAGATATCACTAGTGATCCACAGAAGCAGTGAGAAGCCGCATATTAGGTGGAATTAGCGTTCCAGGGAAATAAGCAAACAAACAACAAGCATATAAACAAGGCTAGATTCAGCAGGCCTGGATCTAGTCTATGCTACAGCAAACAAGGTGTACCAATTTCAGTAAGATACAGTTCAAATATTCAGGCACTATAAACCTTTAACCAGAAATTCCCAGCTCAGAAGGGCAGAGTCCAGCCTCTTCTCCCACAAGAGTGCAGACCACTTAATGTAAAATAACTGTCCTGAAGCCCAAGTGCTTAAACCAGAACTAATACACTTAAAGAATAACACACTGGGCTCTCAATCAGCAGTTCCCAACTTAGAAGGATGAAAGCTACCTGTCCTGCCACCACAGTGCATGCCACAAACCTTCTTAATGGAAAACAACTGGTCTGAAGCCCAAGTGCTTAATCCAAAAGACTTAGAATGATAGCTACACTTTAATCAAGTTACTACCAAGCAGTAATAAATATAATTGAATACTTTAGAGAATGCCTGGATTAGTGCTCAAGTTACACAAACAAAGCTAGATCCAGCAGGCCCGAATCCAGTCTATGCCACAGCAAACAAGGTGCACCAACTTCAGTAAGAAGCAGTTCAGATATGCATGCACTATAAGCCTTTAACCAGAAATTCCCAGCTCAGAAGGGCAGAGTCCAGCCCTCCTCCCACAAGAGTGCAGACCACGAACCCTCTTAATGTAAAATAACTGGCCTGAAAGCCCAAGTGCTTAAACCAGAATTAATACACTTTTAGAATAACAGACACTGAGCCCTCAATCAGCAGTTCCCAACCTAGAAGGATGTAAGCTACCTGTTCTGCCACTACAGTGCAGACCACAAACCCTCTCAGTGCAAAACAATTGGTCCGAAGCCCAAGTGTTTAAACCAAAAGGCTTAGAATGAGTTACACCAAGCACTAATAAATACAATTGAGTACTTTTAAGATGATGCAAAAGTAAAACAAAGTAGGTAGAAACACAAGTACAGTAAAAGCAGATGAAATTTTTTTTTTCTCAACAAGTGCTGAGATCAAAGAAACAGATTTGAGTGCTGAAACTAGAAAACTGGCTAGTTATAAGAAAAAAGAACTAAGCTAGAAGGCTTCCCTCCAACACAGAAGGGCTTGGGGGCTCAGAAGCCTACAAATAGTCTATACCACTTAACAGGAAAGGCAGGAAACAAGCTTAATTTTTTTTTCTGTTTCCCAGATGCTCTCTTTGTACACAGTAGGAGTGCCTGAAATCAGAATATGATCTCACTGCACTCAGTTGAGTGAGCAAATGAGATGGGCCCAGAAGGAGTATCCAAACACAAATTTACAAGAGGGGCGGGCAGTTTCAAGGCCACTAAGATTAACTCCAAAACAGAAACAAACAGTGAGGGTGGGTGGGAAAACTAACTGAAGAGCAGAGTCAAAACTTCCAGTTCAGTTAATATTCCTGCAACACAGTTAAAATCAATTTAAACACTGTATTTTTTTGAAAAAAAAAAAGGTGCAGATAAAGGTACTTAAATTCTCTTATACGTCCAGTTGAATACAGCAAGTTCTTAGCCGGCCAAAACTGAGGTTTTTAAGCAGAAAATATTTCACACTGTACCACTTAAATAGGCAAGGACAGGAAATCAAAGAATGTGGCTACCCCCACACCTGTAATTACTAGCAAATAACAAAATAAAGCAAACACTGACTAACTTCTAGTTCAGTTAATATTCTTGCAACACAGTTAAAATCAATTTAAATACTGTATTTTTTGAAAAAAAGGTGCAGATAAAGGTACTTAAATTCTTTTATACATCCAGTTGAATACAGCAAGTTCTTAGCCGGCCAAAGCTGAGGTTTTTAAGCAGAAAATATTTCACACTGTACCACTTAAATAGGCAAGGACAGAAAATCAAAGAATGTGGCTACCCCCACACCTGTAATTACTAGCAAATAACAAAATTCAGCAAACACTGACTAACTTCCATTTCAGTTAATATTCCTGCAACACAGTTAAAATCAATTTAAATACTGTATTTTTTGAAAAAAAAGTGCAGATAAAGGTACTTAAATTCTCTTATACGTCCAGTTGAATACAACAAGTTCTTAGCCGGCCAAAGCTGAGGTTTTTAAGCAGAAGATATTTCACACTGTACCACTTAAATAGGCAAGGACAGGAAATCAAAGAATGTGGCTACCCCACACCTGTAATTACTAGCAAATAACAAAATTCAGCAAACACTGACTAACTTCCAGTTCATTTAATATTCCTGCAACACAGTTAAAATCAATTTAAATACTGTATTTTTTGAAAAAAAAAGGTGCAGATAAAGGTACTTAAATTCTCTTATATGTCCAGTTGAATACAGCAAGTTCTTAGCCAGCCAAAGCTGAGGTTTTTAAGCAGAAAATATTTCACACTGTACCACTTAAATAGGCAAGGACAGGAAATCAAAGAATGTGGCTACCCCCACACCTGTAATTACTAGCAAATAACAAAATTCAGCAAACACTGACTAACTTCCAGTTCAGTTAATATTCCTGCAACACAGTTAAAATCAATTTAAATACTGTATTTTTTGAAAAAAAGTGCAGATAAAAGTACTTAAATTCTCTTAAACGTCCAGTTGAATACAGCAAGTTCTTAGCCGGCCAAAGCTGAGGTTTTTAAGCAGAAAATTTTTCACACTGTACCACTTAAATAGGCAAGGACAGGAAATCAAAGAATGTGGCTACCCTCACACCTATAATTACTAGCAAATAACAAAATTCAGCAAACACTGACTAACTTCCAGTTCTGTTAATATTCCTGCAACACAGTTAAAATCAATTTAAATACTGTATTTTTTGAAAAAAAAAGTGCAGATAAAGGTACTTAAATTCTCTTATACATCCAGATGAATACAGCAAGTTCTTAGCCAGCCAAAGCTGAGGTTTTTAAGCAGAAAATATTTCACACTGTACCACTTAAATAGGCAAGGACAGGAAATCAAAGATTGTGGCTACCCCCACACCTGTAATTACTAGCAAATAACAAAATTCAGCAAACACTGACTAACTTCCAGTTCAGTTAATATTCCTGCAACACAGTTAAAATCAATTTAAATACTGTATTTTTTTGAAAAAAAAGGTGCAGATAAAGGTACTTAAATTCTCTTATACGTCCAGTTGAATACAGCAAGTTCTTAGCTGGCCAAAGCTGAGGTTTTAAGTTATAAAATGTTACCTCGGAAAAATGTGAGTACAGCTTTGCATCACAGCTTACCAGAAAAATTATTAAAAACTAATTTATTGTGTCATGTTCATGGCAGCTGATGGTGCCATGTACAAGAGTTCATATTCATAACTCAGCACATATAAGCACAATTCTGGAATACTTTATAGTTATGGTTTATTGGAACTAGTGGAGCAGTTTAAAAACCTAAGCAGAGGAGGAATTTAGTATTCACTTTGTATCAGTAGTGATTTTATTAAGTACACAACACTTTATAGCCAAATTATCCCCGAGGAGGGGGTAGGGTGCTTAGTTCATAATATCACCCGTGTGTGTGAGCAAAGAATTATATCATGTGAGTTCTTATGATGAGTTACACTACTATTGGACAAGCACACCATCTGATTCAATAAAGATGCTAATTGGTATTATATGCTGCATATTCAACAGATGAACACTGGACAATGGAAATACAAAATTCTGCTAGCAACCATGGCCCAATGTTATTCATTTAATTGCAGTATAATTTATAGGACATCTCTGTACTGGACCTTTTTGAGAAATGTTGCTTCACATTTAGAATTGTTTTTTATCATACACCACAGATGCTAATATATTCTATTCTGGACTCTAAATGTGAAGGTGGATAAGTGTGTGAATCATGACATTAGGATCTGCCCTGTTAGTACATGAGATGTAATGAAGCTTTATCTCCCCTAAACTACACATCTTATAATCTTGATGCATAGCATATAGCTGCAATGTTTTGTGTGTCCACTGTCTAAAAATATCTTGCTAGCTTGCTCCAACATGTGGTATATAAACATTGTCCTGACACCAAGCTGCTTAAATCAAAATACTCCAAATTCTTATACTTTTTGTGGAATGCAGTTAGTTAACTTCTACCTGTAGATGTTTGTTCACTTGATGGCCAGATATATGGATATCCCATAGACAGTACATGGCCAACTATTCTCTTTACTAACATGACAGCAACGAAAGAAGCAAGAGAGCATCATGTGACATCCTGTGTATACTCTAGGCTTATGAGAGCATCATGTGACATCCTGTGTATACTCTAGGCTTATGGGATACTTAAACACATACCGGTCAGTACATTGCATCCTGCTCATTAAACAAAAACATTATTTTATGCAGAATACATATAATGATCTGTACTATAATATAATAATATATACTGTATTATACTGTAGTATATTATACTGTACTACACTATAAACTAGAAATGTTTGAAGACATGTACTTATCTTCTGAGGTAGTCATCTGCACTTGGTAGACATACATATATATTTATAAAATTAGCAAGGGAAATTGAGCAGTCATATATCCAGCTACCAGTACATCAGATTGGACCCAGACATGGAAAAAAGTTAGTTCAGGCTACCTAAACCTTACTCATTCAGAGATCCATACTTCCATACAGACTTTGAAATTCAACAAACTGCCACCATCTTGAAAAGTCATTTAGCAGGGACAACTGCCCAACACATAAATACTCTTAAAAATTGGCACCTATAAGCTGTAAATTAATAAAAACAATACTAAACACCAGAAATACACCCCCAATTTCCGTATATTACTGTCTGCATAAAAATAGTAATAAAAGAAATACAACAACTCAGGATTTAGCAATGTGATACAAATTAAACATACTTTACAGTAATAAAACCATTATAAGCACAAATTTAAATATATTAATAGATCAAAAACAATATAAGATAGCCAAAAAGTGAAAAAATAATCTCTGGAAGAAAGTGAAAGCATAAACTCCTGAAACAAAAAATGAAGCACTGTCAGAGGAGGTAAGAAGTGAATAACACAAAGAAAAACAATAACTATACCAATAGAAAGCAGCCACACTTGTTATGAGTCAAATTATATCTGAACATAGAAATTTGGTAGGAAGATTCTTCCAGGCCTTCTTTCACCTAAGAGGTAGCATTGAAAATATGGTACGCAAGCAGTAATGCCCAATATGGTGTGTATTATTGGGGAAATAATGCCCGCCCAGTTGTCACCACAAAGATTAACCTTGTGAATATTTTTAGGGTACAGTAAACATATCATAGGTTAAATCAAGTTAGTGAAACATGGTAGGAACATTACTGCTCATATGTATGTCTTTCATTTCTTAGAGTTGCCACTAACATGATTATTGGTGTGAATATTTTTGAGCATGTGTTTTCTCAAAAGCAGTATACATATTTATGAAGCACTCTTCTACTGATATGTTAGTCTTATCTGGACTGATTCACCTGCCAGAAAGTATTTGAGGTATTGTATAGTGTTAGCATCTGTTTTTTTTTAAACTGAATATTGAAGTAGTACACAACAGTTTGACAGAGGGGGGGGTGGTCTGTTAAATGATTTCCCAGAACATTTCAGACCAAAATTCCACACAGTTAAAAAGTTTTAACTTTGCACAGCTAGCAGATAAATACATGGAGGAACTATTTTACTTTAAAATACACTACAAAATATATAATTATCATACATAAATTACTAAATGTAAAATTCAAACTGCAAAAAAAAAAACATGCAGATGCTCATTTTGTAAGTTGAATAAATGGAACAAAGCACTTGGGGTGGGCATACTACAGAAATTTCAGCTCATACCTCACAACATTCCTGAATGTGAGTCAATACCTGTATAATGTGCACTCCCTCATACAGAACACACATGCACACATACACACACACACACACACACGCACACACACACACACACACACACACACACACACACATATATATATATATATATATATATATATATATATATATAAATACATATATATATATATATATATATATATATATATATATATATAAAGATATATGTATATATATATATATATATATATATATATATATATATATATATATATATATACTTATGCAACCATATTACTCGAGATGGCTTCTTTGTCATTTCTAGATGTAGTAAATCATGTATAACCAAGGGGCAAATAGTTGCAACACTATTTTTAGATCTATCTAAAGCCTTTGACATAGTTATTACATAACCTACTGCTACACCTCCTTTTCAGCCTTGCATCAGTACTGTACAAAACTAATCTGTAAATACGATGGTTCAGTAGTTATCTCTGCATGAGAACAGAAAATATTCACTGAGAAATACATCTTCCGCTCCCTTACCAGTCAATGTAACTTTGTCACAGGGATCAGTATCAGTCCTTCTGTTATTCAATAACTTCATCAACAAATGAGGTCTGGCAACAAACCAAGTTGTCCCGGGACATCTTCAAGAGGGGTTGGATTGATATATTAGTGGGAGTTAATGCTGGGGAGGTGAAAGGGTTAAATGGAGGGAGGGATGATTGGGAGGAAATGAGGTAAGGGTGTGGAACGGCTTAAGGGGTTTAGACAAGTGTAGCTGGGTAAGTAATCACATTTTGGTGTGAACTTGCTATAGCAAGTGACATCCAAGACGACCTGTAGGTATCACTAGAAAACAGGTAGGCTATATATATATTTTTTTTTCATGGCCCTGTCTCTTCCAAGCTAGGTACTTTTATGTTGGCAGTGCACCTGGGTTTATCGTGTTGTGGGGTGGGGTGCTGCTGTTTCAGGGCCATGCACAATAACAAGAAAAGAAATTGGGTTTCAAGTCAGTGAGGGACAGAGGCTCTTTCAGCCCTGAGGTTCTGGTTTGAAGAGACAGTCTACCAGGTTTTCTGTTTTGGTTACAGCAGGACTGAATGGTTTATGTTCAGAGATGGGTTGCTCAGTGAAGCAAGGCACATTTCTGGGCACAGACATGCATCATACCCCTGTTATAATCTTAGACCATTGGTAAGCTATTCACAGGCTTAGAGTTCGGTTGTCAGCAAGGGCTCCATGCGCATGCACGGCATGCTGATAAGTATCACTCATCTCATTTGAAAGGTAGTGGTTGATAAAGATGTAGCAGCTTTGATGTGTATTTACAGCTCCTCAATCTTTATTAAAAAAAAAACACCAGAAAAAACAGTGGAGCTGCTTTGGTCAAACCATGTGGGTTGTAAAACCTCTGTACATGGTAGCTGCCAGAATGGTTGCAAAGGTCCTGATCTGCACACCTTGCATAAACAAAAGTAAGGAATCTTAATTATACTTTCTTTGCAGTACATTGAAAGTGCCATAAAAAACACGAGGTTGCAGAATACTGTAAAGCACTTATGTCAAATCTATTAGTGTTATACATTTATAAACGAAGAACCAATTGGTCAATTATTCAAGTGGCATTAAAGTTGTCAAATAAAAGTCCATGGCAAATGTAGGGCTGTGATCTGGAAATAGCCTTCTTCACACACTCAACATTCTGCAGTTGCTTAAGTAGGCAAATGTCATGGCATCATAAAACTGGCCATGCATGCGGGCATCTATTTGAAGGACTACAGTCTCTGCTAATGCAACCTTATTATGCTAGTAATTTTCTAATCTGATCAGAGCGATAATTCAGATTGGTCCCATGTGGATGCTTTCATGGATAAAGTGGACAGCTGTGTACTTCTGGCTTCTGTACTTGCAAGCTACTCCACTTAATGTATTATGGCTTGTAGTTGTTTTCTTGATAGTGGAGTGGGTAAACATGGCAGAGCAGCATGGGTTGTTGTTGCATGTGTTGCAGGCACACAGCCGCTGAAAGAGTTCTTTGTGGTGTGGCAGTACAGGTTGGGTTAAGGCTTTTCAGAGTGACATGCAGGATGGATTGGCAGTTTTAGAGCTGCCTTTTGTGTTTCTTTTCACGCAGTGCGGAGTAGTGAGATAACTGAAGCAGTGGTTGCTTCTAGCATGTGGGTTGGCCGTTGCAGGTAGGCCAGATGGTTACTTCTGCTCTCGAGTAGAGCTTGTCTATGATTTGCTTGTTTCCATGAAAGTGTGGGTCCCCATAAAATGTGAGTTTTGGCAGATCACTGGATTAATCTGAGGATTTGGGTCATGAAAATGTGAGTTTCTGGCAGATCACTGGGTCAGTCTGAGGATTTGGGTTATGCAGTTGACCTTGTATCCTTCAGAAACGTGCATGCAGGGAGAAGTTCTGTTTTAGAGGTGGGGATTTTCTGCACCACTTCTGGATGGTTGTGTTGGGAGAAGAGTGGAATTGAACACTTCTGGCAGCTCTGTCAAAGCTCTTTTGTTTGAGATTGAGTGCGAGGGTGTCTGATGATGATGGCAGTTCTCGTCACACACCTTGTGCCTCTGTTGGCCATTGTTTTGTGAAGTGTCGAGGATTCTGTCAAGTGTTTGGCCGGAACAATGTGTGTTGATGTTGTTTGCCTGTGCTGCCAGAGGTGAAGGATTTGTTGCTGGGGGTTGGTGTGCTGGGGAAATTGTCATTGCTACTGAGTTTCGGATCTTGGTGGGGGGGGGGGTTGGCAGTGTGCTGGGAGTGCTATCAAATCATTCGTGTTCTGTCGTGGGAATGGTTCTTGGTGCTCCGGGCCCCTCCTTGTAACATCTTTGTTTGCGTGGAGGAGGCATAGTTCCCTCAGTTCTCACACTAAACAAAGGTAGACAAATGTGTAATGAATAGTGGCACTGATGTTCGCCTAGCCAATGTTTAACACTGGATGTATGCTTGATTGTACATATGACAGCTGCACGTGAAGGAGATCATGTCCTTAATATGTTAGTTATTTTCAGGTGCTGCATGCATGCTCCTTTGAAACACATTGTGTATGTCAGTTATTTTGGGAGATGAATTGTGATGGTGAAGTGAAATTGCCCTGACATGTGCTATTTTGTTGGCAGGTGGGCCGCCCTGGGTCCAAGCGAATCCATTGTTGATGTCTCTAATTAAACTTGCTGATTGGATGTACCTTTGGTGGGAATGGATGTTTCAGCAATCTAAGGGTTGGAGGGATAGGGTGGGTGCAGACTTCACAGGAGCCATTCACTTTCAAATGGGGGAGTGTGGCATGTGGAATGCAGCATAGTGTGGGGAGACTTGGTTATTTGGAATGGTGGGTGTTCAAGTACCTTTGCACATTTTGTCCCATGCTGTAGCGGGCAATTTCTGTGATGTATTGTGCTTGGCATGGCCTTCAGTGCCATTTGGTATTGATTGGGAATACAAGCCCATCGTTTGTTGTTGCTTGCAGGATGCTGAACAGGTGGTCACTTGTGCCCATTTTCTGAGTTATTCTTATGATTGAATCTGTTTTTGTGGGCATTTGAGTGGGTCAGAACAACAGTGCTGCATATGTGCAGTGTGGCTCTAGTAGTCAAAAAAAAGGGGGAGGCTTAGCTGCATTTAAAATGAGCAGTTTTACAGGAGGCTAGGAGGTGTCGGTCAGTGGGTAGTGGAGTGTTGGTTTGCTGTTTGGGCATTGATAAGGCTTGAAGGATGGAGGTCAGAAAACCTTGGACAAGTTGAGTTGGCCCAGGTTGCCAGATTGGGAGATTTGTCCTGGATGGGTTGAGAGATAGGGAGAATTATCTGGGAATTTTTGGCAGTTAGGAAGGAGTTGTTGTGAGGATGATGGTGCTGATTCGGGTTGCTGCTATGGTTAGGTGGTGCCTGAGCAGTCGGTAGCATACCTCTCAACTGTATCGTTCTTCATGAAAGATATAGCTTTGCTTGGTAATATTGATTACTCCATAAAAGGTGATTTCTGTCAACTTAGTGGACATCGGTGAAAGGGGAATTTGGAAGGTGCTGGCAGATATTTGACTTTCAAACTTGGCGCATGGTAAAGCAAAACCTGTTAGCCTACCAATTTTCTCATTTTTCTAATGACTATATTTAAAATTACGCATAATGGCGTGCTGCAGTTACATTTTATTTATGACTTTGTTCAGGTTTATTTTGAAGGTGGTTCAGTTGGACGGTGAGCGTTAGATAGCAATTTTGCGGGCGTGTCGCAATTGAGGGGGGCTCAATGGGCATGCACTGCAAGTGTTAGGCGGAACTGTGATTGTAGGGTAGTGCGAGATCACTGGGCATTACTTCTAGGCCTCACGAACTTCTTTACCTAAGAAGCCCATAGGATGGCTAAAAATGTGCTGTTTTCAATTTTATTAGGGGTCTTGTAATGAAATAATGGTTCATTTTTGCTTACCACCGATACCATTTAGATAGTTACTGTGGAATGTGTGACTGACTTAATTGGCTAGGCTTAAAATGGCCCACAGGGGCAGTTGTCTCAGTATTAATCTATGAATCTATGCAGTTTGGTACAAGATAGGCTCTTGGCAGTGACTAAGGTAGTCATATCTTGTGTGTCAAGAGGATTTACAGTTTTCTTTGTTTTGCAGATGGGAATGGGGTCACAGATGGCAGAAGTGCAGAGTGGCAGCAGTTCATGAATCAATCGATGGCCAGAGTGAAGGAGGCTGGTTGCAGTGGAAGTCACAGTCGGCAGAGTGGTGTATACCAAGGCTGAGAGGGCAGTGCACAGAGAGTAATGGTCAGTGGCAGGAATGAGGTAAAATTGCAAGGTAATGAATTTTGTTGGGGGATGTTTTGGTGGCTGGAGTGGTGCACAATGCGGTCACCAGTAATCCCCTGATTTGGGTCATTAAGGCATGTTAGAGGACTGTGTTCAAGTAGTGTGGGAGCTGATTATTGCATTAGAATGTGGGGCAAGTAAGGAAGAGGTAGATGGGGGGCCAGGGTAAAACTGTTGGGGACGGTTTATGGGGAGAGTGGGGATCCCACAGGAGGAATGGAGTCACAACATTCATAGGAGCACAGGAACTTATTAGGCTAAAGTCCTATGGCTCTTGCAAGTCAGCTGAGTTCAACCCTTGATTTCAGGTGATTGTAACCTTGGGGTGATTATAGTTACTCATCCAGTTGTTTAAACCGTATTTGGAGGAAGGGCCAATGATGTGTTTTGTTTGACAGGATGTCGGAGTTTGTTCCTAATGTGTGGTATCTTTGGGGCGACAAATTTGTCCCTTGAGTAGGAAGTGTTAATGTCACATACCAGGTTAAGGTTTTACAGACTAGCACAAGGATCATTTCACTTATGGTTTGGGTGAATTTTGTAGGTAGGGTTTTAGGAAGCATGGTAGGTAGTTGGCTGTTTTGGGGTCATTTTAGAAACTAGGTGTGTTGTTTAGACGGGAGCTAGAAGGTTTAACGGAAGCTTGGTTGCAGGATATTGCAGCTGTAGGCCAGGTTTTAATGCTTTACTAAAGGTATAGGTAACATAAGGGAAGAGAACCTTTGAGGGAAAGGTCAGGGACAAGCAGTGATTAAGGATGGTTAGTAGTTTGAGTGTTCTAGCTAGGACTGTTGCTAGGAAGAAGTGAGTGGGGAAGTTGAGGTTCTGAGTGGGGTGGCTTGGGTTCTAGTCCTGATTACCATTTGGTAATGGGTGAATTGTGGGTGTTTACGGTTGGGCACGTAGAGTACTTCATTGCTGGGCATAGGTGTGTTTCAAGGAACTAGGTCAAGGGGTTCTGGTTTTCTGGCACTTAGTGTTAGGTCATTAAAGTTTTAGAGTTAGACTATTCCATGCAGTAATTGAGTTACTGCACATCCAGAGCTGTGTAGTTTGGTGGGCTAATGTGATATGCTATAGTTGACAGTCCTGGGTTAGAGACTTGCTAAGGGTTTTTTTTGACTGGATGCAGATTTGAGTTCAAGAGGTAATAGTTTTTGTGGCATTTGTTATGGCTATAGGTTGTCATTCCAGAAAGGTTGAGCCATGGTTAGTGGCTTGAAGGAAGTGGACTATAAGGGAATGTATTCTCTTGGAGTGGATGTTCTGGTGGTAAAGTGGGGTCACGGGTAATCCTACTTTATTTAGTTTCATTAAAGCATATTTCAGTGCTGGTATGTCAAAGCATGGGGTTGATAACAGGGTTCTAATGTACTTTACAGATGATGGGTACACCGAATGATGTTTGACCTAACCCTTTCCCTTTAAGGGAGGTAGTTGGTTGAACGATTTTGGGTAGAAGGGAGGGGGAACAGCCTGGTCAGGCTGGTTGGTGGAGAAGAGGGACAGGCTTGCCCTCTTCTGTTCCTCCTCTGGTGTCTGGATGTTCATTTCAAGGATTTGGGGAAAGGAAATGAGCAGCTGGAGGAAGTTTGCTGAATGGATAAGTGAGCTGAGGTAAGGATGCTGCTTATTTGGTTGTTAGGTAATTTAATGACTGGTTTATGAAGTGAGATGGGACACTGTTTCATAAGTAAAGTAAGCAAGTAGAGGTATGGATGCTGCTTACTGGGTCAAGATGAGTAAGGTCATGTCCTCCTGAATTATTTGGTTGGCAGGGTAATTCAGTAAATGGGATATAAAGTGAGTCTTGAATATAGCTTCATAAGTAAACTAAGCAAGCAGAGGTATGGATGCTGCTTACTGGGGCAGGATGAGTAGGTATGCTGTCCTGATTAACATTACAAGAATGTTTATGCTGTGTTTGGAATCAATTATACTATGTCCAGCCATAATTAATGAATTTTGGTGATCAAAGCTATGTTATGGAAGTTTTAATAAAGGTCGTCAAATGTCATTCAGTGTGATGGGTTTATTGAAGGGGACCGGGACAAATGTGGTTTGGCAACAAACCAAGTTGTCCTGGGACATCTTCACGAGGGGTTAGATTGATATATTAGTGGAAGTTAAGTGGGTTGGGGAGGTGAAAGGGTTAAATGGAAGGAGGGATGATTGGGAGGAAATGAGGTAAGGGTGGTGAGGGGCTTAAGGGGTTTAGACAAGTGTAGCTGGGTAAGTAATCATATTTTTGCATGCACTTGCTACCCACCCACCCTCCCTTTTTTATTGGTGGGTTGGTGGGGATTGTGGCTATTTTATCAGTCGGGGTAGGCAGAGAAAAGGAACAGGCTTGCCCTTTTCTGTCCCCCTCTGGTGTCTGTATGTTCATTTCAAGGATTTGGGGGAAAGCAAAATGAGCAGCTGGAGGAAGCTTGCTGAATAGATAAGTAAGCTGAGGTAAGGATGCTGCTTATTTGGTTAGAAGGTAATTCAATGAATGGTGTATGAAGTGAGATGAGGACGCTGCTTCATAAGTAAGGGGGTCTCTTTCCTTTCAAAGGTTTATTTGAGCGTTCTGGTCTTCTTGTATGAGAAGACAGGCTCGTTACCGACTATCAGGTGGGTATTGTGGTCTGCTCTTATGATGTTCCAGTTTCTACTGATGATATCCCTAATGGTTTGCATATCTCGGCTGATAGGGATAGGGAAACTACAGTTTCTATTCTTGGGTTCAGTAGCTCTGGTGGTTGCCTTGGGGGGTGAAGCCATGAGTAAGGATGGGTGGGTGTCTTGTCTGATCTGTGGGAGGCCACTTCTTGAAAGGCATCCGCTACTAGCTGTTTGGGGTAATGTCTATGGATGAACATTTTTGAAAGGAAATGGCTTTCCTTGAGGAAGGTATCATCATCAGAGATGATCCTGGAGAGGTGGATGTACTGCCCTTTGAGCACATTCGGTGCTGACTTTTGAAATCCAGGAAGTTGTTCCTGTAAGTGTCCTTCCGGTACACATTGGAGGCAAGGCTGCCAGTGCGGGGGTCAATGGTTAACAGAGTATCAAGGAAAGAAATGTGGGTCCCTCATCCTGAGATTACAAAGTCTAGGTATGGGATGCTGTTTGTGAGTGCCATGAGGAAGGTGTCCAGCTCGGTGTTGTCACCCTACCACATGAAAAAAATATTGTCAATAAAACGGCAATATAAGTGGGCTTTGTGGAAGTCTTGTATATGGGTCAAAGTCTCTTTCTCCCATGTGCTGAGGACTAGGTTGGTGAAAGAGGGGGCCATTTTGGACAGTAGGTAGATGGCTCCGTTGAAGCAGAAAAAGTTGTTTTTAGAACCACTATGGTTAAAGCTATAAGCATTTCAGTTTTAAAAACATTGAATTTAGCATGTTTGTTGAGAAACAGTTCTAATGCTTCCAAACCTTCCCTGTGGGGGATGTTGAAGTACAATGCTACTACTTCTAGTATTACTAACATGCATTTTGAGAAATCAATATTACTCTCATGCAAAATGTTTAAAAAGTCCCAGGAGTCCTTGTTGTAAAAATCCATTGCCTGAACTAGCGGGCTGAAAAAGAAATCCAGTTATTCCGAGATTGTCTCTGTCTTGGTTTTATGGTTAGAGATGATGAGACTGAATGGGGGGTCGGTGGGGTCCTTGTGTACTTTGGGGATGCCGAACGCTCTTCCTAGGCTGGGTTATGCACTGAAAGAAAAACAAATTCCTCTAGGGTGATATGCTGCTTGTATTCCAGGGTTTTGAGCAGCTTATCAATGGTAGTGAAGCTTTTGCTCACTTTGTTCAAGGTCACAGCCTTGTAAAAGTCCTGGTTAAGCACCAAATTAAGTTTATGTACATAGGTTTCCTGCTCCATAAGTACAAGGCCCGTTCCCTTATCTGCTTTCATGATATGCAGATCGTGATCCTGGCTTAAGTCCCACATGGCGTGCAGCTCCACTGGTGAGAGGTTCTACCATTTGTGGGAGTTGGGCTCATTAAGAAGCCCTCTGAGATCTTGCTCACGCACTTTTTGGAAGGCTGAAAGAATGTTGTTTAGGGCTGGGGTTAATAAACTCCTTTTTCTGGGGGCTGCGAGTGTATCAGGGTTGTCGGAGGATTCTGAGTCTGTGTCCTCCGTGTTATTCAGAAGCACTTTCAGATTCAGTTTTCTGAGATAAAGCCTTAGATCCAGCAGAACGTTGGTGATCCATGCTCTTTGTGACGGTAAAAAGGAGAAGCCCTTGTTTAATAAACTAACGTGAGCCTCTGAGAAATTTCTGTCAGTTAAATTGAAAAGGGTGATGGTGAGTTGTAACTTCCACTCCCCTAGTACCTCCTCGAGGAGCTCCTGGTGTTCATGGGACCGCCGACATATGTTCAGCGGCTCAGGTCCAGCAGTTTTTTGGAGATTGCAACACACTACTGGAGCTGAAGGAATTAAGATGGCAACTCCTCCTTGAAGCAGATACCTCACCAGGGCACAACGAGAATCTCAACATTAAATGTGCATTAAAGTGGTACAATTAAAAAGTTACGGCACGTCCCCAGGGGCAGGATGTTAGCAGATAAAACCTTTTGTTTTACAGCAGTGTCTCTCATTAGTCCAAATACTCCTGCATTAGCGCAGTCTATCTACCAAATCATAGTGAAGCATTTTTTATACAAGTTACACCATTTAAAGCTCGTACAGTACTGAAAAAACATTACATTTTGCTCTGATGAATTTCGATTGTTATCAAAAAAGTGAACAAAAGCGCTCAGCAAATAACAGTTCTGGCTAAGCATCTATTCATTGTTTTTTTTGTTTTGTTTTTATATATGTGTATATATATATATATGTGTATATATATATATAAACACACCTCCACAAACCAAAAAACTTGTACACAAGTAAGGAAAGCGAAAAACAGGAACCAGTGAGTACTTTATTGAGCGCTTTCGTCTCCTCAGTGGAGACTTCTTCAGAATGAACAAAGCCATTCCCCAACAAGCTTATATATACACCCATTTAGATAGGTAATCAATTAACTATGTAATAAGTGCATAAAAGGAACCTCACTTTAAAAACATAAATACATATCAAAATTCATAACAGTTATTATGACACATTACATATGCAGAAATAAAGATTCTAAAAACATACTCCATAAAACACACTAAACTATTAATATTACATTACAAATTGTATATATATATACATATAGTGGATATAAAAAGTTTACACCCCCCTGTTAAAATGCCAGGTTTTTGTCATTTAAAAAATGAGACCACAATAAATAATTTCAAAACTTTTCCCACCTTTAATGTGACCTATAACCTGTATTATTCAATTAAAAAAACAAACAAATCTGTTAGGGAAAAAAATATAAAATATAAAAAATAAAAACATACAATAAGCTGGTTGCATAAGTGTGCACACCCTTAAACAAATACTTTGTTGAAGCACCTTTTGATTTGATTACAGCATTCAGAGTTCTTAGGTACACACTTGCCATCAATTAAAGAGACTCTGATTAACCCCAAATAAAGTTCAGCTGTTCTAGTAGGAGTTTCCAGACATTTACTCAGTTGTCTGCTGTAGCAAAATCCATGGTTCACAGAGAGCTTTCAAAGCATCAAAGGGATCTAATTGTTGAAAGGTATCAGTCAGGAGAAGTGTACACAAAAATTTCCACAGCATTGGATATACCATGGACCACAGTGAAGACAGTCATCAAAAAGTGGAGAAAATATGGTACAACAGTGATGTTGCAAAGAACTGGATGTCCCTCCAAAATTGATGAATATACAAGATAAAAAACTGTCCATGAAGGCTTCAAAGAGACCTACAGCAACACTGAAGGAGTTGCAGGAATTTCTGGCAAGTACTGGCTGTGTACTACGTGTGACAACAATCTCCCGTATTCTCCATATGTCTGGGCTATGGGGTAGAGTTGCAAGACGGAAGCCTTTTCTTACACAAAAAAATCATCCAGGCCCGGCAAAAATTTACAAAACAATACATCAAGTCTCCCAAAAGCATGTGGCAAAACGTGTTATGGCCTGAAGAGACCAAGGCTGAACTTTCTGGCTAAAATTCCAAAAGGTATGTTTGGTGCAAAAGCAACACTTTGCATCACCAAAAGAACACCATCCCCATGGGTGAAGCATGGTGGTGGCAGTATCATGCTTTGGGGTTGCTTTTCTTCAGCTGGAACTGGGGCTTTAGTCAAGGTGGAGGGAATTATGAACAGTTCCAAATACCAGTCACTTTTGGCCCCAAACCTTCAGGTGTCTGCTAGAAAGCTGAAAATGAAGAGAAATTTCACATTTTAACATGACAATGACCCCAAGAATACATCCAAATCAACAAAAGAATGGCTTCACCAGAAGAAAATTAAAGTTTTGGAATGGCCCAACCAGAGCCCAGACCTAAATACAACAGAAAATTTGTGGGGTGACCCGAATAGGGCTGTGCACAAGAGATGTCCTTGTAATCTGACAGATTTGGAGTGCTTTTGCAAGGAAGAGTGGGCAAATATTGCCAAGTCAAGATGTGCCATGCTGATAGACTCCTACCCAAGAAGAATGAATGCTGTAGTTAAATCAAAAGGTGTTTCAACAAAGTATTAGTTGTGTACACTTATGCAACCAGCTTATTGTACATTTTTTATTTTTTATATTTTTTCCCCTAACAGATTTGTTTGTTTTTCAATTGAACTGTACAGGTTATAGGTCACATCAAAGGTGGGAAAAGTTTTGAAATAATTTATTGTGGTCTCATGTTTTTATTTCACAAGATCTGGAATTTTAACAGGGGTGTGTAAACTTTTTATATCCATTGTATACAGAAGCATCACCTTTCATCAAAATGGGAAAAAGTCAGTCCCATAAAGATTGTTTCCTACTCATCAAAAAGCTAAACATCGAACAAAAGATAGGAAAAAATTCATTTGTTATCCTGAAACACCCATACCCTCTTCTCATTATGTATGCCATGTCCAAGATTGCACTACAATGGGGAAACAGCATATTCCCCAGTCATCACCTTAGTGCAGTCGCGTACTGATAAAACTGGTGCACTTTGATTAGCTGATATTCAATCAGCTGCACAAGTTCAAACATCTGTCGACCGTCAGACTTGGTGATGAAAGGTTCTGCTCCCATATACATATATACATACACACATGCACACGCACACACACACACACACACACACACACACACACACACACACACACACACACACACACACACACACACACATATACACACACACACACACACACACACACACACACACACACACACACACACACACACACACACACACACACACACACATGCATAGTGCGAATGCCCTAAATATTTTTAATAATTAGATCGCAGCAGCTTTACACAGCCATTGCTATCACAGTTTGTAACAAAGCCATTCCATTTTCATGCTTTTTTTAAGCAAAAAACTTTATTGAATTATTACTTATGCCATAGATAATTATACATTTATATAAATGAAAACAAACCATATTGACATACTTTCAGATGCAAACATTATACATCACATTTGATCTTTTATACAGTTATTGTCAATCTAACATTACATAGCTCATTCAGTTCCTGTCTTCCCTTAAACCTCATTCCCACATTATTCTGCATGCATTCATACGATCATAGGAGGTTACTAGGCTAATGCCCTGGGGCCCTTACAAGCCTAGCCAAGAGTTTATCCCCAAAAAGAAAACTCAGTCAGCACCTGTCACCCCTGTCAGTGATGGACACAGGTGGAACCACTTAGACAAATTTGTGGTTCCCCATCTACTCATCTAGGTTGCACTTGAAGAGGGTCAGTGAGGTGCTTTGCTTGATGTGTATGGGAAGTCTATTCCACAGACGGGGCAGCTGCTGGGAGACAAACTTGTCTCTCCAGCAGGTTTTGTTAATGTCACATATTAGGTTCTGGATTTTTGAGTGGGTAGCGCGTGAGAAGTTAGCCTTACAGATATGTAGCATCTCTAGTAGGGCAGGGTCTGAGATTGTCTTGTAGGCGAGACACAGATCACCCCTGAGCAATCTATATGATACTGAGGAGAGTGATAGTGATTTCAGCCTGTCTGCATAGGACATGTGTTGGAGCCATGGATTTTCTTTGTGAGGTATTTCAATGTCTTTTCCAGTTGGTGCAGATGTTTGGAGAGGTACATCCCAAATGGGGCATTATACTCTAATGAGGGAGGAGTATAGAGAGGTAATAACCTCCTTTTTTCTGGATGCAATCCCTTTACTTATGAGATGAACCAAGTAAAAGGCTTTTCTGACCACTGCTGATACATGATAGTTGAATGTGAGGTTGTTAAAAAACCTGAGTGCACAGGTCTCTCACCACAGGTTGTGTGCTTAGGGGTTTGCCATTGATGTGGTAATCAGTAGGGGTCGTGTTTTTGCTTAAGGGTATGATGATACTTTTTTGGCATTTAGCTTGAGGCCATGACTTTGGCACCAGTCATTAGTTGCTGTGAGACCCTCTTGCAGTATGTTAACATTGTTTGGGGAGTCAATGACAGCACCCAACTTACAGTCATCAGCAAACTTGGTCAGCCACAGGCCTTTTGTCTTGGCCTTTCCCTCTGAGAAATAGATGCCAAACAGTAGGTGTCCCAGGACAGATCCCTGGGGAACTCCACTAGTGACAGGTTTGCTATCGGAGGTGGAGGTGCCTATTTTGACTTTAAGGGTCCTGTTGGTGAGCCAGTTGGCCACCCACCTGATGAGATAAGGATTTATGCCACGTTGTGTTAGCTTTTTGATGATGCCCGAGCATGGGATTGTGTCAAAGGACTTGGCCAAGTCAAGGTAAGCTGTATGTACTGACTTTCCCTCATCCAGGGCCTTGGTGACAGTCTCAAAGAAGTCAACCAGGTTCAGCAGGTAAGATCTGCGCTTAACGAATCCAACTTGGGTGGGGTCAAGTGCTTGGAGATTGCCTATGTCCTTGTTGATGAGATCCATAATAATACGCTCCATAGCTTTGCAGATCAGACTTGTCAAGCTAATGGGGTGATAGTTTCCAGGGTCAGTAGTGGCACCACCTTTGTGCAAGAGGATAACAATAGTGGTCCTCCACTCTGCTAGAATGAAGCCAGTACTTAGGCTGTGGTTTAACAGAGCATTCAATGGCAAAGCCAGTTCATACTGGAGATGGTGCAGAATACATCCTGGGATACTATCAGGTTCCATGGCAGCTGTGTTCTTTGCCTTGGATAGGGCCTGTAACACTTGATCTACGGAGATCTGAGGTGTGGGACAAGTATCAAGGATGTCAAAAGGGCCTTTGGGGGAATGGAGGGGTGAAGTTTGCACTGAATCTATCTGCTAGCAGGTTGGCTAAGTCAACAGGATCAGTGTAAGTGATACTGTTAAGAACTAATTTGGAACAAATCTGGGCTTTGCCACGAAGATTCCAGACATAACTGAAGAAGACCTTATGGTTCCCTTTGTTATGGAGGCTAGTTTCAATTCATAATTGGCCTTGGAGGTTTTTACTAGTGATCTAATTTGCTTGTTGAGGCTAAGAAGGGAGTTTTTCCAATTTGGAATTTGTTCCCTTTTACCATTGGACAACAGTTTCTTTCTTTTGTTGGAAAGCCTGTTGATAGAGGATGTCCACTGAACAGGTTTGAGTTTCCTTGAGGAGCAGGTTTTAGTTCTATTGGATATGGCTGAGTCCATGCAGTTGTACAGGTGCTTGTAAACTGCATTGGCGTACTGCTCAGCATAGTTGTCTAGATTTTTTGGGGGGGTGGTGGTGTGAAGCTACAGATACCCTTCCTTAGGAGGTTGTAGTCAGCTGTTGAGAAGTTTTTTAGCTTGATTACGGCTGGGGGGATGGGTTGGGTGGGATTGAAAGTTCAAATGAGACGGTGCAATGATCTGATCTCACCAGGGAATTACATATTATGAGAGTGATGCAGTGGTCACCCATGTTGGTGAGAACCAAGTCTAGAATGTTATCTCCACTTGTGAGGGATGAGGTGAGCTGGTCTAGTGTATTAGAACTGATGAAGTCGAGGAATTGTTGAGAGAGTGCATTAGTGCAAGAATAGTTTACCCAGTCTATGGTGGGGTAGTTGAAGTCACCAAGGATCAGGGTGTTAGGGGGTACCTTGATTGAGTTTAGTAGATCCAGGTAAGAGGAGTGGGTGTCCTGAGTCATGGAAGGGGGTCTATAGCTAGCTATAAATTGCCAACTGTCAGTTGTACCTGGAGTAGTTCCAGTGCATCATGCTGGCAAACCAGTCTGGAGGTGTGCCTGTCCTTAATGAAGATAGAGACTTCACCACCGTTAGTCTTCCTGACCTCATTTTGTGATCGGAATGTGTGGCATGAGGTATAGCCTGGTGAGGCAGGGGTGCTTTCCACAGGCCTAAACCAAGTTTCCGTGACTACACAGACATCTGCATCTTCCAGTGTAAGGAGGGCTTCCGAAGAGTCCATTTTCAGGTTAAGGCTCCTAGCATTAAGCAGCATGACCTTCAATTTGCTTTTTGACAGATCTTTTATATTGGAAGCTTTGTCTGTGGGACATTGCCTAAAAAAGGCACAATGGGTGAGGCGAGAGCCTTGGCCCAGATCTGGAAACCCAGTGGCAACAGGTGAAGGCCATCTCTGGCAAAGCATCAAGGTCTGTCGGCCATTTCATCCCAGGAAGACAAATACTGGATCCCCTTGGAATGACAACAGAAACTAAGCCAATTTTTGAAGTCAATTGTTTTTTGTTGGTATTGTGGTATCATTCTTGGTGAAGGTAGGATGCTGCTTAGGGCTAGGATCATACCTGCCTGGAACACATACTCTGACAGTTCAATCACGCCTCTCTTCATATAGTTCAGGGAGGTATAACTTAAGTCATTCACACCAAAGTATACAATGACAGAGTTCTACTTGTAATTGTTGTGCAGAGACGTAAGTGTGTGCATGATATGGTGGATTCTGGCACCTGACAGACAACTGACCATGACCTTCTCCTTGTTGAGCCTGGTGAGGGGGACATGAGAGTGTCTCACAACCAAGTCACCAATGACTAGTGTGTTTGGTTTATTGTTATGTCTTGTGGGCTGTGATGGTTTATTGTTTTGCCTTATGGGCTGTGTTTGTGAGACACGGGTGTGTTGTCTGCTGTGTGTAATGTATTTGGTGGTGTGTGCGTAATGTTTGTGAGTGTGTTTTGGAGGTCTCTGCTGTTTAGGTAAGTTTTTATTGAGGACCCTTGCATAGGTGTGTATGTGTGTGTTGTGCTTGGCTATATGATGTGAGTGGTGTGGTGTTTGTGCTGGCAATCTCCTCTTTGTCAGGATTACTGACTGTGGTGCAAGATAGCATGGACTACAGGTTATTGATGTACATGCATTTCTCGCAGGTGGAAAAATTATGTGCTAGGAGAAGAGGGTTGTCAGTAAACAAGAGGCAGTTGCTACACTAAGTATGCCCATGTCGACCAGGCTGACAGGAGAAAGTGATGGGAATTGTCCAGACATAGTGTTCCAAATGCTTGGGCAGACTTATGGAGAGAAGGTTTTGTTAAGGGTTTGTCGACAAGAGTGTAGACCTCAAGAACCTTCTTAAATGTAAAGTAACTAGCCTGAAGTGCTAAGACCAAAGCTAAAATGTTTAGAATAACAGATACATTTAATTAGGCTACTAACAAGCAGCAATAAATTCAGCACAATAAAAGCACTTGAACACTTAACAGCGATCAGCAAGGCAAAACAAGGTAATAAAGTAGGAAGGACACAATTACAGTAAAAGCAGCTGAATAAAGTGTCATTTTTTAAGTGGAGAGGCAGGAAACAGAAGATAGTTCAAGATTATAGAACTAAGGGGGTTGGCTTTCCCAAATACTGTCTTTCTACTTAGTACACTGAGCTGATGTGATAGGACAGGGAGGAGTGTTCAAAGTTAAAGAAGCAAGGGGTAGTCCTACCCAAATGATCTCACTGCACTATATTGAGTGACCAAATGAGACTGGACTGGGACTGCAGGAAAAACAACATTGTAGACAACAAATGACAGAAACAATAAAGCAAATATACAAATAATAAAGCAAATATATAAATACAACACAGTGCATATTGAGTTGCAAAAAGTGTACTTATCAGTTTGGAATATCAGATGGTAATAAACTCCAATTCTGTACACAGCCAGGAGAATTTAGCTCTCTGCTATATCAGCTCTGCACAAATTCACAGAAATTGTTCCCACAATCCCCATTTTTACTATATAATTTGCTCCTACCCTTTTCTAAAGATCACACTTCCAGTTCTTTTATCTCTTACTATATTTATTACTTCTAATGCAGTTAATTTAGACTTTGATTTCCATTTTCTAGCAATTTTTTTTGTCAGCTAGTGGAATTAAACTCATTAAGGCTTTGCTACATCTAGACAATTCAGGTCCTGCATCCCAGCTCAAAAATTAATTTCCTCAGTTACACCAATTTGTTCACCCAGTATTTCTGACAAAGAATTTTTCAAGTCTGCCAACCCATTATACTCTCAAACCATATGGTCCCGATTACCTCATTATTCCCCATCACACCTCCAACATTTGCTGTCTACCTGAGGAAAAATTATTTGGAGTCTGCTTAGGGTATAAAAATACCTACTCAAACACTTCCAATCAAAGATCCTGAATCTTCTAGACTTTATTACATATTTGGGAGCCATACATATATCCTCCCATTGCTTATTTGTGAATTGCTTACCTAATCTCTTTTCTCAAGCCTTTTGAACCTCCTCTGATTGATTTTCTAGTTATCATACAATATTCTAAATGTCCTACTAATTATTACTTTTTTAACAGCAGCTTCTGCTCTAGAGTCAACAAAAAGTTTACCAGTGCTGGTCACTTGGGATCCCCCTATTTCTCTTTGCCAATACTCTGATATCAATCCTTGACAGGGAAGGCAGTCTCTTGCTGGCAGTCCAAATGTGTTCTTGGCCTCTTCCCATTCTATTACCTCTCCCTCTCTAATTATTTGCTCCCAAAATGCCAGTTTTCTGCAGTAAATTTTAGCCTCCTCTTGCCTGTTCTCAATACCCCTAATTGCAGTCATCCTTTTTGCAGAATCTCCTTTTTCCAGTCCTGTGTTGGCTTAGATCTTAGAATACTTTCTGCTTCTTTATGAATATAATAATCTGTATGGTTATTGTTATTCTCCTTAAGGAGCTGAAGCCAAAATCCCAATTTCTCCTTATTTCTTGAGCCCCCACTTGTTTCATCATCATCATCATCCTCATCATCGTACTCACTTTCCACTTTGAATTATAGCTTTCTGCTTGTGCTATGTACAGGAGTCTTAACTGTATAATGATAAAATATCCCTTCAAATCAGGTAATCCCAAACCACCTTGTTCTATTGGAAGGATTAACTTATCCCACTTGACTCTTGTCCTTTTCCCCTCCCAGATAAAATCTTTAAACTCTTTATTAATTGCTAACCACAACTTCTTCTCTGGTTGATAAAATATGCTGGACCGGTGTATAAAACTAAAGGGGCAAAAACATTTTCACTGCTTGTATCTTACTGTCCATATCCATAAAACAGAGCTTCCAGTTCCTCAGTTTTTGTATTATCTTTTGTTTAGTCTCTTCCTGCATAGCTTTAGCTACAATAACAAGACCCTTTTCAACCCATGCTCCTATACACTTCATCTTATCATATCACCGTAAATATGGGTATTGCTGAACCAATTCATGTGTGGATACATACTTTACAGCTATTGCCTTTGTTTTATCTTCATTAATTTTGTATCTTGAAAGAACTTGAAAATGTCTCAGAATGTTCCACAACACTGAAAATTGTTTTTTTTTGTTTTTATTAGGTACAAAATAATATCATCTGCAAGTAAAGTCAACTTTTCTTGATTACCATACTAATGATATCCTTGAAATTCTGAGTCCCTTATATTTGCCAGTTTTTCTAAATATAATGCAAGTAACCATGGATAAGGAGGGCAAATCTACCTGTTTCCTCTGTTCAAACAAAAATTACACAGGACCCCCCCCCCCACACACACTTTAATTTTTGCCTTCAATCCCTCATTTGTTCTCCTAATTAACCTTATTATTGTGTAAGGGAATGCAAATGCTTACATTCCCCTACTCATGAAATCCTGGCTTACTCTGTTATATGCTTTCTACACATCAAGACCCACCAGCAATTTCCCTTTGCCTCCATCTGGATCATCATTGTTCCATTAATGTTGTCAAATGTTTACCTCCCCTCCACAAAACCACACTGATCCATATCTAACAATATTGGCAGCACATTTGCCATTCTTTTAGTCATTATAGACATAAACACTTTATAATCATGGTTTAGAGTTAAAATGGGCCTACATGAAGCTGTATCTGATGGGCCTTTACCATATTTAGGTATTACACCCACCACTGCTTTCTTCCAGGATGTTGGTGCTTCTCCATCTTTTAAAATACTGTTAAACAAAACCTTCTAGATCTTTATCACTTTTTCCCTCCTACCTTCTAAGCTTCCACAGGAATACCATTGGTTCCCAGAGACTTTCCTGTAGTTATACATCACCATTTTTATCTCTCGATCTCCTCCTATCCTAACTGTTAGTAATTGAGCCTCATCTACCTCTAAACTTGGTAGATTTCATTCTTCCATAAATATTTAAATTTGTACTTTTTTATTTCCACATTTCTCTGCTTTATTGAGATTTTCATAAACTTTCTCAGATATTTTTTAATAACTACAGGATCTTTGGTTATTCTTCTTGTTACAGATTCCCTGAGCTTGGCAACAGCTCTTTCTACTTAATGTTGCCTGAGACGTTATGTTAAAGTTTTTGAGATGTGGAGTTATTATCAACAAACAGTTGCTTAACAGGAATCTTTCTAAACTCATGCATGTTATCCAGGTAGTCCCATATCTTCTCATTAGCATTCTGCAGTTGCACCTTTTCTTGTTCTGTGAGATTTCCCATATTCTGCAATACTTTAACCCTTGTCAGTCTCTCTAAATAATTCTTGCTACTTCTTAACCATATATTTTTTCTTTTATTTCTACCCTATTTTTAAACTCCACTTTCCTTTTACCCCACTTCCAAGCTATATATTCTGAAGAAATGTATATCTTCCTTAATAACTTGTAAATAATTTGCACTACCCATTCCTTAAATTCCTCACTGTTTAACAGATAGGTGGGGAAGCACCAGTGTCTCATTTTTATTTCATTGTCCTATATTTTTATTTTAGTTATTGGTGCATGATCTGAGATAGTTACTAGATGCATATCAAAACTTTCAACAAAATGCACATGTTCTTATGAAATATAATTTCTGTCTAGCCTAGCCCAGTTTTGTACCTTGGGAATAATATGTAAATTCTCTCTGAGCTCCTACTACTGAATTCACTTTTACCATACCAAATATTTTCATAAATTTCTTCAAAAATCTACATTTTTTGTTATATTTTCCCCTCTAAACCCCACAGATACATTCTCACTGTTGCAAATCAAATTTCAGGCCCCACCTAGAAGTAATATTCCCTGCTGAAAGATTATTATTTATCTCAGAATTTTCAACAGCTTTGTTCTTATAATATCCACACATATTCTTATCATATTCTTATCTTCTTTGTTTATGTCATTATATTCTCAAAAATGTTTTCTTGTAGTAAATGTTTTCCTGAGTTTTGCCACTCTTTTACATTTCAGAAAACATGCTCTATTGTCTCTTCCCCCACAAGATAAACACACTCTTTCAACTCTCTTTTTATATGTCATATTCCGCTTCACCTGTAACTTATTTAATACCAGTCTCCCCAAGAAATCCTGACAATCTATTATGTTAGTACACCACTTTCTCCTTACTTTAATGGCTTTAATCACTACTTCTGGTAAGTTTTCTCATGGATTTATGTAATAATATTGTTTCATCACATTATTATACTAGATCTTCTGTCTTTCTTGGCATCGTCATTTTTCTACTTTCCATGTTAATATTCTGTCTTGATAATTTTTAATTTATTAATTTACATATTCTTTTACTCTATTTTTTATTCTTATCATCTCCCAAAACATTTTGTACTTATATTTAAACATTCTCACTATTAATTCCACATTGTTTTCCTTTACCCACTTAATACTCTATACACATTTAAAGACGCAGAATCAACAACCGGATTCAATACACCAATCCCCCTTTATCTTCACTCATATACATCCCAACTCTTTTCACTGGGTAAAATCCCATATGAAAGAAAACCCCAGTTGTACAATTTCCTTTTCCCATGTTTCTAGAATCATATAAACATCTGACATGTCTGCTGTTTTTCCAATAATACAGAATGTACCAGATAAACCATTTTCTTGAATGTTAATCTCTACATTCTCCACAGAAAACATAATTCTTTCATTTCTTTTATGAAATTCTCCCATTGAATCACATCTACATCATTTTCCCCAAATGTTATCCCTAGCAAAGACACTTTATTAATTGAAAACTACACACAACCCAATGCCCACCATATCACCAAAACCCCTACTTTTATCTTTATTCAAGGTTATTTCTATTTCCTTTAAACATCCATTCAGAAAAAAAACTACACTTCCATTACCTATATGATATTCTTAGCAGCTACAGCTATATTATCTGCTTATGTCAAAACTACTGGAATCATCACCTCCTTTTACATGACATATCTAGCACCTTTCATTTTATAAGCTATTTCATTTACTATCACATTTATTACCAGTGCAAACAATATTCCACTCATGGGACATCCTTGTGTTATGCCACACTTTGTGCATATTTATTTACTCAGCCGCCCACTCACTAACACTCTCACTCTATTATTTTCATATGCTCACACACACACACACACACACACACACACACACACACACACACACACACACACACACACACACACACACACACACACACACACATTATCTTGATTGTATTACCTATTCCGTACTTCTCCATAACATCCCACAAAGCATGTCCTACTGCATCAAATGCCCTGCTTATATCACTTACTATAAGTTTCACATCCTCTCCTTTACCATCCACAATTTTTCTCACAACAATTCTTGACATATCTTCCCTTTTATACTGTATGTACTTTCTTCCATAATATCCTCTATCCTTCCTTCCATTCTCATCTATATTATTCTCATAAAAATATATAATACTTGTTATTTAGTGTGAATGGTCTCTAATATTGCAGTCCTTTGAGTATGGACTGCCTTTGCATCTATCTTTGCTAATATTAATGGTTTTGCTGAGATGTCTGAAGAGCAGAAATGTGATAGCTTGGGCGCCACTCTTTCTACCTAGTTTTGGGTTTTTGTTCCCCATTATTTTTTGGATTTATCACAGTTTGTTGAGCTAAGCGGTTGAGAGGCAGATAAGGGTTGTGGTGAGTTGTACTGTATGGTTCTAACTACAGCGAGCTGAAGTAAGTTTTTATTCACTCACTCATGCAAATGACTCTGTGACTGCAAGCAGCTTTATGAGTTGCACACAGTCAAACAAGTGATTATAACTGATGGTTGTGTGTGTGTCTGTATGGGTGGCTGCGGTGGTGCAGCAGTTAGCGTTGCTACCTCACAGCAAGAGGTTCTCTGGTTTGATCCTTGGCTGGGGTGCCTTCTGTGCGGAGTCTGCATGTCCTCCCTATGGTTGTGTGGGTTTCCTCAGGGTGCTCCAGTTTCCTCCCACATCCCAAAGACATGCTGTAGGTGGATTGGACACTCTAAATTGGCCCTAGGTGTGAATTGCGTGCATGTGTGTGCCTTCTGTAGAAGGTTGAGCACCGGGCTAGCAACTTGACACTGTAAAAGCTCCACTGCCAATCATGAGCGGACAGGTGATCCGCTGTGGCGACCCCTAACCGGGAGAAGAAGTGTGAATGGTCTCTAATTTTTATTTAATTCTTCTCATCTTTCTTCTAAATAAATTTTAATATCTCACTACATAACTCTTCATAAACAAACCCTTCCTTCAACCATTCATTTAGTACATTTACAAAATGCTCTCTTTGCCAATCCATTAATTAGTTCTACATTCCATACCTTCTATATTCTCATTGAAATTGGTACACCTTGTTTGCTGTAGCATAGACTAGATCCAGGCCTGCTGAATCTAGCCTTGTTTGTATAACTTGAGCACTAATCCAGGCATTCTTTAAAGTATTCAATTGTATTTATTACTGCTTGGTAGTAACTTGATTAAAGTGTAGCTATCATTCTAAGTCTTTTGGATTAAGCACTTGGGCTTCAGACAAGTTGTTTTACATTAGGAAGGTTTGTGGCCTGCACTGTGGTGGCAGGAGAGGTAGCTTACATCCTTCTAAGTTGGGAACTGCTGAATGAGGGCTCAGTGTCTGTTATTCTAAAAGTGTATTAGTTCTGGTTTAAGCACTTGGGCTTCAGGCCAGTTATTTTACATTAAGAAGGTTCGTGGTCTGCACTCTTGTGGGAGGAGAGGCTGGACTCTGCCCTTCTGAGCTGGGAATTTCTGGTTAAAGGCTTATAGTGCCTGCATATTTGAATTGTTTCTTACTGAAATTGGTACACCTTGTTTGCTGTAGCATAAACTAGATCCAGGCCTGCTGAATCTAGCTTTGTTTGTATGCTTGTTTGTTTGCTTGTTATTTCCCTGAAACGCTAATTCCACCTAAAACATGGCTTTTCAGCGCTTCTGTGGATCCCTAGTGATATCTCCATTGCTTACTGTACTTATTTCCTTGTTTCACTTGAAAGAAAGTTACTATTTGTCATTTTTGCATTTAAGTTACCTGTAACACATTGTATTTAAGTTACCTGGCACTTGCTCACTAAAGCAATTATATAAGTCGGCACTAAAAAATTAAAAGCACTACACCCTAACAAACTCCCCTTGAGTACCTTGTTCCCCATTGGCCCTTTTTTTCAATTATAAAGGAATTCCCAATACTGTTCTAGCATGTCCAAAGGTCAGTTGTCAATCTCCTCTCCGGTTCAGCTGGTGAATCTGGGAATCTTGAGGCAATGTTACAACTGCATGTACACAGACAACCCTCTCCTCCTCCCAACAAATTCCAACACATGTGAGAGATGCAACCATATAGCCAAACTGGAGGCTAAGCTCTCTCAACTCAGTACTGGCGTAACCAGTCAGGAGGAGAAGGAAACCACACTCACTACAATTCCAGTCTCACATAGACCTACCATGACAGCAAACCAAACACATAAACACACAAAAACATACTCGGAGGCTCTAAATAAAAATCTGCCTAAGCAGCAGAGACCTCCAAAGCAGACACCAAAGCAACCACTACCCCAAAACAAAACACGTGCAAGACATAGCTCACAAAGCCAGTGTGCCGAACAGTCACAGCCCTTAAGGCTAAACAACACACCTGATACACTTGTAATAGGTGACTCTATCGTCAGGCACACTGACGTCCAGCTCACCAGGCTGAACAAGGAGAAGGTCATGGTGAGCTGCCTGTCGGGTGCTAGGATCTGCCACATAACACAAGCTCTCAGGTCACTCCAAGGCAAGTACAAATATGACTCAGTCATTCTCCATGCTGGTGTGAATGACCTGAGACGTACCTGTCTGGACTACATGAAAAGAGACATAGAGGAGCTCTCTGAGCATGTAGCCCAGGCCGGTATGACCCTGACCTTGAGTAGCATCTTACCCTCACCAAGAATGATGCCACAATATGAAGACAAGATGATCAATTTCAACAATTGGCTTAAGTATTGGTGTCATTCAAAGGGGATCCAATGCCTGTCAGCCTGGGATGACATGCTCGACAAGCCACGATGCTTCGCTAGGGAAGGCTTGCACCTGTCATCCCTGGGCTTTTGGATATTGGCAAAGGCTCTTGCTACCCTCATAGTGCCTCTTTTAGGCAAGGCTCAAAAGACAAACCCACCTCTATAGGTATTTCAAGGGATAAGAAACTAAGAGTAATGCTACTCAATGCCAGAAGTCTAAACCTCAAGATGCATGCACTCAAAACTCTCCTTAGCATGGAGAACATCGATATCTGTGCAGTAACAGAAACCTGGTTCAAGGCTCCTGAGATCACCCCGGCACTACCAGGTTATACCTCATACCATGCTTTTCGGCCCCAAAAATTGGACCGAACCACAAAAGGAGGGGGAGTATCAATATTCGTCAAAGATACCCACACCTCCAGGTTGGTGGCACAGCATGAAGCATCAGAGACAATCCATGTGCAACTAACAGTGGGTAAAACTGCCTTCCAGTTTATAGCCTATTACAGACCACCCTCCCAAACCCAGGAACCCCACTCTGCCTTCCTGAGAATACTGGAAAATATGAAGGTCTCTCCAAACACCATTATATTGGGCGACTTCAACTACCCAAACATAGACTGGGAGCATTACTCTAGCTCCAACACCCTAGCCCAAAGGTTCCTAGAATTTATAAACTCAAATGCTATGGAACAACTTGTTACCACTCCCACAAGAGGGGAAAACATACTGGACCTGATCATCACCAACATGGGGACTCTATGCTCCAGAACAGAAGTGTATCCCTCACTGGTAAGATCAGACCATAAACTAATCTCACTGGATATTTGCATCCCGACCCCACCCCCTGCCCAGAAAACCACAGTGAAAAACTTCTCTAAAGCAAATTTCACACTCCTCAAAACCGAGGTGGAATCCTTCAAAGCCCCCGGCCTGTGGAAAATACGGCCCAGACTGCAGAATCCTTTATAAACGCATTTTATGAACACCTTCAGGAATGCATGGATCATGCAATCCCAAATAAAACCAAGACCCAGTCCTCCAAAGGCAGACGTCCTGTCTGGTGGACCCCAGCCATAAACAAACTATACAATAGAAGGAGGAAGCTACTACATGATAGAGCAAAATCCCAAAAAGGGAAGGCATCTCTGATCAGTATTAGCAAAAAACTATGGGCACTCATAAAATCGTCTAAGGCCAGCTTTGAGAGAAAAATTGCGCAGGACACTAAGGATAATCACAAGGCTTTCTTTAGTTATGTTAGGAACCTGGGTGGGAATTCCCAGATATGCTCAGAATTAGTCCAAAATGACAAAAAATACACCGAACCCACAGACATTGCCAACATCCTAGCTGACAGGTTCAGCGCAAACTCCCCCCCCCTCCCCACCAAAAGGGCAAATATCTATTCCTGCAGAGTGCTGCCCCCCCTGACATCTCAGATGCTCAGGTAAGAGCCGCCCTCTCCAAAGCAAAAAACACAGCATCAATGGGACCAGACGGTGTCCCGGGTTGCGTCCTACATGAACTCCAAGAAGAGCTAAACCCAAACATAAAACTACTGTTCAATCTCAGCCTTACTACAGGATATGTACCCAAAGAGTGGCGTACAGCAACAGTGGTCCCTCTCCACAAAGGTGGTGCCTCAATGGATCCTGGAAACTATCGCCCCATAAGCCTGACTAGCTTGGTCTGCAAAGCTATGGAAAGGATCATCATGGACCTCATAAATAAAGATATTGGAGACCTACAGACACTGGATCCTACCGAGTTCGGCTTTGTTAAGGGCAGATCCTGCCTCTTAAACCTGGTCGATTTCTTTGAAACAGTCACCAAGGCCATTGATGAGGGGAAGGTGGTCCACACAGCCTACCTGGACCTCGCAAAAGCCTTCGATACAATACCCCACTCGGGCATTATAGATAAGCTCACCAGCTTAAATATAAACCCCTATGTCACTAGATGGGTTGCAAACTGGCTCAAGGACAGAACCCACATGGTTAGAATTGCTAAAGCCATGTCAGACTCCAAACCAGTTACAAGTGGCACCCCACAAGGCTCAGTCCTGGGACCTCTCTTGTTCGGTATATATTTCTCGGAGGTACAGGCCAACACGGAAGGACTGTGGCTGACCAAGTTCACAGATGACTGCAAACTGGTTGCCATAATCGACTCTCCATCTGACACAAGCATCCTCCAAAAGGGCCTCATAGAAACAGACAACTGGTGCCAGAGCCATGGCCTCAAGCTAAACGCCAAAAAGTGTATAGTCATCCCCTTTGGCAAAAACAAAGTGCCCAAAAATTACCACATAGGTGGTAATCCATTAAGTACAGAAGAAGTAATTAGGGACCTGAGTCCCAAGTTGATAGCAATCTCTCATTTGGCAACCACGTGGCCAAAGTGGTTAGAAAAACATTTTATATAGCCCACCTAATCATGAAGGGATTCACATCTAGATCAGGGGAGGTCATCATGCCTCTTTACTCATCCCTCATCAGGCCCATAATTGAGTACAATGCCCCTTTTGGGATGTACCTTACCAGACACCTGCAGCAACTGGAAAGACCCCAAAAGTACCTCACCAAGAGGATCAAAGGGCTCAAACAGATGCCATATGCTGCCCGGTTAAAGAAACTCCAGCTCTACTCAGTGGCATACCACCTGCTCAGAGGCGATCTGTGCCTGGCATATAAAGCCATGTCCAACCCGGAATTAATGGACATGCTGCACCTCAGAAAATCCAAATCCCATCGAGCTACGCGCTCCAGAGACTTGAACCTCAGCACTGAAATAAATAGGACATGCTGGAAGGACAGATTCATAACCCAGAGGCTCCCTTCACTCTGGAATAAAATCCCAGTCCAGGTTAGGCAGAGTCCCTCATTGACTCTCTTCAAGAGGAGTCTTGATGAGTGGATGGGAGATCGTAGGTTTACCCCGGGTATCACTTCTGTGTCACTGTTAGACAAGGCACAGTATACTAACCTCGAAAAAGGGCATAGCAAAATTAATTTAAAATGGGTGTCGAAAGCCAAACACACTCTGGCTAGGCTTATAAATGCCCTAGGGCAGATAGCCTAGTATGAACCTATGAACCTATGAACCTATACCCTTATGCCACCTGGGCCTGATACTGAATCAGCATTTACTTTCCTAAGTACTACATCCAATTCACTAATAGTTTTTTATTTTTCCAATTATTTCTTAGGTCATTCCAGATTCTTTTACTTCCATTCTCTCTTATTTTCCTTCTTTTTAGTCTTATGCATATTTTCCACATGCTGTACCACGACACATATAATTTAATCTTGTGTTCTCTATAACTCTCCTTTTACATTTTTCATTTCCTTCTTTATATTAAAATCCTTGTTTGCTATTTTACCCAAATAAGCAGATACCTCCTACCATCTTCCTTGTGAATAATATCTCTGCCTAAATAGTAAGGCCTTTATTTGTTCCTCAATTTCTGAATATATATATATATATATATCTCATAAAACTCTCTTGTATTCTTTAAATTCTCTGATGCATTTCTATACATTTTCCCAGTTAACTTTCTCCTTTCTTTCATCATCCCACCATTGGAAATTAACACTTATTATACTTCTTTTTAAATTCAATCCATCATTCAGACCAGATTTTATAGAAGTCCTTCATGGTTATATGATTCTTCCATAATTGCAAAACTTTCCACTCTAAAGTTTCATCCCATAATTTCTCATTTATTCTTATTATTCCCTTTGTTGTTTTAATATACTCTCTTTCTTCCAACACCTTGATCCATATTGCTAAATGGTCTGAAAATCTATCACAGCTATAAAACCATCTGCTACCCCCAGGCTTTCTACTAACATAAAATAATCAATTTCAGATCCAAGTGCCCATTTATAAGTCCATTGACTTTTGTTCCACATAGCTAATTTACCACATTTTATCACTTCCTGAAATATTTACATCTTTCCCTTTCTTTTTACATTTTCCCCTTAAATCACAAAGTCTCCTGCAATTATAATTTCCATGTTGACCACCACATTAGTCTAATATTTTATGAAAAGGATTCTTGCTTTCCTTCTTAGTTATATATGCACATCCTACTATAATTTTATAAAGATGTTCTCATCCCATTACTTTCATAACAGGAAACCTTTATATCCATATCAATGTTAAATCTGGTATTTTTCACTGTTTTTTATACAGCACTGCCATGTCAGAACAATCTTCAGTTCCTAAATTCCATATTATATTTCTACCGTACAATTTTTTTCTGTTTGCAGTCTTTCTTCACTTGGTAGAGATCTTACAAACCTCTAACAGTATAACATCTGTATCAAATTTAGCACACCATTCCAGTAACCCTATCCTTCTTACAGTGTTGATAGTACTGTTCAAATTTATTGAACGTAGAAATATTTTTACATTTTTATTTTCTTATTTTTACTCTTTCCCCAGTTAAATATTTCCTGGATTTATGTACAAATAATCCTTGATCTTCAGAATCAGATTTCTCACTGGCTAGAACTTCAAAAAATGATCAATCCCTTTTCCTGATCTCTCTTCCTGTATGCACTCTCATCATTTTTCCCCTTCATATTTTTCTTCTACAGCTTCTTCTTCTTTGCCTATTTCACCCTTACCCCCAAGTATCCTGTTGTCCTTCCACGTGTATGTTTTTTTCCCTTTCCCATTCTTTTTCATTATTTACTGTTTGCTATTAACACTCCATCCAAAAGTGCCCATTTTTTTTACACAACCTGCAATCAGGTACACACCTTCTTATTGTATATCCTTTCTCCCAATGCTGATTACATAATACCTTGTCTTCTTCTTTCGGATTTTCCGGGTTAGGGGGTCACCACAGTGGATCACCTGTCTGCTCATGATTGGTAGCAGAGTTTTATGGTGTTGAGTTGCCAGCACGATGTCCAACCTTCCACAGAAGGCACACACACACACACACACACACACACACATGCACACACACATGCCTAAGGCCAATTTAGAGTGCCCAATCCACCTACAGCATGTCTCTGGGATGTGGGAGGAGACCGGCACACCCAGAGGAAACCCACGCGACCACAGGAAGGACATGCAGAATCCACACAGAAGGCACCCCAGCTGAGATCAAACTGGAGAACCTCTTGCTGTGAGGTGGCAACGCTAACCGCTGCACTACCAATGGCCACCCCTAACCATTGCACCACCGCGGCCACCCATTAAATTATACCTTGTCATTAATCATTAATTAAATGAGGAAAAATCCCCACAAAAGAAACACGATTTAGCTTGGCCAGCATATCTTAATGTCTCTCTACGGCCAGCTACAAAAATAACACTTAGCAAGTGCTCCACCATGTTTTCACATTTTAAAACAGTTCATCAGTTCAAAGCTGCAAGGTAACATTTTTTTTTTTAAATTTTAAGTTACTACCAGAAATCAAATAACCATGCCATGGATAAATGTCCTCCTTTCACAGTTCCAGAAATTTCACAATCACTTTATTAGTTTCAAAAGTTAAGTCAAAAAGTATTTTCCCAATATGTATAAAAGACCAAATTTCTTGAACTGTAAAACTCAGAACTATTACCAAATTGTCCCACACATAATATCTGTCTATTACAGTGTCACTTTGTTTTTGTAGTTGTTCTTATTCTCACAGTTGGTCTTCTTTGTTTTTAAAAACAGTTTTGCTTACAGTTTGTTTTGGCTCTGCTTTTGCCTGCTATTACTCCTGCATAAGTTTTAGTTACTGTATTATCTTCTGCCTCAAAACCAGACACCTTCTCAGTTTATAGCTGCTATCCTCTTAATTTCTGCAGGTGCTGCATAAGTTTTAACTGCTGCATTCTCTGCTGCCACATCACCTGGTTCCTTTTCCACATTACCATCCATCGTCAGCACATCCGAAAAAATATCTGCCATCTTACTCCATGAAACAACAGAACTGTCACCTGGATCATCCTGCTCAATTATTTTTAACAGAACATCATCTGCAAGCTCTCCTGATTCCATTTCTGTTATCTGCACCACTTCAACAAGCTCACTTCCTTCTCCATGGAGACAGTTAAAGTCAGCTTATTTGTAATATTCATGACACAGAAATGTTTGTTTACATTCTGAAGCTCCATATTGAACATTTTTTTCAACAAATTCTCACCTTTGCATCCAAACTCTCCATACCTTTTCTGTCCTTCTCCACACTGCTGCTTCCCTTAGGTCTTCCTGATGCTATAGAAGACCTCTTGCACAATCTAGCAGCTCCAAAGAGTAGAGGTTCTTTGTTATATGTTGACAAATGCATATTATGTACACATTTTCGTCGCAAATTTATATTACTTACAATATTCAAAATATATTTTTACATCACGTTCAGATTTTAACCCCCCACTCCTTTCTCCACAACCAAAATTTTACGTTTTTTCAAAATCTCTGATAACCACTTTCCATTATACTTCAGTTCATTAATTCTCTCATTCCATATTATCCATATTATACAAAATATTTTGCATCTAGTGTATGCCTTTTTTTTACAATTTTATAATTTCCATATGCAGTCATGTCCATATTAATATAGTCAATGTTCTTTAATTATTTTAAATGTCCTTTGTCATATATTTCTTTTCACAGTTCAAAATTCCTTTTGCACTTTATGAAGACATGTTTAGTTGTTTCCAATTCACTACAGTGTATAGAAACTCTATCTTTATTATTTTACATGGCAATCTACCTACTGACAACCTCCACAAAAAAATTCTTGCATTCTACATGCTCTTAAAATCTATGTATTCTTGTTTTCACTGCTTACATTTTTAAATCATTTATTTACATCCATGGATAAACATAATACATTTTTCCATTATATTTTTATATCACATTATTCTGTTTTCCTCTCTCTTCCCTATGTCAATTTTCCATAACAATATTTTTTCTTGGTATAATTTCATATCCATACAATGAACTATTTTACTTCTTCTTAAATACTCTAACCTTTCCCAAATTGCTTTTTGTTTCTCTTCTATAATTTTCATTATCAGCTTATATTTATCTTTCCTATTTATTAAACGTCTGTACATGTTCAATGAAAAAACATGTACAATTGGATGTATCAAATTCAACCCTCCTTTTTTGTCACTTACGTAAAGAATGCCTCTTTTCAGAGGATTTCGTCTTGATCCCCAAATGAATGTAAAAATTACATTTAATAAATCTGTTCATGTTGATGGAATTGTACATATACCAACTAAGTGTGTAATTTCGCCCATTATTATGGAATTGCATAAATATGCCTTTTTCCTGTATGAAAGCCCAAATGTCCTCCAGAATATACAAAGGCCTCATATTCTATCATATCTCTCCATTGTTGTTCTCTTAATTGCTCATTTCCAAACTTTATTCCTAAAATTTCTATCCCTTCTTCATTAAATGTAATACCTTGCATTTCTCCCCCAAAACCTAGTCCATTACTTTTATCATTATTGAGTCAGTCAGTCCTAACATTTTCAATTCTTTGTTGAGCATTTCTATAGCTGTATTCATCCATTCCTTATTTTTAACTACAAACATCAAGTCATCTGCATACATAAACATAACAGGGATCATAATTCCCTCTGGTGTCTGTTACATAGCTTTCTCTAATGTCAAATTCATGTCTGTAACTATTGCATTCATAATTAATGTGAATAAAATGTTACTGTTTGGACATCCCTGTTTAATATCACTATTTAACCTTAAATATTTACTTATCCATCCATTGATTACCAATCTTACTTTATTTTCCCAGTACAATGATTTCAAAACATTTATTATTTTATTACTCATGTTATATTCTTCTAGAATTTTCCATAATGCTTTATTGTGAATTTTGACAAATGCTTTGTTTACATCTCCTATCAATATTTTTAATTCCATTTTTCTATTTATTATGTCATCTACCAATTATTTTATTAAAATTAGCAGTTCTTGACTACCTTTACCTCTAACACCATAAATTGATTCAGATAATAGTTTGCTATATTTGTTTGCTATTCTTTTTTCTATAGTTTTCATGAAAATCTTGTAGTCTGTATTATTCAGTACTAAAGGTCTCTGGTTTCTTATATTCATTTTTCTCCTTTTTCCATTTGAATTTCATTACCCCAAGCATATCTTTTCATCATTAATGCCTTCCTCAAGCCATTCAGTCATTACTTTTAAAAAATATATCCTTTCTCCCACCTTTGCATGTTTTATACATTAAGTATTCAGTTCCATCTAATCTTGTAGCTGATTCTACATTTACCATCTTAAGTACATTTTCTAATTCTGTCATTGTAATCTTTTCCTCCATTCTTTTATTGCCTTCTTCAGTGAACTTATTCAATCCCCATACATCTTTCAGTATAACATCACTTATTGAAAATGTCTCTATTATATATTTTCAATTATTTTCATGATTTCTTCTTGTGTATTAACTATATCACCTCTTCCACTTTTTAATTCTCTTATCACTCTTGTGTCTTCTTTAACCATTTAACTTTTTAACATTTAGTGCTGTGGAAATGTGTGAGGCGACCTAATGGGCGGTTTAATTTAAAAACAAAATTGTTACATTTGAAAAAAATTGCTAAGCACTGCTTAAACATGGTCAACAGCTGCTCCTGTTTGCACATTGTTAAGCTTTGCTAAAACATGGTTGTGTGAGTTTATGCAATGCTCAGCTCAGCTAAGCAGGTTTGAGGGATGCTAAGCAATGTGGTGCTTTTTGAATGTTACAGTGTGACATGTAAGGGTGGGAAAACAGCCTATATTAAGGCCAATAGGCAGGAATTCTGCAGCATTTGTTGGAGTCTTAAAGTTGATATGCCTGGTGGTGTTGATGAGGGAGCATGCTTTCAGGTGCAGAGGTGAGTTGTGCAGAAATCCAGAGGGTTTGCTGGACTCCTGGTCTGGAACTACAAGCCCCAGCTGTTACAGGGCAATTGCCAGGGCTCAGAATGTGAAGCTGAAGCCTGAGATCAGTTGGCCAAGGATCTTACCAGTGCTACTAGTATCCCCCGCACTGGTGAGCCGTGTCGTCACCATTATGATGACCTGAAGTGAAGGAAGAGGCGATCTTTGGACACCTAGGTCCAAGAGACTAGGGCTGGGCATGCCCCACAGATATGTAAGTATGTTTGCCACTACTTTACTAAAATAAAAGCTGAATACATGCAAAACTGGTGTGCATAATAGTGTGCTTCTCTTCCAACTGCGGCAGCTAAATGGACTCATAATGTCCAGTTTCATGCCGGGCGCCTGGCCAGGATGTTCCATGAGTGTGGTAAGCACGGATATTTTCTCATAATTGTAATACAATAAACAATACACAATACCAATAACAATAACCAATAAGGTTTAAAGCAGGATTGTGGTTTGATAACTAATGTGTGCAAATAACAGTAGTAGGGCTGTATTCACTGCATGTGTGTTTTAATATACCTGCAATCAACTGTAAAACTGAAATAAATAAAGAATGCAAAACTAATTGCTTGATAAACATATTGCACAAACCACAGTATGGTTCAGGGCTGTCTTCAGACCACTTTTAGTCACATAATGCTCTGCTCTGTATTCCTCCCACTCCAGGAACAAAGTATATGGGTAAGATAGCCCATGTTCTGGGCAGGTATCATGTGTATACTTCACAGATTCTAAGCAACAATAACAATAAAGTGTAAAGCAGAATTGTGGTTGATAAGTAATGTGGTCAAATAAGTGCAGTATGGCTGTATACATTGCTTGTGTGTTCTAATGTCACTGTAGTCAACTGTAAAAGTGAAATAAATAAAGAATGCAAAAGTAATTTCCTGATAAATGTATTGCACAATCCACAGTATGGTTCAGGTCTGTCTTCAGACCACTTTTAGTCACATAATGCTCTGTATTCCTCCCACTCCAGGAACAAAGTATATGGGTAAGATAGCCCATGTTCTGGGCAGGTATCATGTGTATACTTCACAGATTCTAAGGAGCAATAACAATAAAGTGTAAAGCAGGATTGTGGTTTCATAAGTAATGTGTTAAATAAATGCAATAGGGCTGTATTCATTGTATGTTTGCCCTAATGTCACTGCAGTCAATTGTTACATTATGTGCACGTCCCCTGCAGTCACAACTTTTGGGTTCTACTCCCATGCTTGCCCCCTAAGACATGACTGATGTCTAGTCTACTTAATGTACCCAAACATACCTCTCAACTGTCATGATTTTTTTGTAATGTAAGGACAGCTCTCCAATCTGTCTGGTCCATGATTAGAAAATAAATGATTACCTGAAATGCAATGTGTTTGCAAATTACCTTGGTAGTTATGTACATGCACATTATGTGAAACAGTTCTGTGTAGTTGTGTACCTGCATTTGTTAGTGCTTGGCCCATACTGTTCTATGCTAACAGCTTGAGAGTATACACATGCTACATCATCTATTGAAGAATTTGAGTCACTGTGCTCACATCTGACACTGCACACCTGTAGAAGTATGTATTAGCAGTTTGTGTATTAATGTCATCTGTGACTTCAGTAGTGGTAAGTTTTTCTTTCACTCCCCATCCCTTATCTTCTTTAATTTATTAATGTTATTTATTATTATGATTTAATATTAATATATTCTGTTAAACTAACTGCTGTGTTGGCCTTATGGGTTATTTCATTCTGGTTTGCTGTTAACATACTTATTGTTATGTTATTTAATGTTGTGTTCCACATAATATACCTTAATATGTATTTGGATTAATCAATATTATGTTCCATTCTGTTAAAACTAACCTGGTGTGGTTATTACTAACCTTAACTTATTGTTATAACTAATTTACTACAGCCCGACAAGGTGGACCAGTTCCAGGTGATCCACCCAACCTTGATTCCTCCAGCTGTGGCACCAAGGCCCAGCTGTCTGGGCCACAGCCTGGTGGTGCCCCTTCGGCTGTCCTTACACCACCTGTTACATTGGGTAGTTCTGTCTCACAGGCTGGATCTGGGTCTCTCTCTCTGGGAACGGTGATGGAGGGGGTGTTGTCACCCATGACAAACTGCAAGGATTGGTGCACAGGATAGTGTTCCATGGTTTTGGACACTGCTTGCGCCGGATAGAGGGCATGCTCACCACTCTGGTGGGGCAGCCTCACTCTGCAGCCCAGCCTCTATCACTGTCACCCCAGGGGCAGTGAAGGAGGAGTGACTACAGTTCCATGGGTGGGGACTTGCGTCATGCTGCTACCTTGTGAATGCACCTGAGATTAGTATTCCACAAAACCCTCCCCATCCAAGGTATTCACCCCCCTCTTGTGTCACACACCACACCTGTCTGCTGTCTTGTCTGTCTGCAAAAGCTTCCTCACCTTCCCAACTTACCTCCCCACATGTACCTATGCTCCTTCCCCAACATTCTACTCTCACCTTAAAAAAAATGGGCACCTGTCCCCCCAAAAAATACTGTCCCATACATAGCTCACCATTTCTCACTCATGTCCACTGGACATATGTAATTTGGTCCAATTGGCTTGACAAAGCAGTTATGTTGTCCTCACCCCTCTCTCTCTCTGGGAGTGACAGTCCAAATTCATCTACAAATTTTGTCAAAGTGCACAGTTGTTGCCGTACAAGAAATGGATAGCTATGGTTCTTTCCTACACCCTTCCTGCACATACCTACCTGCCTTTCACTAAGTTTACCCCTCTTCTTGCACCCCATTTCACCACTGTCCTATCTCCCCATTTTTCTTTTCTTTAAAGATTTTTGTGCAGCGCTGCAAGCTCAGCTAAATGGAGCTATATTGCTATATGTGTTTTAAATGATAATAAACACTTATAAAATAAACATCTGTCTCTTATTTTGAACCCAAGACCATCGCACCTGCAGATCACTGCATTAACCTGCCACAACATACAGCTGTTAATTAAAACAGATGGTTTAAGCAAGACATAATAATTGCAAATTACCATAATTAAGCATGTTTAATCACAGCTGCGCATTGTGCCATGTCACACAAACTTGCTGAAAGAGTAATGGAAAAACTAGGCATGTAACTTGGAGTCTGGTACAGGACTACACCACTAGGAAGCCTGACACAGACTAATGGATGTAACTGAGGTCTCTAATAGCAGGTAAATAGACACTTTTATGCACAACATGTACAAGTACACCTGCTAAAACATTAATGGCAAAATACATGTTCATCTGGGACTCTGGTGGAGAAATACATCCCTATAAAGCCAAGGACATAATAATGGATATAATGGAGGTATGTCACAGCCTGTATGTGTGCACTTATATCTTCACCAAATACACATGCTGCAACACTAACTGAGTAGCTCAGTCTCATTAATGCTTTGCAAACAGTAGGTTTTGCCACATGTGGCCCTGGGTTCAAATCCAGTGTTGTGTAGCATTTAAATTACATTATTGTGAGGAAATCAATGAAAGACTGAGTCATACACTCTTTATCCACACAATGCATTTCAAATGCAATGTCTGCATTTCAATGATAGAAGTCACAGGCCTGCAGAGAGGAACACACTTGACATATACCTATAGCAACACTATAAGTGCTTAAAGTGTCAGGTCATGCATTAATATACATTCACAGAGGATTTTAACTTGGGTAATGCAAATGAGGCCCACTAATATCAGAGTGCAGCACACAATCATTTCATAATGATATTACAGATTAGTACAACTGCACAACTAGCATACACATATGGAGGTCATGTTAGTAACAAAGACTGCAAGCACACACATTCCAAATGACTACCATAATGCAACACATCGGCAGGCAGTTGCCCAAATGGTTGACATAATGGTATCTGTACCCCCTATGTTACTCAAGGAAACAACAAACATGTTGCCTAGTACTCTGTTAGTGATACTGTTGTCTAACATACTTACCTTAAACACGTGCCTTAATTTGCTGTGGAATGGGTACCTGCACTCTGGCTCTGCCTCTAAATCAGGGCGGCCACAGCTCCCACAGTTACTCTTACAACTTGTTGTCCTCCAAACTGTTCACACTCTTTGTGTATGCCTATTGCCTACAGCATCAGCTGCAGCCTGTAGCACACACAGCTGTATGTAAAAGTAGCTGCTACAATGACGTAGTATCTTGACCCCAGTAATGTCCAGCACAACATATCAGAACAGGCTTTTAATCTACATGAAGGCCTTATATCTTGTTCAATGTTTGCATGTCATTGGCTGATCATACTGAAAATCAGCTGTGCTGACTGGAATTAGCATTTCAGAACCACAGATTGGTTAAGAGCCAATCACCAGGAAATGAGAACAATGTTAAAAAGGCAAACAACTGGCTAGGGTAACCAGTCTGTATGAGACTTTCTTCACACAGTAAATGCGTTGCCAAAAACTTTATATATCTGCACATATCAACAGAGGAGTATTGTACTCCATCAGGTATGTAACCTTTTTGTTTACAACATGATGCATATGTGAGAATATACTTAGGAAGAATGGAATTACAGCATTAAGCCTATTTTAGAACAGTAATGATGACACGTCATTGATCTTCAGATTTGTTACACTTACAGAAGACTTACAATACCTCAAGGGTGGAATGTTTTTTGTCAATGTGGCACACTGGTCTTGTGAGAATGTCCCTTTATAATAGTTGCAATAGCATACTGTTGTTTTGACATATTATCAGAGGGGTTGCCCTTAGGGGACACACTACAATAGACTCCTGTGTTGGGTGTTTGATCATACAGCAGTATCTGGCAATAAAGGCAATAGCTGACTATCACTAGTATCTTAGTTGTATCCACTCACTTAGTATGTTTGCACACTGTGGGATATGACATGTGTGATCAAGTAGTGGATACTGCCAGTCATTCTGTTCCTGCTGTATCTCTACATACTGTACTTCCACGTATGTGATCCTGGCCCATGTTCCCTTTTTTTGTCTTTCAGGAAACATGTATGCTAGATGCTGTGCCCCTTTTATGGATGTTGAGAATGATATAATCCTGGAAAGCCTCCGGCAACACCATGAACTCCTACTGTCCAGATGGAAGCAAAACAGGGTCAGCAGGCAGCACTGTGGGCTGAAGATGTCCATGATGCTAATGCCATAGTTCAGCAGAGCAGGACATAAGAGCAAGTGTGAGACTGTGTGACAGATATGAAAAAGGCTGCATTCAGAAGAGCAGCAGATGTGGCCAGTGATTGTGGTGTCACCAGTGGAAGGCCTGGAGTGGAACAACCACTGTCAGCCACTAAGGAATTCCTAGTGAACCTAGGCACATACAACAGCTCACAGACATCCATCACACCATATATCGTGGATACGGGTGCCACAGTTTCCACTCCACAGGAGTGTCCAGGTAGGCTTAGTTTGATTATCACTGGAATACTGTAGCATTCAGTGCATCAGGGTGTGCATACTTTTATGTGGGTGTCAGGTATTTGTTTTTGGGGGAGAGGAGTTTAACTGCAGTTTGAATCTCATACTCAGATTTTGACCAACATAAGATTAACAAAGTAGCGACTGTAAATGTGAGATATATGGACGTATTGCCCTGTTATAGTGCAACATGTGGTTGTGTTTACATTACCTCTCCTTCAACTTTTCACAGGTCCCTCAGGAATCAGACAAGGCTGTGGTCCTGTTCCTGGCAACCACAATACTGTTTTGTTGCAGATGTAGATTTAATGCAATGTATTCTCTAAAGTGTTACCCCAGACCTACCGGCTTGATTGCTATACTATCAGCATGATTGCCAGCTGCACCAATATTTTCTGACTGTACACATGTTAGTCATACCTATACCTTGCTGGTATGACCACACTGATAGATGTGACAGTATTGTCAGTACAATACAGATTGCCATATGTGTGAACTGTGCAGAGTCTTCACAAATGTCAACAGTGTACCTTATTGTTGTTGATGAGATTGCAGTGTGAAGAGTTTTTATTTACAAGTAACTACAGATGTTTGCGGGAAAAGTAATGTCCTCATGTCATAATATATAAGGCTGGGGGTTAAACAGGTCTGTAATATTGACAACAGTGTGTACAGCTTTATATATATTGCAACACAGTACTGGAGAGCATAATAGTGCAGGTATAAATGTACTGCTTTTCCCTTTCTTATCACAGCTGACTAGGAGGGGTGGTCTCTGTCCCCTACACAACCTGATGTCAGTGACTCTTTAGACTCTAGTGATGATGGTGGCCAAAGTGAGGCACAGGTGGGGGTTTCAGCAGCTGAATCTGTCTCAGAGGTTTACATCCCTCTTCTCCCCTCATTATCACTGCACACAGTTACTATGTCTACACATACCCAGTCCACAGAGGCCACAGATATTGGACAGTCAGTGGGGACATTGAACATTGAACAGGAAAGTGTGGCAACCATGGCTCCAGTGAGTGTAGACACTGGCCATACTCAGAGAGCTGGCAAGGTTCCACACAGATGGATTGATAGGGGTGCTTGTAGGAGTCCTGCTATCCTTCCACCATCTGTTGCAGGTGTCTCATCAAGGGTCACTTGGCATATATTTTATGCCATCATGGAGGCACGGGCATGTTCCAAAAGGAACTCCAGATGAATGCTCAGGGTTATGGATGCAGCACAGTCTGACATCCATGACTGCCTCCACCCCATTGCAGATACCCTGGATCGGTTCACTGATGCTCTTGAAAGCTGGTGGTCTGAGACACATCACAGAATATCTGTCTTGAAATGCACATTGTCTGTGATGAAATGTCTGACTGCAGTTGAGCATCATGGGCATAGGTCAGCAACTCCATCTGCTGAAAGTCTACGTGAACATGCACAATCAAACTCCTGTAGTGGCAGTACATCCAGCCCTCCAGCGGGGAGTGTGCTGTCTACATCAAGCCATGGCAGGCCATGAATTCAGGGTCTTGGGAGTTCTCATGGAGGATATGGTCCCAGCAGACAGCAGTCACCATCAGGTACTTGGACCGCTTCTGACACTGGGTATGGAGGTGTCAGTGCAACTCCTGGCAGAGCCAGTTCCCATGTTCTAGGGTAGAGAGACTGTCAGCTCTACCATGCACAGTTCAAAGTTGTCCAGCAAACACATATGTAGGACTAGCACTGAGGTTGACTGTGTTCATGCACATATTCACACATCACTGTCAAAATCAGGTCACCTACAGAAACACATGGCACATTTCCATGGTCTATCTTGCCTGCTTCCCTTCCTGACTCACACACATGCTTTCAACCTATTGCATCAGCCTAGACCTCCTGTACCCCCCCATACAACACCCTGTGCAAGTGATGATACCTGTGTCACATCCCTGTCATCCCTGTCATCGATGGGGGAATGAAGCTATGTGTCTGCTGCACAAGGTGGCTAATATGTACTTGTGTAATGCAGTGTTGCTTTGCCATGCCACTTGTACTGGTCACTGATAGACACTGTATGCTGACATTTGTAATGAGTAAGCCACATTATTTTGTGTACCTTATGTTGTATGATGTTGTAATAGCTGTATACTTACACAATGAAAGGTGTGTCATGGACCGGTTTATAGTTCAGTTTCAGGATTCTGTAGGGGACACCTATGGATACACAGCATCAATAAACCCATAGACATCACAGCACAGGATGGACTGTCAGCACAGAAGTAATATGTCTTTAGCAAAGTACAGCACTATAGGTGCATGACTCCATAGGTTCATATATGTATAACAGGCTAACAAGGACAATGGCATCATGCAGCCTACTCATGCAGCCCTAATCTATGAAAATGTCTGATACCCGTGATAAGTGTCACCAGATTTTCTGGAGCTAACACATCTATGAGCTGTGGTGATGAAGATGACCCATCTACAAATTTCCTGTGGCCATTACAGATATTTATCCTACACCAGTTATTATTGTCTTGTTCCGCATCCCATTGTGCAACTTACACATGATGTGTGTTACAGCAGACGTGTGCTTCACATGCATGGGGAGCCTGTTACATATAGGCTGTAGTGTTTGTGTTACATACTTATCTCTCCAGCATGTACCATTTATACCACAGTGATGGTATAGGTGTGTAGAACAGGTAATACATGTGTTAGTCCTGTCTTGGATAAGCATGGGATCTGACACCTCCTTGTATGGAAGCCATACACATCCCCTCCAAAATATGTAGGAGACAGACTACACCATGTATGGTCTTGACACAGACTGCATAGGACATGTTATTTATAATATGTATTGGTTTATCATGGAACCTGTGTGGCTGCTCCAGTTGTAAGATATGCCTGTGTAGTGACATAGCAAAGGTGTCATTGCACTCAATGATAGGTGTAATGAGTGCCAAATACAGTATAACAATGACAGTCTGGGATTTACATGTCATACCTTTCTGTATAGGTTGTACAAAATTGATTGGATCCCCGCATCTTATCGACCAGTGAAAGTCAAAGGCTACATTACTATCTGTATCCATAAGTCCATGAGTAATGGCTCAACTGTGTGTGGTGTGTGGTCACTACTATATTTTCCAGGGGTGGATGACTTCCAAAAGGATAGAATTGTGCAGTCCTTGGCATTTATTATTTGTCTGTGGCACTGACAATAACTGAATGTGTGTGTCAGGCCATCCTGGATAACTGTTGGTTCTGTGTGGGATTTAGTGGTAGCTCCTAATATGCAATCACCTGCTAATGTAGTCAGTCAGGGGTCACTAACAGTGGCCATGACTGCAGAGAAGGGAATGGTTACAAGGAGTACTCCATTAATGATATCTGAGAGATGTCCACTGGTGATTGGCGTCATTGTAGTGTAGGTCTACCCAATGCTATCTTCCCAGATTATGATGATCAGATACTTGGCTATCCACCAGCTGACAAACAAATCTGTAGATAACCTACACAGTTTTCAGCAAGGCCTACTGGCCTAATATTGTCAAACACTTTGTCACGCCATGGTAGGTGGAACGAGTCATGTTCCCCTCATCCATTGCATAATTTAAAACTCAATGAGGTCCACCAGTTAGTGTAGGTAGGCATAATCTGCCCTTGAGCAAAACAAACTGTGTTTGGTCCAGTGTCAGTAGATGTACGACATTGTTACTGATCGTATCCATGCTAACTCCTTTTATGGCTTTACATGCCAGATGACTGAGAGATCTGGGGACATTGCTTGGCACTGCATGCTAGTTGTCCTCTGTGCAACTAAGTATCACAGTTACTTCCATCATGTTCCAAGAAAAGAGTCATCAAAGGTGTCTGTACAGAGCACAGACAAACAATGGAGAGAAGCGTAATATATATACCCTGTGAAGGTAAGGCGGGAGGTTTTACACAGGTTTTCTGCAGTTGGACACTACTCAAGTGGTGTGTACTGAAAGGACACAATTACCTTCTGAAGAGTGCAGAAAGCAGGGGATTCCCCTGAATTTCTGGTGCCTGGCTACTACTAATGCTGGTCTCACCACAACCACTTTGTTGTGCGATACCATGCTGTGATACTTTTTCTGTCATCACAAGAAAAACGTTACTATGAAGCTCATGATGAGTAGCAGGACATAGCCTGTTTGTTCATCCACATGGTTGTCCAACATCATGAAAGGGTCTGTAGGCTTCACATACTCTCTTTCAGGTAGATGCCCTGATTAGCAACCAGTGCAATCAGTTGGCTTTTGCATGTATTATGCCTTGTGCACCAGGGTTGGTGGTATGTCACTAGGGAACTGAGCAGATGATGATTAGGAGCATAGCTGCAGCATCAAAATATAATGTGCAATGTCCAGTGACATAGATGCCCAAGCTTGCTCAAACAAGCCACAAAACAGCAGTGATCCATCTTTGGTGACAATTTCACAGCAATTCACAGATCCTGTCTTTCAACAGATTAATGGTGGATATCTGCATGACATGGCTGTAAAGTCTACTGCAGAGAACTGGCCACTTTTGGCCAAAGTGTGTCTACCTGACACATTTTCTAGGTATAAACATCTATTTTATTAAACAAAGCTTTCAAGTCAACCGACACTTCTTAAGTGTTAATTAAAAAGAGCCAAGCTGTAGCTCATTTTAAATATCAAAAGCCAGCCAATAAAAACAACACAGTCAATCACATGTGGAGGTGCAATGCAAGCAATAAATATATAGATTACAAAAAAAAAAAAAAAAAATATATATATATATATATATATATATATATATAAATTACAAAAATATATATACTAAACCAGCATACATAAAAAGCAACTAGTAACAAAAATTAAAAGACTAAAAAAAGCTACTATGATACATAAGACTGTTTTTCTTTTAATAGAGGTTTAATACTATTCATGCTGTTTAAACCTGGTGGATAATCAGCTCTAAAATAATTGATCAATTTATATTCCTCAATTTCAGTCTTACTGTTGAAATCACCTCCTCTTTTTCCTAGCACTATATGTTCCAATATTCGAAATTTAAAACCATGATGCTTGCCATTATTCCTTACATGTTTAGCTAAAGCATTCATATCAATGTTCCTATGAATATCATGTGTGATGCTATCCTATTTTTTTAATTTTTGGTTTGTTTTTCCTACATAGAATGAGTCACACGATACACATTAAGCTAATTAAACCACATCCTGCGTATTACAAGTCTCATTAGTATGAAATATAAACTTCTTACATGTAAGGGGATGCATAAATTCATTAGATAAGTTTATGTGCTTACAAAAAGTACAGTTATAACATGGTACAGTAGCCTTTAAACCTTCTTTTCTCTTCTTGTTATTCTTTTTCTAAAAGTAGGTCTTTATAGCATAAATATTGCTTTAAATTCTTATCTCTTTTAAATGTAAAATGTGGACAATCCCCAATGATTTTGCTTACATCATTGTCAGATTTAAGTATAGCCCAGTTCTTATGTATAATGTTTTTCATCTGTGATGTACATCTATTATACTTGGTAATATATCTAATAGACCAATCACTTTCTTTACTAGGAATATCAGCCTCTAAATCATTCCTGTGTAAGTAAGGTTTAGCACAATTCTCTCTTTCAGTCTTAACATCTGAAATATTTTTTTCTATTAACTCAGGGCTATACCCTTTGAACTTAAAGTCTGTAGTCATAACATTTATTTCTTTTTCAAAGCTTTCAGTAGTACTATTTAACCTACTTGCCCTCATAAGTTGACTTTTTACAACGTTCTAAGTATATTTCAGATGCATACTTCTTGCATGTACGTACCTAGTTGTCTGTACATTTGTTCTATATATACTTGTGTCAGAAGAACCATTATTATAAGTAATATTCACAACCAAGGAGTTGACGGTATTATCTGAAAAGGTCAAAAGAGAAATACTTAGTTGTCCCTTGTAGGTATAACACAAAAACTCACAGTTCTTCTATGGTTCCCTTCCTCAAAAGAAATATATTGTCCACAAATATTTTATCAAAATTAAGTTTGTTTCACAAAAATGGTCATATTCCTAAACTGCAGTAGTGTTGTCGCCTCACAGTTAGACGTTGCCCGTTCGATTCTCAGTTAGAGCGTCGTCTTCTGTGTGGCGACATGTGAGTGGGCGTTCCTTCATTGAAGGTTGTGCGTTAGGCCCGGCAAGCCAGCATGTCAAAATCTACTGCCAATCATTAGCGGACTGGAGTTCCGCTGTGGCGACCCCTAACCGGGAAAAGCCGAAAGAAAGAAAGAAACAAACAAACAAAGAAAACTGATAAAAGGTGAACACACACAAAGTAACTAAGAAAAACAAACCAAGGAAAAGTGGAAGTAGCTTAACACCCCACAATTTAATTGTAAGCACTTTTGTCCAAAAAATAATATATACTTAAACGAACTTCATCAGACAATGACTTTTTACAAGTAATCAGCTTTTTTAAAAAGGCCACCAGATAACTAGATATTTGATTGGCCCAAATTTAAAATTAAATCACTTTTGAAAAAGATAAAATGTTCTTAAAGTTAAAATTAAATAGTATAAATACACATTCATATAAACTCAGAGTTTCATTATTATTATGAATAACTACGTCTGTTAGTAAAGCAAAGTTAATAATGAACATAATGATATCAAGTATTAGTAGACATAGCTAAGTAAAAACAATAGATACTACATCATAACAAGAATGAATGAAATAAGGGCTTAATGTGAATGTATATGTACATATAAAATTATATATATTTATTTATATATATTATGTACATATTTCTATACATTCTTGTTTTGCTGTATTATCTATTGTTTTTACTTAACTATGTCTACTAATATATTTTATGCTCATTTATGTATATATTTTTTCAGACAAACACGCTTACAATTAAATTCTGGGGTGTTAAGCTACTTCCATGTCTCCTTGGTGTGTTTTTCTTATATTTCTAAATAAACTGTTCTTCCTAATCTAATGAGCAAGTACTATATTAGTAAAACTATTAACTACTGGGGTCCCCATAGCCACCCCTAATAGCTGATGATAGTATGTATCTCCAAACATTAATATATTATTAGAAAGAACAAGTTCTAACATACAACATAACATATTCATCTTATTTGTAGAGAAATCACTATGAGAATTTAAAAATTCTCCAGTAAACTGTACTCCTCCATCACTGGGTATAACTGTAAATAATGACTTAATATCTAAAGTAGCTAAAATAAATCTAGTAGTATTATTCTCTTGTGACCAGTTACGTAATGACGCCAAAAAAATCATTCACATCCGTTATAAAGCTTCTACTATGTTTAAGTAAATCATGCAACTCTTTCTCTAACTATTTTGATAAAGCAGTGGTAATCCATCTAATTCCAGATACAAAAGGTCTGGAGCTGTTAAATTGTTATGAATTTTTGGGAGACCATAAATAATTGGGATAACTGGATGAGCTAAATACAAATAATTATAAAGATCGGGTGTAATCGAAGACTCTATTAGGAAATCACTTCTTCAGTGTTAATTAAAAACACCCAAGCTGTAGCTCATTTTAAATATCAAAAGCAGCCAATAAAAACACAATCAACACATGTTATAAAAAAGGGAGGGGGGGTTCAATGCAAGCTACAGTATAGCTGCTTTTAATTAACAATGAAGAAGAGTCAATTTAATTGAAAACTTTATTAATAAAATAGACATTTGGACCTTTGTTTTTTCTTTCCTTGGATTTGCATGCTACCTTTGGTCCATTTGGCTGTTGGGTGGCTTTTAGCTCTTTACTTTGGATTTATTATTTGCCTTACAGCACATCTTTGAGTTTTGTATTAGCCAGCCACATACTGCAATTATTTTCAGAAAAATGCAAGTTATTGGTACTGCTGCTCCCTTGATCCATGCATTAACTGTGACTGAAAACCCATTCTTGGATTTATTCTGTCATTCTAATAGTGGTTGTCGCTCATCCAGTCAGGATAAAACAAATGAACATTCATGGGTTCTGTTCAAGCAGCTTTATTATGCACAAACACATCAGGATTGAGTCTTGATAACTTTAACTTAGATAAACTTATAAACAAAGTAGCTATTACACTCATACATGCTCGCTCGCTGGACTCTCAAAATGGCACTGAAGTCAGCAGGTGCTTGCTATTTATATGCACGTGCTGTGCTTGAAATGCTTCTTAGAGGTACAGCACACACCCACTATTCTACATCCTCCCTCTTTGAGAAATAAGTCATGCAATATTGACGACATTAATTGACATGCAATTGATACAAATAATTATTTTTCATGAAATTATATAGAACTAAATACATATAGACAATTATATTCAGGTTGCTGTGTTTTTCACACTAGATCTGGAAATATGACCAAATCATGTGACCATAGAAATTAAAATCAGGTCTACCAACTGGGACTGTCTCTACTGAATGTTCAACTTTGGGGACATCAAGAACATCAACAGGAATGGAAGCAGAAGTTAAGACACATTCTGCAACAGGAAAATTGTCTGGATTGATCTGAGATCTAGAGTCTGTATCACAGGAACAATGCTGCAATTTTAATTCTGATACGGGAAGATGTCTGCAATTTCTCCTGTACTCCACACCCTCTGATTCTATGAAGTAGGATCTCGGATCAGCACATATACCTGTTACTTGACCAATCCAGTTGAAATCTTTTGCGGTTTGTATCTTCACTGTCTCTCCCTTCAGTGGATGAAGAAATCTGCTAGATTTATCATAGCGGGACTTCTGGAAAGAATACTTTCTGAATAGTTGAGCTCTAATTGTTTTGTTGTTTTTTGCTTTAGGCCTCAACAAACTGGAACTGATAGGCAATGTTGTTCTGATTTGCCTAGACAGAAGTCTCTGAGCATGCGAGCCAAGTATATCATCATGGGGTATGTTTCTGAGATTGAGTAAATTCAAAAAGACATATACTATCATGCTTTGACTTCTCTCATAATTGCTTTGCACTCTGTACTGCACATTCAGCTAGTCCATTTGACTGTGGATATTATGGCCTACTAGTAACATGTACAAAGTCCCATTCTTTTGCAAATTTCTGAAACAGCTGACTGGTAAATTGAGTACCATTGTCAGAAATAACTTTGTGTGGACTACCATGAACTGAGAAATGACATTTCTACTTGGTGATAACAGCAGTGGATGTTAGATTAGGTAGTAAATTGATGTCAAACCAGTTTGAATAAGAGTCTACTAATACTAAGTAATGCTGATTGTTTCACTCGAATATATAAGAGGCTACTGTTGACCAAGGTAGTTTAGGAACTTGAATTAGCTGAAGTGGTTCTTTTTGCAAATGTGGTTTAGTACTATTGCATACTGAACAAGAAGAAAGTACTTTATCAATGTCTTTTACTAGAGAAGGCCAACATACTAGTCCTTTCACCCTTCTTTTGGTAGATTCAGAACCTGGGTGACCATGATGCAAAATCTGAATATCTTCATGTTGTAAGGATGCAGGAACAACAATTTTAGGACCTTTAAAAATAATGCCATCTTCCAACAGCATTGCATCTCTATAAGGAAAACAAGTTTGCACTTCGAGTGGTACACTAGATTGCTTTAATGGCCATCCACCAGGAATGTAATGGTTGAGCTTTTGTAAAACTGGATCAGTCTTTGCATGATCTCTCAGCTTATCAAGTCTCATGATAGAAAAGTTACGCACTTCCATGACATCAAAGTCAAAATTCTCTGTATCAAGCTGTTCCACTGTATTTCTGGGCAATCTGGATAAGGTATCAGCCAGATAAAGAAGTTTGCCTTTTGTATAGACCATTTTGAAGTTGCAATTTTGCAATTTGAGCACCATTCTTTGTAATCTTGCTGGAGCTGAATGCATAGGCTTCTTGAAAATAGTGACTAGAGGCTGGTGATGAGTTTCAATCTGAATAGCTCGACCATGAATATAATCATGAAATTCTGAACATGCAAATACTATTGCCAAATGTTCTTTCTCAATTTGAGCATATTGTTTTTCAGTTTGGGTAAGAGATCTAGCTGTATAGGCTACTGCCTTCTTGAAGATTAACTGCGCCAAGGAAAGAGTTACTGGTTTATTGACATCATAGTATCTTAATGTAGGTGGGGTGGCAATTTTCTGCTTAAGGTCTTCAAATGGTCTCTGCTGCTGCTCTAACCAAGACCATGTAACATTTTTGTGCATCATCTCTCTCAAAGACGCTGTCAACTCACTGAAGTCTGGTATAAACTTACCTAAATACTTGACCATACCATGAAAACGTTGTAGAGCTTGAACATTATCTGGTGCTGGCATGTCTGGAATGGCTGCTTGCTTGGACAGGTCTGGTTACAAGCCAGTGCTAATAAATAAATGACCTACATATGTAACTTCTGGTAGTCTGAATTTGACTTCAGTGGAATCAGCTTTACGTTCACTTCACATGCTCTGTCTAGAACTCTCTGTCATGCTCTGCTTCACAATTGCCTCCAACCAATAAATCATCTACTGCTATGGCACAAGGATAACCTGAAAAATTTTGCTCCTTTGTACACTGAAAGACTTCACTTGCAGAATTTATTCCAAATGGCATCCTGAGGAATCCATATCTTCCAAATGGGGTACTGAAACTAGTCAGTAGTGAAGATTTGTGATCAAGCATCACTTGCCAAAACAAACCTTTTGCATCCAAGACAGAAAAAATAGCGGCATTTGGTATTAGTGCTGTAACTTTCTCGACTCTACACATGGAATGATGTGATGTGGTCTCTTTAATGCTTTGTTCAAGCATCTTTGGTCAATGCATATTCTGATTTCGTCTGAGCCTTTTTTGTGGGCTGTTACCATAGATGACACCCATTCGGTTGGTTCTGTAACTGGACAGATTACACCTTGCTGCACCATTTTATCCAACTGAGCATTGACTTTATTCTGCATAGCTATCAGAACTTTTCTTGCTGATCTGACCACTGGACTGATCTCTGGGTCTAACTTCATAGAATACACAACTGGAAGCTTGCCCAACTTGTCATCAAAAACATCAGCGTACTCTGAGAAAATAGCTTCTGCAAAACTGGAACTAGGATATGTGCTTATACAGTGGCGGCTGGTGACTTCAAATCACAGGGGGGCTGCAGGAGACAGCTGAATGGGTGGGGTCAAGGGGAGGGGGTGTGGTCAACCAGAAAGGGGAGGAGCTATGCACAAAACCACAAAAAACTAACTTTAATTAAATACGCTGCCCTGGGTGCCAAACCATCATTATGAAAGTCCAATCAAGACAAAAATAAGTGTAGAAGAATAAAAATATTTCAATACATTGGCTGCATGACAGCTTACTTAATATCTAGATGGAAACAAAAGGTTGTGAGGCATGAAAAAATAAATTACTTTTTAAATACATTACTGGAATGCCAGTCAAAATCAAGTATAAGAAAAACCAGAAGCACTCAACTCAAACCCCTTCTCCTTGCACTGCAGTCCTAATTATAATATATTCAGCTTTATTAAAGTACCAAGTAACATGCTGAAAGTAGAAATCTATGTGATGCCCCACTTGTAAAAATGTTTCTTATCCAAAAAGACCTGCTGCCTGACAACTTGTTTCATGGGGAAAACATGATAAAAGTAAATAATGAAAAGCAAACAAGAAACAAGTTCAAGATACATTGCTTAAAGGATTACTGTACAGGTTATGGACCACACATGATTGGCATTCTGTTTAGTTTACGGGTAAAGTCTGTAGAGATGACTGGAAGTCTCCAACAAGTGTAATGAGCTTTTAAAATAATGGAATCCTGTCCTTTAATACCCAAGGCTTATACATTATCTAGTCAAGTATTCTCTGCATGGCAACAACAGAAAGGCTTTCAATGTTGGCAATTCTTTAACAGTATGCTTATTAAAGCTTACTTGCATCTTACGATCTCAGACAAGCTTACCTTATGGTCATTAAAGCATTGCTACTTAAAACACAGAGCAACAGGCACTTTGAGTAATAAGCATAAATCAACAGTACAAAAATATGACAGAAACCAGACCATTCTGCAAAATCAAGGACAGATGAAAAGCCACTGTAGTACTTATGCAGTGTGTCCTCCCCATCCAAGGTAAATACAACTACTCCTTGCCTTGCTTGGACACATCCAGAGTCACTACATGGGGAGTGGGGTGCAACAAGCATGTCACAATTTGAAATCTCTCTGGCTGACTGTGATGGCCCTGACACATTTGTCATACTTCTCAACCTCAAGAGCAAGAAATCTGGACAAAGCCATACACAGAAGTGGGACAAAGGCCCAACAATAAGGACAATTTTTAAATATTGCTCTAATAAACTTAGAAAGATAATAGAATAGGTCTTGCATTAGTATGAATTTTCTGAAGGGTATAAAATCTGAAACTCAAATGTCTGTCATTTTCTAACTTCAGTCTTTAGTGATTTGTCACTAATTTGCCAAAAACACAATTTTATGAAAATGGACAAAATGTGATGCAAAATATAAAATAGACACACAATACAGCTGCTACCTGTCAAAGAAGGGACACTTTAATATTAGTACTGCTACCTTGAGCAGCTGACAAAATATAAAGAATCTACATGCATTTCAAGTAATCTATAACTTTGATTATTACAGTTATTTCTTAATTGTAAACCCTCCATGTTTTCTTCCAAAATTGCTATTTTGCGGAGGGATTATAAGGGGGAAGAGCAGCATTTTGAGCCAAAAATTGGGGACAGTTGAGAGGTTGGCTATGCCTAATTCTATAAAGCAATTTATTTGCATGTACCTCTCAACCTGTTAATGCAGTAAATCTGAACAAGGCCAAATATATTGGGGGCACATATAAACAGTACTAAAATTGCTCTTGTATAAATTGAGACAGTTGATAGAACAGCTCTTACTTTAACATGCATTTTTCTGAAGGTTATGAAGTCTGAAACTTATTGAGTGACTTCTGGCAAATCATTTAGGAATTAAAACTACAAATTTTATGAACAAACCAAAAATAAGAAGCAAAAATCTATTCATTCTTTGAAAATCTGGACAGTTGGGAGGTATAGTTCAGCTGGGCCTGTCTGAGTTTGCTGCCCTTCCCCCCTGACAAAATAATGGTTGAATGGAGCCTCTGCAGCCATTCCAATGAACCATTATACTTGGCTATTTCACTCCATTTACCATAAACACTAATGTGCATACTGCTTTACTTCTTTGATGAGTTGGACTTCATTTGAAAGTTTTATTTTGTATTTTACAGCACAAACACTAAGTCATCTGTTAAACAAAGCAATGCAGTCTCACAATGAAAACTTAGCATTAAAACTTCTCTGCCCTTGAAACTCACATTCATTGAAACAGCATTGAAACCCACATTCAAAGAAAATACATTTTGCCAGTGGCAGATAAAGATTAATTTTGGGCTGTTTTCGAATCATAGGCTCCTTGCATATGAAACATACATGTGCTCTTTGATACACCTTCCTCATTGTACTAAAATTATATTCCTTGTACAATACAGTACACTTGTTACAGGGTGTTTTAAATTTGTTTTGAACATTTTTTCCAGTAAGCAATGAAACAAACCATATGCACCCATAATGGCAAAACTGCTCAGTTGAGAACATTTATCATAAAAAGTCTACTCAGACTTCCACAGTCCACCATTATTAGTAAATATACACAATTCTACAGTCCACCATTATTAGTAAATATGCACAATTCCACAGTCCACCATTATCAGTAAATATGCACAATTCTACAGTCCACCTTTATCAGTAAATATGCACAATTCTACAGTCCATTATCAGTAAATATGCACAATCTCTGAAGTCAGTCATCTAAATAATTCCACATTAAAGAAATCTGTAACTAATGAAGCGGTTGCTGCTGGCAATCACCTTTATATTTCATGGTTTCATCGAAAAATAAAGTGTCTGTTGCCCCTCAGGAATAAATTGCCTATATTACATTAAACTCATGATAAGCTAGTAATAATATTGCAAGAGGAAATGGATGGCAAACTGGTAACGAACTCATAGTTAGTATCTTCACCAAGGAGAACATTCTCAGTACGGCAGCATCCACCCCTTGTGGGAGTAGAACCCACAACCTTCTGCATCAAAAGCAAGTACATAACCTGTTGTGCTATAGTATTAACTGGGCAAAGCACTAAACTGCTATAGGCCTGCAGCTCTCAGTTCCTTGTAAAATCTACTCAATACTCAACTGCATCTCAACTTCGCAGCTCAAGAAAACTGGAAAAAGCCAAAATGTATTGGGGGTCAAAGCCCAAAAACAGCGACACTTTAAACATTGCTTGTCTAATCTTGGAAAGTTCCTAGAATAAAATGTTGTGTTCCCACCATATATTTTTCTGCCAAGGTCCCTGAGCAAAAACAGTCAGAGTAACATACCACTACGCCACATCAGCTGCTTTGTAAAAGAGAGGAAGACTGAAACTTAAATGGCTATCATTTTAGTGAATTCAGTTCTCACCATAGCTGTCAACCTCTTAGTACAAAACACCTGGACAAACCCAGTAATGAGGGAATACAGCCCTCAAACATATTCAGTGAATTCAGTTCTTGCCATAGCTGTCAACCTTAGTACAAAAACCTGGAAAAAAATATCAGAACTTTTCTTGCTGATCTGACCACTGGACTGATCTCTGGGTCTAACTTCATAGAATACACAACTGGAAGCTTGCCCAACTTGTCATCAAAAACATCAGCGTACTCTGAGAAAATAGCTTCTGCAAAACTGGAACTAGGATATGTGCTTATATGATGAACTTCTTTGGTAAAGGAAAGCAGATTCATTCTCAGTCTGTCTCTGAGACCCAGTAATGACTGCACAGGTCTTCAGACTACATAGAATAACAAGCTGTAGCAGTTCCTAGCCAAATAACATGAAAGCACTTCTGAGCCTTTGGTTTGAATTTCTTCACCTCCATAAGCAACAAGTTTCACACAACTAGCCACATTAAGTTGTTCACCAGCTCTCACCTTAGCAAAAGTGTCCACTGAGAAAACATTACACTTTGAACCAGTGTCTGTTTTGAGCTTGGTGAATTTAACATTGATCTGGACAGTACGAAATACTTTGATCTTTGCCAACAAATTTACTGCATCAACCTTTTCACCAATTACTGACACACCATTTTCATAGTAAGTAGAATTGCAGCTCTCTATGTCATCAACTTGCTTTTTTAAGTGACCTTTATTTATAACTGTGTGAGGTCTACTTGATTTGCAAAACTTTTGAAAATGGTTCCATTTTTTACACTTGTGGCATTGCTGACCAAATGCTAAGCATTTACCTCTTTTAGATTCATGATTGGCACCACAACTGTGACAGTTAACAATAAAGCTTGATTTGGGTTTTGCTGACTCACTGTTGTACTGCACTGTGCATGTCCTTTTGTCCTGTTCCACTTCAATAAACACACAACACCGAATGACATTTGACAACCTTTATTAAATTTTCATACATGATTGTTAACCAATAATTTCAAATTTCAACCAAAAACATGATACAGGTGATAATAACATCCATGAAAGAAGAACATAAAATAACCATAATGGCAGTGTAATCAACTCACCCTTGATAAGCAGCGTCCCCCACTTGCTCACTTATCTTTGCACCAACAAGGCAGCGTTACCCCACTCACCTTCAATTTATTGAATTATTCCACCATCCAAATAAGCAGCTCAGCTTGCTTATTAACTTATCCAACAGAGCAACCGCTCACTTTCCTTCCCAACCTATTGAAGTGCACATCCAACACCAGAGGGGGAACAGAAGAGGGAAAGCCTGCCCCTCTTCTCTGCCCACCAGCCTGACCAGGCTGTTCCCCCTCTCTCTACCAAACCTTCCATCACCTAGCCACTATTAGGACATAAGGCCAAATATCATTCGGTGTACCTCTTCCTCTTTAACCCCAGCTGGAACACCATCATCACCTTCTAACCCTATCACATAACTAAGGAAACCGCTCACTACCTAAACAGCAGAAATCAAACCACTGACCCCTCACCCATGCTAAGTTAGCAAACCATAACCTCATAACCTAGCATGACTACTGCCCCTGATCTAAATAAAGCCTGCCTTGCAACCAAGGGGAACCTCGCAATGATTACCAGGGCGTTACCAGACACTGTACCAGGAATACTAAACCCAGTGGCACTGAAAACATGTAGAGGCAATAGCATACTCCCATGCCACATTGCAACCCCATTATATTGGCCCAATGACTTCCTATAGAGGAAGCTGTTAACCAATTCAATAATACCTTTCTCACCATCCTTGAACATCATGCCTTGCTCCATAATGATGAAAGCCAAGACAGCAAAATGGCTCTCTACCAAAACAAGACAACAAATCCTTAGTAGAAATAAAGCCTGGACAAAATGGCGAACCACTAAAAACATAGCTGATCATCTTTACTATAAACAAAAAAGAAATATGACAAAACAGGCCATCCTACAAGATAAAAACTACTATACTCAATTACAACAATCTTCCCTCCACCAACCACATAAATTTTGGACCGCTATTAATACACTGCTATCCCCTGGCAAAGCTGCCACACCTAATCCACTAGGGTCAAACTCTAACTCCCCTCTACAAATAGCTAACGCCTTTAATACTTTCTTTACTTCAGCCATTCTAAAGCTAGCTGACCAACAAACTCCTGATACCACCAAACTATCTACCCCTAGCTCTACTCCCCCCCCTTTTCACCTCCAACCCATACCCACCTCCTATATTCTGTCCTTACTTCAAAAACTTAAGCCAACAACACCTTCAGCTGACAAATTACCAGCAGAATATCTCCAACTAGGTGCTAAAGCAATAGCCTACCCCATCTCTCTATTGATTAATAGGACTATAAAAGAAAGTACTATCCCTTCAGTCTGGAAAATCACATTATCCCTCTCTTCAAAGGAGGTGACTCTTTGGAATACTCTAATTTCCCATAGCATTACTGTCTCCTCTTGCAAAAATAATGGAAAAATGTATCCACAAACAATTACTTAATCACCTGTTAAGCAACAATCTCTTAGCTAACTGCCAACATGGGTTTCGACCATTCCATAGTACTACCACAGCATTATTATCTTTCACAGACTCAATTAACATAAATCGCAACAACAATACTCCCTCCTCAGCATTCGTAGACCTGTCAAAAGCCTTTGACATGGTTAATCACCAACTCCTCTTACACCACCTCAATTCCCTCTCACTGGACAACCTCGCCCTAAGTTGGTTCACGTCCTAGCTTGCTAATCGCAAACAAGCAGTACTATGGGACAACCATCTCTCTGATCTTCTCCCAACCTCTATCGGGGTCCCTCAAGGCTCCATCTTAGGTCCTCTTCTGTTTTCTATTTTTATAAATGATCTTCACCTAGCCACTCCTTCATCTACTTGTATTCAATACGCTGATGATACTACCATCATCTGCTCTGCCTCTACCCAGTCTGAACTTCACTCTCTAACACAAAAAACCTTCTCCACCATAGAGCAATGGTTCTCTGACCACTGTCTCCTCCTCAACCCCAAGAAAACCAAACTTCTCCTCTTCCCACCTACTCACCTGTCTCCCCCTATTGATTTTACACTCACATCTAACAATGGTACCCTCATAGCTCCAGACCAAACAACCAAACTCTTGGGAATTACTATTGATAACCAACTAAAATTTGACTTTCATATCAACTCCACAATAAAAACAACTAACAGAAAACTAGGTTCTCTCTACAGAATCAAATCTTTCTTAACACCTGAAGCCAGAACTACTATAGCTAGAACACACTTGATCTCCACCTATTATATGGGACATATCACTGCCGATTTGAAATCCAAAAACCCAAATCTAAAAAGTTTGCCCCCAAACTTTGCCATAAAGCATAACCTTGCAATAAACCCTTAACTGAAACTTTAAAAACATTCAAACTTCACAAATAGGGGCTTCTTCCACCAGACTAATGCACTTTTTTTTTTTTTTTTTTTTTTTTTTTTTTTTTTTTTTTTTTTTTTTTTTTTTTTTTTTTTTTTTTTTTTTTTTTTTTTTTTTTTTTTTTTTTTTTTTTTTTTTTTTTTTTTTTTTTTTTTTTTTTTTTTTTTTTTTTTTTTTTTTTTTTTTTTTTTTTTTTTTTTTTTTTTTTTTTTTTTTTTTTTTTTTTTTTTTTTTTTTTTTTTTTTTTTTTTTTTTTTTTTTTTTTTTTTTTTTTTTTTTTTTTTTTTTTTTTTTTTTTTTTTTTTTTTTTTTTTTTTTTTTTTTTTTTTTTTTTTTTTTTTTTTTTTTTTTTTTTTTTTTTTTTTTTTTTTTTTTTTTTTTTTTTTTTTTTTTTTTTTTTTTTTTTTTTTTTTTTTTTTTTTTTTTTTTTTTTTTTTTTTTTTTTTTTTTTTTTTTTTTTTTTTTTTTTTTTTTTTTTTTTTTTTTTTTTTTTAAAAAAAAAAAAAAAAAAAAAAAAAAAAAAAAAAAAAAAAAAAAAAAAAAAAAAAAAAAAAAAAAAAAAAAAAAAAAAAAAAAAAAAAAAAAAAAAAAAAAAAAAAAAAAAAAAAAAAAAAAAAAAAAAAAAAAAAAAAAAAAAAAAAAAAAAAAAAAAAAAAAAAAAAAAAAAAAAAAAAAAAAAAAAAAAAAAAAAAAAAAAAAAAAAAAAAAAAAAAAAAAAAAAAAAAAAAAAAAAAAAAAAAAAAAAAAAAAAAAAAAAAAAAAAAAAAAAAAAAAAAAAAAAAACAAAAAAAAAAAAAAAAAAAAAAAAAAAAAAAAAAAAAAAACTAAAAAAGAAAAAAAAAAAGAAAAAAACAAAAAAAAAAAACGAACAAAAAAAAAAAAAAAAAAAAAAAAAAAAAAAAAAAAAGAAAAAAAAAAAAAAAAGAAAAAAAAAATAAACATGCAGTTAGAAAAAAAAAAAAAAAAAAAAAAAAAAAAAAAAAAAAAAAAAAAAAAAACAATGAAACAAACCATATGCACCCATAATGGCAAAACTGCTCAGTTGAGAACATTTATCATAAAAGTCTACTCAGACTTCCACAGTCCACCATTATTAGTAAATATACACAATTCTACAGTCCACCATTATTAGTAAATATGCACAATTCCACAGTCCACCATTATCAGTAAATATGCACAATTCTACAGTCCACCTTTATCAGTAAATATGCACAATTCTACAGTCCATTATCAGTAAATATGCACAATCTCTGAAGTCAGTCATCTAAATAATTCCACATTAAAGAAATCTGTAACTAATGAAGCGGTTGCTGCTGGCAATCACCTTTATATTTCATGGTTTCATCGAAAAATAAAGTGTCTGTTGCCCCTCAGGAATAAATTGCCTATATTACATTAAAAAAATGATAAGCTAGTAATAATATTGCAAGAGGAAATGGATGGCAAACTGATAACGAACTCATAGTTAGTATCTTCACCAAGGAGAACATTCTCAGTACGGCAGCATCAACCCTTGTGGGAGTAGAACCCACAACCTTCTGCATCAAAAGCAAGTACACAACCTGTTGTGCTATAGTATTAACTTGGCAAAGCACTAAACTTCTATTCCCCTGCAGCTCTCAGTTCCTTGTAAAATCTACTCAATACTCAACTGCATCTCAACTCGCAGCTCAAGAAAACTGGAAAAAGCCAAAATGTATTGGGGGGGGGGGGGTCAAAAGCCCAAAAACAGGGACACATTAAACATTGCTTGTATAATCTTGGAAAGTTGCTAGAATAAAATGTTGTGTTGCCACCATATATTTTACTGCCAAGGTCCCTGAGCAAAAAACAGTCAGAGTAACATACCACTACGCCACATCAGCTGCTTTGTAAAAGAGAGGAAGACTGAAACTTAAATGGCTATCATTTAGTGAATTCAGTTCTCACCATAGCTGTCAACCTCTTAGTACAAAACACCTGGACAAACCCAGTAATGAGGGAATACAGCCCTCAAACATATTCAGTGAATTCAGTTCTTGCCATAGCTGTCAACCTTAGCACAAAAACCTGGACGAAGCCAATAATGGGGGAATACAGTCCCAAAAATAGGGACAAATTTAAAATATTCATCTTATAAACTTAGAAAATTGCTAAAAAAAAAAGGTTGTGCTACTATGTATTCTGAAGAACATGAAGTTGGAAATTCAAATGCCGGTCAATTTTACTGCGGACAGAACAAAAACAATTTTCAGCAGAGACGCAGGGATTAAAACTGCAGACACGTCTTTGTAAAATGGCAGGGCACCAGAGCAAATCCACACAAACACAGGGAGGAGATACAGACTCCACAAAGAAGCCACCCCAACAAAGAATCAAACCAGAAAACCTATAGCTGTGAGGCAACAATACTACCACTGCACCATCAATTATGCAAGGAATTAAACATTCAGAAACCTGAAGTCTGAAATTCAAATGCCTGTCAATTTTACTGCGGACAGAACAAAAACAATTTTGAGACGCAGGGATTAATACTGCAGACACGTCTTTGTAAAATGGCAGGGCACCAGAGCAAATCCACATAAATACAGGGAGGAGATGTAGACAGAAGCCACCCCAACCAAGAATCAAACCAGAAAACCTATAGCTGTGAGGCAGCAATACTACCACTGCACCATCAATTATACAAGGAATTAAACATTCAGAAACCTGAAGTCTGAAATTCAAATGCCTGTCAATTTTACTGCGGACAGAACAAAAACAATTTTCAGCAGAGACGCAGGGATTAATACTGCAGACACGTCTTTGTAAAATGGCAGGGCACCAGAGCAAATCCACACAAATACAGGGAGGAGATGCAGACAGAAGCCACCCCAACCAAGAATCAAACCAGAAAACCTATAGCTGTGAGGCAACAATACTATCACTGCACCATCAATTATGCAAGGAATTAAACATTCAGAAACCTGAAGTCTGAAATTTAAATGCCTGTCTTTTACTCGGACAGAACAAAAACAATTTTCAGCAGAGCGAGGGATTAAAACTGCAGACACATCTTTGTAAAATGGCAGGGCACCAGAGCAAATCCACACAAAGACAGGCAGGAGATGCAGACTCCACACAAAAAACACCCCAACCAAGAATCAAACCAGAAAACCTATAGCTGTGAGGCAACAATACTACCACCGCACCATCAATTATACAAGGAATTAAACATTCAGAAACCTGAAGTCTGAAATTCAAATGCCTGTCAATTTTACTGCGGACAGAACAAAACCAATTTTCAGCAGGGATTAAAACTGCAGACACGTCTTTGTAAAATGGCAGGGCACCAGAGCAAATCCACACAAACACATGGAGGAGATGCAGACTCCACACAGAAGCCACTCCAACCAAGAATCAAACCAGAAAACCTATAGCTGTGAGACAACAACACTACCACTGCACCATCAAATATGCAAGGAATTAAACATTCAGAAACCCTTAAGTCTGAAATTCAAATGCCTGTCAATTTTATTTAACATTTTTTAATCAGGACAGTCTGACTTGGAACAAATAAACAATTTTCAGCAGAGGCCGAGGAAGAAATAATGCAGACATGTCTTTGCAACATGGGAGGACACAAAAGCAAACCCACACAAACACAGGGAGAAGATACAGACCCCACAAAGAAGGAACCCCAGTTAAGAATCAAACCCAAGAACCTGCAGCTGTGAGGCAACAATGCTACTACTACATCATCAAATATCAAGCGTTGCAACATTTACAAACCACAGATATTATGAGGAACAGATCAGATCGAATATGAGGCAAAAATCTGCAATTTTTACAAATGGTGGTGGGTAGGAACTCAAGTCTTTAACACCTGCATACAGGGAAGGGTTCTTTA